>NC_052053.1:123743174-124059008 GCF_903992535.2 Arvicola amphibius
ATGCTTCCCCTATCATGCATGCCATTTTCTGGTGGTGCTCTTAGGTTTCACCTTCACCAGCACCCAGTCTGCTTTTGACTGATTAGTTGCATAGCATTAATTAACCACGGGCATTTATTTTCCTCTTGAAGACTAGTTTTACCATTAAATTTTGTTTACCTAAGTTGTCTGATTCCTCTTGAAGTCTAGCTTTACTGTTAAATTTTGTTTACCTAAATTGTCTGATATTTTTCTTCCCACGATTAAACTTAATCTTTTTCTTTGGTATAAGTGCAATGTTATATTTTTGTTGTATTTAGTGTTTCACTATTGGAAATGTTTTCTGACATAAAATCTCAGCCAAAAAAAATGAAAGAAAACCAGGGGAGAATGTAATTTTGAGAAAGGTTATTTTTCTCTCTTCTCCCATCAATGATTTCTCTTTCTTTTGTGATTTCTGAGACCTTTTATCATCCCAAGTTGCTTTGAGAGTTCATAGTGAACCAGACTGCTGCTGGCTAATTGCTTTGCTTTCTTCTCCCTCTGTTTGAAACACATAGTAGGTTTTGACCCGGTGGTAAGGAAAATATTGCTCAGATGTGGACGGATTGGGTAGGAAGAGAAAAGACGAGTAGCTGCATCAGTTTGCCCTAGGATACACACCCAACTCTGGCAATAGCTCTTTGTTAAGAAATGGATTAACTTTAGACCTACTGTTCTGAAGCAGGAAATGCTCCATGTGGATGTTTCTCTTGGCAAAGACAAAGCCCAGGATTAAGTGTGTGGTTCAGAACTGTGAAATAGCGATCATGGGAATCAGCTGCACTGCTCTTCATGATGGGACGACTTATGAAAGCCTGATTATTTAGCCCGAGCAGAGCAGATAGGTTATAGGACCCTATTTCCAGGACTCAACCTTCTTTGTACTTTTATTTTTGTCTTCATCTCTAATAGTAGTTTTGTGTGCATGCACACATGCCTGTGTCTGAGTTGTACAGAGACATCAGGAATTGTCAAGAACTGCATTTCTGCAATTCCTGGCTTGGTGTCAGTCAGGGACACAGGAGCCTAAATGGGGGCAGAGTGGACCATGTGCTGGACGCAAAACTAAAGAACTGTAAAACCATTTGGAAGCAGCTGATAGAAGAGAATGCAGAGTAGAAAAGGACTCGCGGAGGAGCAAGAGCCACCTGAGAGTGTCATTCCCTTTCCCATTCCTCTTGTGTCCCTTAGCGTGTTCAGTGTAGTTGCCAAAAGAGCCAGATCCTTCTTGAGTTATGAAGAACTGATTTCCTGGACATAGAGTACCAGTGATTTTCTTTATGATTTTTTTTTTGTGATACCTCTGAGGTTTGGGCATTTTGAATTAAAGATGCAGTTTATACTAGATAATTTATGACAGACATGAATATGACTTGGAGTCTAAGGTTTTTTTTTTTTTCTTTTGTTGCCTGTAGGTAAAGTGCTGTGTGCAGTGATTGCACACTCTCTGAATCAGACCATCTGGGCTCATGCCTTTGCCTGTTTTTTGCGACTAACATGCTCATTGAGTCATTTAATGATTCATGATTTCCTTGTCTGTGAAATGGCAACAGCCTACACTGTCGGTTGTTACAAAAATAAAGCAAACATGTAAAACACTGAAGAACATCAGTACCGTAAAATCTGCACTATTAACTGTATTATTGTTTGTTTGCTCTTTGTAGCCTCTAGGCTGACATTCCCAGGAAGCCAATCTGATAACTCTGAGGATTGGCAGGTTAAGCTATATTAAAAAAAAAAAAAAAAGATTCATCAATACGTCTGTACAGATGTGAAACCATTTTTTCCAAATTGCCATATAAAGTTGGCTTTTTCATAGGATGTTTCTGCCTCCCTTGAGCACCTACTGGGTCTTGCTTCTGCTCTCTTATTCTTTCCAGGCCATATCCATGAATTGATTGATTTAAAAGTAGGTTTCTAGTCTCTCATTTCATACAGGAAAAGAATTCTGTCCTGCAAACTGGAGTTAAGGGGCTGGGGAAAATGGTTCACGTAATAAAGTGGTTATCGCATAAGCATGAGGCCTGAGATCAGATCCCAGAGCACAAGTAAGAAGTTGGACTTGGCATCATGCATCTGTAATTCCAGTGCTAGAATTTAGCTTTTTCTTTCTTTCTTCCTTTCTTTTTTTTTTCAAGACAGGATTTCTTTGTGTTGTGGTAATTCATTCAGCCAATAGCCTTTTAGATAGTAGCCCATTAGGGCATATTCTGAGGTACTCTAAGGACAGACAGGAAGCATGCTCGCCCCTCTTTTTCTTTTCGCTTGGTTGGTGGCTATAGCTTGGTTTGCAGCCCCAGTGTCCATAGAGCAGAGGAACATTCTACTGCGAGTGATTCCACAACATTTGTTGTCCTTTTTAAAGGGCGTTTGTGGACCTCCTTTAATTATGCAACACTCCTTTATAGGTTTGGAGCCTGTCCTGGAACTTGCTCTGTAGACCTGACTGGCCTTGAAGTCACAAAAATCTGGCTGCCTTAGCAATGAGATTTCAGGATCTACTTACATTATCTTTATTATAGAACCACTGTCCTCTTCTCTCTCAGAAAAAATAAATAAATATTTAATATGGCTACTCAGACTACAGCCAGATCATGCTGAAGGCTTCTCTGCTTATACAGAGACAGAGGTAGCTGAGACAGGAGGATTGCTACAAGTTCAATACAGTCTGAGTTACATACAGAGTTCTAAAATGATGGGGAAAATATGAAATATTAAATCGGATAACACTGTTAATCTCTCTCTCTCTCTCTCTCTCTCTCTCTCTCTCTCTCTCTCTCTCTCTCTCTCACACACACACACACACACACACACACACACTGCTGCAAGTCCCGTCGTTTCTCTGAGTCTTGATCCATCACCTATATTGCACTATCAATAGTGTGTGACTGAGCTTGAGATTTCATGAGACTCATAAAACATTCAATATGTGTTTGGTGAATAAATGCTTAAATTAATAAAAAAATCAATAAATGAATGATTAAATTCTCATTCTAAATATTACATCCAAAAATTACTTCTGGTCTGTGAGAATTGCATTTCTATGTCTGATATCACTTCCTCTTGGCCTAATCTACTGGTAAAATTACTGTTACTGTCATCAAGCTAGTCTTTTCCTCTGGATTTTGATGCCTTCTTTGGAAACATTCCATCATGGACTAATATTGGGGTCAGATGATGTGCCAGGACATATTATGGAGGTCAAGGAACAACTTGCAGAAGATGATTTCCTGGTCGACTGTGGCAATTTCAGGAGTCATACCTGCTGGTCAACTCACTGGCCCTGAGTCTTTTACATGTTGTTGTGCTGATTTATGTTAGAAACTGTTAATTTGGAGAAAAGCAGTCCTACCTTCAAACTATTATAGTTCATTTCCCCCATCTCACGTGAGACCTGCTTTTCAGTCTGATTCCTGTAACCTGAAGGGTATGCTCATCACGTGACCAGATAACCTGATTTGCTTTCTTCATCATTTTTGGTACACCCCTCAGTGCTGAATTTACCAGATTTCATCAGCTCGGTAACTCTGGCTTATGGATTTCCGTGCCCGTGCTGTTGCTATTCATGGTGGCCCTTGGAGCTGGCCTCAGACTTCTGTTTCAAGTCTAGAAGGAATGAGGCCTGATGGCCTGGGGTCCTGGCTCGCCTTCCGTGCTGTGCTCACTACCCTGTTGTCCTCCACACTAGGGCTCTCTGTGTCTTCTGCGTTTAGCACAGCAACTTCTCTGCCTGAGGGTCAGCTGGCAAGACCCGCAGGAAAAGTTGACGCACATGCTCCGGTACTGGGGTCCAGATCTCTCTAGATCCCGGCCAGTGTACATGCCGTGGTTTTCAGAGAACATGTCAAGCTCCTCCGTTTGCACAGAACTAGCCTCAGGCTTATGTCTTCACCATCTGGCATGAGATATAAGCCAGAGATCACAGTGGCTCCATTCCGTTCCTTTTCATCCACTATTGCACTAATTGAGGACAGTATTTCAGCAGCCATACAGCTAAACAGGAAGGGCACGAACGCCACACAACGGGATTTTTCTTCTATTCTTTGGTCACCGTGTAGCTAAAAACTGAACGTTTACTTCTCAGACTGACAGACAGTTCATTTATAGCTAGCCTTGTGTATTTAAAGGTAGTCAGGTAAGGTCCTTGATGAACAACAGGAACTCAGAGAACTTTGCTTACAAACAATTTTTCTAGAAAATATAGTGAGTTTTCTTTTCGATGTTTTATGAGTTATTTTATAAACCAAAGGCAAAAAGCCTCTGTGTGGTAAACATGCTATCCCATCGAGCTATGTCCTTCATTGCCCAAGAGTCTTATTAGTTTGTCCTGTTTAGCACTTTCAAGTGGATTTGTGGTACTTACCGTAAAAAGTAAATCCACATTCTATGTTAAAAATGAAATCTTTGCATATCAGACATACAGAAATAGGTGAGTTGCAAAATTTACGGGTGGCATTATAGCTGTTTCTGACATAATGTAGCTCTGTAAATAGATATTCATGGTTTTCCTCTGTAAAAATACAATAAAGATTTTTTTATTTCAAGTTAAGCATAGTAAATTTACTTTTTTATTATGTTAGGAAGAAAGCTTCTTGGGATCTCAGTTTAATTAAGAGAATGAAAATATTTGGATTTTTATTTCATCCGTCTTTTAGAAAAATATGAAGTTCTGATGCAGCAATTGATTAAGATACATGACCGTCCCTCTCATAGGCAATTTATTACAGAAACTACCTACTGCACCTAGCTATGTGCATTTAACTAAAATAAAATAGAAACTGAATTTCTAAGTCTTTAAGGTTTCAGGACACATATAAGTAACAGCTGCCATTTTCATCAAGAGAAGACAGTTTTATTAAGCACAATGGCTGAAGGCATGCAACTAATTAAAATACAAGTTTTAATTAAATTAGTAAATCCTAGAATTTACATTTATGTGATGTGAAAATATGATTTTGGAGAAAAATTGTTTTTAAACACAGATGCTTTTTTCAGGAAAATAAATCTGAATTTAGAGAAATTTACATGCTAGAATTCTGAGCACACTTTTTGAAAAGCATTGATAGATATTGATTTTTATTGATTAGTACTGTTCATTGTTTTACTTCATGATGTTGTGTGGGCGGTGTCTTTCAAAAACTGTGAAGACATATTTCAACACTCCTTGAATTCTTTTAGTGTGGTGATAATTCCCTTATATAGGAAAGATTACAACATATACCTTATTTCCATATTCAGTTCTCTAGTTGTCTCTCTCTAAGTCAGACACAAGGACAGGCATTAGAAACGCGTGCGCGCGCACAAACACACACACACACACACACACACACACACACACACACACACACACACACTTGATAGAAGACTCTAGAGGAGGGTAAGAGAGACCAAAGTGTACATACTATTAAATACAGTCATCACAGCTGCCCCCATCAGCAGTCGCACGCTGCAAACGTTGCTACAGGGTGATCTGAAGGCTTCGTAGGAGTGAATTATTTTTGCTTAAAAGTTAAAAGATGGTCCATCTCTTGAAAAGCTGCCAAACAGCCTGTGTTTGATGCTCCATGATTGGTGCACAGGGTCTCAGCCATGCCACCGTCTGCCCAGCCCTCTCCCGGTGGTTGGCAT
The DNA here is from genome assembly GCF_903992535.2 of Arvicola amphibius. Classification (NCBI taxonomy): domain Eukaryota; kingdom Metazoa; phylum Chordata; class Mammalia; order Rodentia; family Cricetidae; genus Arvicola; species Arvicola amphibius. Next base: position 123,748,824 of record NC_052053.1, read on the forward strand.
GCCATTTGCTTGCTTTTAGCATGCAGCCCATATAAAAATCTATCATAATCTTCCAAAATTAGAAATGCAGCTGTTTTAAGTCTTCACCAGCAGTGACACTATTCATTATGCCAGTGTGGGAATCAAATACAAAGATGTATTTGAAAAGAGCAATGTTGCACCAGAATGGATGTATGCCTTCACTTTCTAAAGTAATTCACAACCACAGACTCTTCACAAGTGCTGACTTCAGACTTGCAGGATGTACAAATAAAAAATTATCTGCTTTATTGCATACATTTTAATACAAAAATAAGGATTTGAACTAGCCCTGATTTTATTTTCCCTGTTGTAAAACAATTCCAGCTTTTTAAGTTGTTAGAAAATATTACTTCCCACCAACCATTTTTCTTATATTGTTTGGTTTATATTTTGCTCAGAAAGTTTTGAGATTTTGATCATTAACACATGTTAATCCTGAGAACATCTATCATGTAGAGCTTTCAGATTTCTCAGTTAGACAAAGTAATGGTTCATTATTTTTTTCCTTTTTTAAAAAATAATTTTCCCTCCTGTTTATAATTTCCTTTCCTCTATTTTTCCAGTTCCTCCATCCCTCCCCACCCCTTCTATCCCTTCTTAGAAAATAAACAGTCTTCTAATAGATAATAACAAAACAAGTTAAAACAAACGCTAACACATCCGCAAAAGACAGACAAAGCAACAGAAGGAAAAGAGTTCAAGGGAAGGCTCAAGAAACAGAGACCCACTTGATTTCACCCTCAGGGATCTCATAAAAACATAAGAAGAAATGGAGAGAAAGGGAGAGAGAGAAATGTAAATAAAAAACAATATTTTTTAAGAAAGTAAAAGCTCTGACATACCATTATTATAAATGGAACTCCCAAAGATAATGTTGAGAAGAAGAGGTAGAAGAGGTCCCCATAGAGAAGAACACTCACCCTTTTCTCAGAGAACCTGATTTCAATTCCAGCCCACACAGCAGTTCACAACCATCTGTAACTTCAATTTAGTGAACCCAGTGTCCTCTTCTGGCTTCCACAGACTTTGCACATATGTTGTACATGGACATACATGCAGTCAGACACTTATACGCATAACATACAAATGAATAAATCTTTAAATGGCAACAATAGGCTTCTTGATGACAACAACAAAAGTAGACAATAGATTCTCTTCACATGATAATATTGAGATATTGAAAAGAATGCAGCTATATAAAAAATAGCCCTTATTTCACTGCTTCATGCTTAACCACATTGTCTAGGGTGACAGGAGTCTGGCAGCAGTGAAGGTTTGGGTATATCACTCTGTTAAAGACTTGTTCAATTTTCAGTCACATTACATTATTGGTTTGTTTTGTTTTGCTTTGTTTTTGAGGCAGGGTTTCTATGTAGCTTTGGAGCCTGTCCTGGAACTAGATCTTGTAGACAAGGCTGGCCTTGAACTCACAGAGATCTGCCTGCCTCTGCTTCTGAGTACTGGGATTAAAGTCGTGTGCCACCACTATCTGGCCTATTTTTTTTCCTTTTCTCAATCTTAGAGAAGTTTCTTTAATTTTTAAAATTTTTTTAGCTATATATTATTCGCTGTTCCCCTCCCATCCCCTTCTACTCCCTCCCATGATCCCCATACTCCCAGTTTACTCAGGAGATCTTGTCTTTTTCTACTTCCCATGTAGATTAGATCCATATTGTAGGCTGGTTTTTCTTTGCTTTATGTCTAAAAGTCAATTATGAGTGAGTACATATGATAATTGTCTTTCTCGGACTGGGTTACCTCACCCAATATGGTATTTTTCTAGATCTATCCATTTGTCTGTAAATCTCAAGATGCCATTATTTTTTTTTTCTGCTGTTTAGTACTCTGTTGTGTAAATGTACCACATTTTCCTTACCCATTCTTCAGTCAAGGGCATTTAGTTGTTTCCAGGTTCTGGCTGTGACAAACAATGCTGTTATGAACAGAATTGAGCACATGTCCTTGTGGTATGATTGAGCATCCTTTAGATATATACCCAAAAGTGATATTGCTGGGTCTTGAGGAAGGTGTTTCCTAATTTCCTAAGAAATCGCTATACTGATATCCAAAGTGGTTGTATGAGTTTGCACTCCTAGCAGCAATGAAGGAGTGTCCCCTTTGTCCCACATCTTCTCCAGCATTAGTTGTCATCAGTGTTTTTGTTCTTGGCCATTCTCAACAGGTATAAGATGAAATCACAGAGTTGTTTTGATTTGCATTTTTCTGTTGGCTAAGGACATTGAGCATTTCCTTAAGTGTCTTTCAGCCATTTTATGTTCATTTGTTGAGAGTTCTCTGTTTAGGCTTGTACCCCATTTTTTTAATTGGATTATTTGTTCTTTTGATGACCAATTTCTTTAGTCTTTGTGTATTTTGGAGATCAGTCCTTTGTTTCATGTGGTGTTGGTGAAGATGTTTTCCCATTCCGTAGGCTGCTGTTCTGTCTTGTTGACCATGTCCTTTGTTTTATAGAAGCTTCTCAGTTTCAGGAGGCCCCATTTATTAATTGTTTCTCTCAGCATCTCCTGGCACATTCTTGTTTAGAGGAAAACTGGATAGTTTAAAATTGTTTCCCTCTATTATCTAGTTAGCACTGTTCATAAATGAAATAAAAGTCTAAATTTAATTCAGATGATGATGTGTTAATGTTGTTGATACCATATGAGATTTTTCTTAGTTTGAATTTCCCACCTACAAGTTGTATTTATTTTGGGGAATTTACCTATGAAGACTGTCTTACTCCTCAATAATCCAGATCATGAAAAATACAACTAAGTATACACATACTGGAAAATGGATTCGTTAAGATGTGTTTATCATTCGTATTCATCAGTTCGGGTAATACTGACATGGTAAAAAGTTTGCTGTGGTTCTTAAAAATAACCTTTAGAAAAACTGGTAAATTCCCATTCTGTGATAATGTTGATCTCCTATTTTAAACAGATGTATCATGATATAAAGGTCATCCTAAAAATACTTGTTCATCATCAACAAACTTCAAAATTGGATTTCCATTTGGGAAACAAAAAAGCCTGTTACTGCCTTTAAAGAGTGAGTGCATTTGAGGAATTCTCAAGTTAAAATGTTATGAGTCTAATTCTTGTGCTATATGTGCAGTAGCTTCTGAACCCCAAGGAAGAGAGCAGGATGCTTGCCACTGTGGAATTCCCTTCTTTCTTTACATTGTGTGGATTGGACCTAGTTTCATAGTTGTGCGAGCATTATTCTCTTAATTCCTTAATATTGCAGAATAACCTGAGGGCATGTTATCTTCAGCTTAAAAGGTTAAAATATCCCTTTAAAAATATTAACTAGCATTTTCCTACACTTCTTAGCTTTTTAGAAAACATTAGACAATGCAATATGATATTATAGCAATTATGATCAAACTTTAATGAAATACATTTATTTAATTTTAAGCCTTTATTGACTGTCTTTCCTCCTTATTACAAGTAATTACAAATAAGTCGTGTTTGTATATTGAGACTAGTTGATTCACTTTGCCCTTCAAGGTCAACAGCAATCTCACGATTATCTCATGTGTAAATCTCCAATCTTGCTGGTTTTATGCTTTTGAGACATTTAGTGCTGAGCAGAGGTCTTGGTTTGCCATCTCTGAGGACTGAAATCTATTTTTGGTATCCTAGAGTACTTAACATGCAGAGGAAGGAGGCTGCACAGCGAATCTTTCTGACTTAGAAATCATGCTGCCCTTAGCTGATAAAACCATTGCAAAGGTGTCATAGTCAAAACTTAATGTGCTTTTCAGCAAGCTATTTTATTTCAGAGTGGTTTTAGGTCCATAGAAAAGTAGCAAAAACTGTACACACAGTTCACGTTGCTCAGATTCATTCTCCCCTAATGGTGTCTTCATTATTGCCGTGTATATCTGTTAAAATGAGGAAATTAACATTGGCATAAGATGTGACTCCATCAAGTAACTGTCCGTCATTGTCCCACTTCCGTCTCAGGACTATAGGTAACATGCCAAAATGCAATTACTTGTCCTGTGTCCTGTGTTTCCTCTGGTCTGTGACAGGTATTCTTGATTTTCATGCTTTATTTTGGATTTTTTGTTGTTGTACTGCCCCTATTGTTTCTGTTTTGTTCTGTTTGTTTTTCCATGACTTTAATGGCCTTGAAGATGATATACACGTTATCTTGAGGATGTCTCTTGGCCTGCTCTATGTAATTGCTTTTTCTCATGATTACACCAAAGTTGTGTGTCTTGGGGAAAGTATCCTAGAGCAGGATTACCCTTCACATCGCATCACCGACCCTCTAAGCTAACGTGATAAACTACAGCCATAACTATGATGCTTAAATTTAATTACTTGGTGCATGTCCATTTTGCCTGGTTTTCTCCAGAGTCAGTCATTGCTTCCCTTCTATGAAAACATATTCTAAGGCCAACATATTCTTAAGACAGAAACAGCAAATTCCAGCCCTTGGGAAAGGGAGTCTTTGTTTCCTTGTATTTACCTAAAAGCCCATTTTTTTTCTATTTGGTATTTATTTTACGGTCCTGATCTTACATGAACCTTACTGCTTTAGTAATATATTTTAACATGGTTATTTTATCTTTTGCTGAACATATAAGAGAATAAAGCAATTTTAGGAAGCAATTCTGAATTTAGTGGCTGTTGGTATAACCACCTGCAAGGATGGTTAATTTTATGTGCTATTTTTCCTGGGCCACAGGTGCCCAGATACTTGGTTACAAATTCATTGTACTGACCGTGAGTCTATTGCTATATTGAGTAAGTCAGGTGGTCCTCCCTATTGTGGTTGCATATCATCACATCTATTGAAAGCCTAACTAAAATAGAGGGCTGGGCAAGGAAGAGTTTTCTTTTTCAGCTTCTGTTATAAATCTGGTTCATCAGCCTTCACCCTTTAGCCTTGGCCTTGGACTTCAACTGTGCTATTGGCTTGCCTGGCCTTGAGCTTGCTGGGTGAAGTTCTTTGACCTTCAAGTATTCCATAATAGTTTGCATCAATCATTATGATAATTTTTATCCATATTCAAGTCTATTATATCCCTTTTATCTACCCTCTCCATTTGTTCATCTGTATCCCTACCTGTCTGTCTTCTGTCTGGATCTATCTGTTGGCTTTGTTTCCATGGAACCTTAATACCCCAACCATTCTACTAAAGAATGACAAATATAGTAAGCATAGAAAACCTCCATATGGTCCTTGCTGAACTTTTCTTTTTGTAGTCTTAATGTTTATGCTAATCATTTCCTTGCATTTTTATGTGAGACTTCTTTTTAGATTTTATAACTTTATAAATGAGAGATTTTGTGGAATGGTTAAGTTGGTAAATGCTGTAAGTTATTATTCTATTACCTTCAGTTTTCCTGTAGATTTTACTTTACACTATTCTTTTATTTGGGGGGAGTGGGCCATGTGTTTTTCTTACTTCTTTACTGTTAGTAATATTGCAGTACACTCTCAATCCTGAATAGACTGACATACCCACCAACTTTAACCTGTAATTGATGTTCTTCCACAGGAGATGCTAATCAGCAGGTTTTCTCTAGTTCTGAATTTACCACAAAGTGAATTTGCTTAATGACAATTTGAAGTATTGAAATGAAAATTGAAGGGACGATGTACCAGAATGCTGTTGTAGAAGTTGATTTTGCATAAACCACATCTTCCAATCAATATAAATTTGCTAAAATCCCACTCTACTACATGCTAAGTGGGTTTGACTGTCTCTCCATTTACAAGGTTAGTGATTCTTTAAAAATGAGTAGTCTATATTATGAGGATGTTTGATTATGTTACCTTCCTGAAACCAAAGACTATCAGAACAAAACATTCAGGTAGCTTCTAAATAGCATCAATTATACTATATAAATCTTTTAAGTTTTTAAGATCAACTGTGTATCCAATTTAAACAATAGCTAAAACAATCATAAAATGATGGGTTTTCAGTTTTAAAAGCCTAGTAGTTATCTCAGTTTTCTATTTCAATTTAAATTCTGCCATTAGTACCTCACGCAGTCCAAATTCCACTTTATTTCATGCGGAAATACCCAGTCCCTCAATGTCCCCCGTTTTCTTGGATATATATTTTTCTGTTCTTTTAAACATCCATTTCCTTGTAGAAAAAAGAAACATGTACCTACTTTATTTTTTTATTTTGTGAAAATTTTCTCCTAATGACATTTTTATCTGCTTGACAAAGGTTTCACTATTGGCTAATACATTAGATAAGTATGATAAATATCAGAATAATTAGCAGCATTTACTAAGTCATACACCTATGTGTTGTGGATACGAGGTGAGTATCTGTCACCTTTGATCATCAGCTAGAGCTGCAGTCATAGGGTGTGTGCACTTAATAGGAAGTAACTCTTGTATCATATATGCTTGATAAGTCTTGATGAGTCAGTAGGCTATTATTCTGAAAGGTAAAGTGTGTGGATATCCACCATTAGTGATTCACCTTGAATTACCAATAATACACTGATGTCCAGTGATGGAAAAGCATAAAAGCGTTTTTTCCCTTAGAGTCATTTAAGCAACAATGAGTCCATGTTTGAATTCTCTACTTTATACTCCCCATGTCTTTCCCCTTCTGTGGGCATCAGTCTGAAGCTCTACCTGCATGAAGGCTGTTTTGGGCATCTGTATCTCTGTGTCTTCTGTCTGTCTGTGTCAGTGTGTGTCTGTTATTCACAAAGGGCTTCACTCTGTCTGTATTGATCAGAATAGAAAGCATCAATGGGGAATGGTTTAGAAATCTATAAAGAAATCTTTAACAGAGTTTTATAAGGGATTAAGTCACTGACTCCAATTGAACCCAAGTGACCCAGACAACAAGCATTTGTTTATCAACCTATATCCTTAAATATTGCTTTCAAAACTTATGGTAGATTTTAGAATGTTGCTTTCAACTTCTGTATTTATTTGCTTTCAGCAAATGATACACATGCATTGTTTCCGGGCCAGGGGACATGGAGGAAGTCCATAGACTAAGGTTGTAGCTATGGTTGTAAAAGCTGACTACATGGGAAACCCAAGGCAAGTGAGGTTTATTGTTACATTTTCTCTTCTGAAAACAGGTTAAACAATCAGTTGGAGTACACAGTAGGCTACCAGACTTAACTCTTAAGTGATTTTTATGTTGTATTATTAACTTTGGCTCTGAGGTCCAGCAAAAGTTCTAGTCTCTTAGAATGTAAGGGATATTTTCATAATATTGCATCACATGGTGAATCCTTTGGGATACTTCAGCTGTTGAATGAACCTGGAATTTCAGTCTAGAAAAGAGTATCAACATGCTAGAAGTCTACAGAGATTGACTAGCGAATTCAGCACTTAGGGAACTATACTTAAATCACGAGTTAGTCTAGTATATACAGACAGGGTGATGGAGCCTGGAATCTTTTTTTGTTTGTTTGTTTTTTTTGTTGTTTTTTTTTTGTTTTTCGAGACAGGGTTTCTCTGCAGCTTTTTTAGAGCCTGTCCTGGAACTAGCTCTTGTAGACCAGGCTGGTCTCAAACTCACAGAGATCCGCCTGCCTCTGCCTCCCGAGTGCTGGGATCAAAGGCCTGAGCCACCACCGCCCGGCGAAGCCTGGAATCTTAAGAAGCACCTGAGAGGTATTTCCTAGTTCAAAGTCAGAGATTGTTAGCATTTTCTCTTTGTATGTAGGAAGAGACTGAGAGAGTTAAATGTTGCCATAAACCATATTTTATCTATGTGGCCATAGTTTACCCATAGAATGTAAGCTTTTTTTCCCCTATATTCCTAGTCCTGTAACCGAAGTTGAATACATGTAAATAAAAAAGTACTGTTTCTATGTATCTGTACCTTTTACCTTTGCTAGTTCAGATGAATACCCTCCTACCTGTTTTCCCTGGAAACCAATATTCCTGTTGGTTTCCTTACCTCCTTCTTACCCATTCTTTCATCATGAAGCCTCTAGCAATATTGGTGGCCCAAAGTGAATCATATTTCTCCTTCTAGATGATTGAATGGCATGATGACAATAGCATCTCTTCTATGACCCTAAGAAACTGTTGGTGGCTGGTTCTAGTTGTTTATCAGCCGCCTGTATCTCTTTTTCCTGTTCCCTACCAAATCTAGCATGTGAGCATGTGAAACTTCTTTCATTTTCTTTCCACCTGTTACCATGCCACCTGCTACAATGTCTTTATTTATACTGCATTTTGGTACCTTCTTGTTTTTTTTGTCATGTATGGTTTAAACAATAATACATCCTCTTGATTTTTTTCCCCAGCTAACTTCTATTAGTGTTTCATGGATCAGCATATATCACTTTTTTCAAGAGTTCTTATCAGAAACAAGTTTGGGGTCAGTCAGCAGCCTCATCTAGGAGATGCTGCCCTTACTAAAACTCATCACACTCTTTTGTAATCTTATGGTGGCCTTAAAGTTTATGATCCTCCGTGAAGTCAGGGGCTGTGTTAGCATCACTGCTATAAAGTTGTATTGGGAGATACTCTACAGCACTAACAGCATTTACCTTTGATCTGTCCTGTCATCCTAGTCAGTGACTTGCAGCGTCTGTAAATTAGTATTCCTAAACATCCATTGTTGGATATATTAAATTTGCATACTGATTGCTGACATGGCATTTAAGTCATATTTGAGCTTAAATTTGACATGGGTGATAAGCAGTTTACAACATAAATATTTTTACTTGTTAAGACAAAGAGAAAACTTTTTAAATGGGTGTTCATGTGGCTTTTTAAAATCCGTATCTTGAAGTGCATCTAGTAACAAAAATTTTCTGGAAAACATTAATCAGTAAATAAAGCTAGAATAAAACCATATGTAATAAGTTTCTTTTTAAAATCCTTGAAAAGTAATTTTAAAAGGTAAGTAAAGAATTTCAATAGCAAAGTTTTTAAAGAAGATGCGCAATCGACTAGCCATCCTATAAAAAAAAAAAATGATCAACATCATTGTCACTGGAAAATGCAAGCCCAAACCACAATGAGGCATGAGTTCCCATGGAGGATGGCTGTCTTCACTTAAATGGACAATAACAAGTTTGACAGACTGTGAAACATCGGAGCTCTCACAAATTGCTGATAGAAATATACAAAGATGTAGCTGCTCTGCAGGAGAGTTTGGCTGCTTCTCAAAAGGTTTCCAGCAATAGATCTCTTTCCCAAATCGCCAAATTAGTGAAAACATATGTCCACAGAAAAACATGTACACAGTGCTCATTCTGGCATATTAGTCCATAAGCAGAAAGTAAAATAAACAGATTTATGATTAGCTGATAGAGAAACAATTTGTGATATATTAATTATCACAATGGATTATTAAATTGCCAAGAAAATGAATGAAATACTGCTGTATCTGTCACAATAAAACCTTGAAAACATTATGATAAATCAAAGACACCAAAAATAACATACACAGTAGGTATACCGAAGGAAATTATATAGAATTGATGAGAAGTGACATCTTGATGCTTTGTTGTCTTTTCTAGGGTGATGAAATATTGGAGAACTGAATAGTAGTGATGATCCTACAAGCTGATGAGTAGATTACAAACTATTGATTTATAAACTTTAAGTGGATGAAATGTATAGCCTGGGAATTATATTTAAATAAAAGTAAAAAAAAAATCAGTGGATAATTTGGCCTTTCTGTTCATTTAGAGAGAATAAGAGAACCTTATATAAAACACAGAGGGCTGTTGTATACAATCTTAACTTTCAAGTGCTTAAAATATATAGACTAAGGGGAGTGGAGTGTCTCGAAGTGGAAATGAACTTTATTTCTGAGGGCCTACTTTAGGAATGTGGTTGTTGAGGTTATCCTCTCTTAGGAATATCATGTCAGTATGAGTAATTGAGAGGATCTGTCTGTTGTGCCCATAGTTATGACGTGTGTGGCTATCTACTGGAGCAAGGTCTACCTCTCAGGGGCTATGCCCTTAAAGAAAACTGTCTCTGATCCTTTCAGGAACTATCAGTTGCAAATAGCTCCTTCATCTAGTGGTAGGGTGAAGTGCACAGTTTCCCTCTTCATGCATGGATATGTCTGGAATGAACTTGCTCCGGTCTTGTACATGCAGTGATAACTGCTGTGAGTTCATACGTGGAGCTGCCTTGACCTTTAGGTTACAGTTCCCCATTCAAGAAAGAAATGACCTATTCAAAGTAGGATAGTGTGTTTTATAAATTAGAATTTTATTTTGGCAAGAAAGGTTTAGATTTAACTTGATTCTTAATGCTCTTCATCAGATGCAAAGATGGGTCTTTTTATGTTTCAAATGTGACAGGCCATCTCATAGGAGTTGAGTCGCATTTGATTTTAGTTACTATTCCTTGGTGTCTTGTGTGAGGGTTCCAGAACAACAGTGTTCAGTTTTGTGTTATGCATCATGTCTTATAAACAATTCTTTCTCCCAGTCTCTGTCTGATGTAAGAAGCAGAAATTCTTCACATAGACACATTGCCTCAGCCCAAAGCTTCACTACTTTTTCCTATCTGAAACTTATGCCCTGTGGTTCTGAGTATATAGTCTCTAATATCACTTGAGAAAGTATAAATATCCACCTATCATTTTCTTTATATGAACATCTTCCCTTTTAACTTTCCACTCTGGGATTTTTAAATTTCTCATCTTCTATTGATTATACGATAATAGTCTTCAGAACAATTTGCATTTGTTATCTTTTTATGAAGATTGAAGTTGTGATTGATATCTGACTTTTTTCATATAACACATAGCATCGTATGAGTTAAGGTCACTGGAAGCAAATACCCTTTAGAGCTCGAATGAGCCACGGACTGAAGCATTCTTCGACACTCATCTCTCTGTGTCGCAGTCCAGGGCTCGCAGAGATGAATTAGATTTCCTACAGTATAAAAATCCTCAAGTACAAAAGAGATGTTAGCCTGAGCCCTCAGCCTGCCGGCAAAGTCACAGACATTAGAATAGATTTTACATGGAAGACAAAGGGAGCCTTCCGGTTATAAATAAGAGAGTTTCCTCAGCGGAGGGAGTGTGTACATGTGGATGCGGTAACTGAGAGAAAAGCGCAGATGAAGAACAATGAAAACTCCCAGGAGTGGGAGTCTGTAACAGATTTGCCCACCTGGCAAAGAAAATCTTATAAATCCACCAAGTAGATACTACCCAGAGTATGTTATATAGTTAACCTCAGTGTATTGAAAATCAGTAAAACCATAGTGGAGCTGTGTTCCCAAAATCCAGTAGAAGAGAGGGAGGAGTTGGAATATGAGCAAAGAGGTTAAGACCATGATGGGGATACACACTGAAACAGTTTACCTGAGCTAATGGAAGCTTTCTAGCTCTGGGCAACAGTGAGGGAACCAGCGTAGGACCAAACTAGGCCCTCTGAATGTGGGTTACAGTTGTATGACTGAAGCAGACTGTGGGGGTCACTGTCAGTGAGACCAGGATTTATCCCTACTGCTTGTCTTGCCTTTTTGGAATCCATTCTCCCTAGAGGGATACCTTGCTCAGTCTAGATATAGTGTAGAAAGCCTTGGTCCTGCCTCAAAGCAACGTGCTAGACTTCGTTGACTTCCCATGGGAGGCCTTACCCTCTCTGAGCAGTGGATGGGGGGATGAGATGGGAGATTGTGGGGAAAGTTGAAGGGAGCAGGAGGAGGGGAGGGAGTGGGAAATGAATGGCATGTAAAATGAGAAAAAGATAGTTTTTTAATAAATTAAAATTAAAAAAGAAACGAAAAGCAGTGAAAATCCTAAAGGGCAAATGACATCTATCAGCCTGGTGATGTAAAATTGTTCTTCTAGGCATTGATGTTAAGAGGATAATACAGAAAAATTTATATATATATTACTTGAAAAGGAATCAAAATGAAAGCAATATTCTATACTTTCGAGATATTCCCAGAGTAGTATTAACAAAGATATATTCTTAAATATATTTTAGAATACAAAAATGTTTAGAAACATTGAATTAACTATTCTACTTAAGAGCATCTAAATTGCAAAGCATAAATATTAAAATATCTTGTGGATATTGTGCAGTTTTTTTACAAGATATTTGGAAACTTAACAGAGCTTATGATAAGAATAAAGGATACTCTAGTTTCTAAAAATATATTAAGGTAATTTTTTATTTTTTATTGATTGGAAGGATTATCAGTGATCATCAGTGGGTGCTAGAGAAACTGTGTTTCCATTTGTCAAATAACCTCTAGGATTAGGAGTGAATTTCCTTGACTTAGTAAGCCAGAGTTTCAAAATCTACGTGAGGCATCTCATAATCATAAAGTGAGAATTGGTTTCCTAAAAGTTTGAAATTGCCAGAAAAGCTAGAATAGTGTGGCAAAAATTTTGTAAAATTTTGTGCAGAGGCTCTAGCTAGGCCAGCAGAAAAAGATTGTATGTCAATATAGAAAGAAGAAAACTGATCAGTAAATTTTGGTCATTAGTTAAATACAAGAAATCCAGTTGAGAGCTTAAGATGATCATGGGTAAAGGAGGCTGAGAATCTTCAGAGAAGTGCATGGCAAACCATACAGCTTTACCTTGTCCAGTGCATGCTATATTACTGAATAATATTAAAGGAGGAACAGAGCTTGTTTGTTAGGAAGGGAGAACCCTTATATGTTGTTGATCAAATATGAGGTATTGTAGCAACTGTGGATGGCAGTGTGCAAATATTTGAGCATACAGTTCACAAAAGAGCTAAGATGAATAAATATTAGAAAAGAAATTATTGATCTTGTTTGTAGCCCAGGAACTACATATGAGTCTAAAATTTTTATCTGCCAGATGGACAAAAATTAAGAGGCTATGATAATACTGACAATAATGTAAGCTAACGTACATATGGGTAAGAACCTCAGCTCAGAAAGTACTCTAGTAAGAATTCTTTAAAGAAATTAAAGACAAGAACAACTCATTGGCCAAGCATTTCTACCCTTTAGATATAGCCTCACATTAATATTTTTACATGAGTGAGGTTTATTCTCTTATTAGAGTAAAATTCTATTATCACCATACAAGTAACAAATTAGAAGCCCAGTGTCATTGAAGACCAAATGTTTTGGTACTTGATTGCCACAAAATATTATTCAATAGTTAGAAAAAAGAATTAAGAAATATATATACCTATTGACATGAAAATATTCATGACATTGTGTTTAATAGAAAACCAAGTAGGGAGTTTTTTTTCCTGTGGTCTGTCCTTTGCTCAAGTTTGCTTTCTTTATTGCAGTCAATAAGAGAGGGCCTCCCTCTTGTTCTACTTTGGCTTATATTCATTGTGCATAGTAATGTGCTTCTTAAGAACATTTTCATACACATATACACTGTATGTTGACCACACTATCCTAACCCCGTGTTTCTGTCTTTTCTGTCCCATCTCCACTCTATTTTCCTCTGTTCTTCTAGGCACTTTCACTTTTACCTTAATGAGTTATATACACACATGATTTCATGTGTCTTTTCAATTTAGTGCCTACAAATAAGAGAATGTGGTATTTGCCTTTCTGATTGTGACTTAATTTGCTATGTCTTAGCTTTCTATAGCCATGCCCATGATAAAACAGCATGGCCCAAAACAACAGGGGGGGGGGGAGTGAGAGGAAAGGGTTAGCCTATAATCCAGGGGTATCAGGGCGAGAATCTGGAGGCAGGATCTGACTCAGAGGCTGCAGAAGAATGCTGTTCACTACCTTGCCCACTGTGCGTTGTGCACTGCCTTGTCAATTATAAGTCAAGAAATGACCCATAGATTTGCCTATAGACCAATCTGATTGGGGCATTTTCTCAATTGGGATTCCCTATTCTCCAATTACTTTAGATTGTATCAAGTTGACATAAACCAACCAACAAAGCTTAATATAATATGAAATTGCATCCATTTTTTCTGCCAGTCCCATAACTCCTGTCTTTTTGCAGGTTAGTATCAAATATAGTTTTTCAGATATCTTGAAAACACTGTGGAATAGACATTGCAATTTACTTCTAAGGACATACTAGGCTATTGTTGATTTTTGCCTGCAAAGATTAACAGGACCACGATCCAGTTCTCGGTGGAAACTTCTAAGGTAGTTGGTCATGTTTTCATACATCTCAAATCTTTCTAGGAGGCCCAATCATCATGAAACAACTCCAGTGCATTCATACAGAATATTTCGATGTTTTGTTTCCAAGAAGGAGGAACAATACTCGAAATCCCAAGGGCAGTTAGGGTTTCCCTCTTGAAGAATAAGATAGGAATGGCAATGGCAGGAGTTTGCTGGGGCATTTCAATTGAAGTGGCAGTTTGAAAGGTGGCAATTCATTCCAGACTGTCCTTACCATCTAGAGTTTCTCTTGATAATAGAGGCAGTGCTCGCATATGAAGTTCACAGCAGACATCAAACAAAATTTTGGCAAATATTTTATTTGTGTCTTATTATTCTTAATATAACTTGATAACAAGATAACTTTTACCTTATAAAATTCAAAACTATAAAATCAGTTTTGTGTTAAGTAATACAGCCCCCTTGTTCTTTTGAAATCTTCACTTGAAAAAAACTAATAAGCTGGAGAGCCATTCTTCCTGCACTTCATTTTAGTAATTTTAAACATTTTGTATCATATCTTATTATCCAGATAATAGTAATTAGAAACATTTATTTATGTTTCAAATGTCATTTCCAATTTTTTTAAAAGCCTAGTTTCAAATATCCCATGTTGGAAATGGGGAAACACTAGGTCAGTGCAGTGATTATCTGAGCACTGACAGATCTCGCATGAACACCAGTGATGGTTTGTGAGAGAAGTGAAGTCTAAGGTGTAATCAGGAGAACGTATTTCAGCATTGCATATTCAGGCAGCGCTTGTTTTCTCGCGACTTTTGACCTCAGCTACTTTGCCAATGCATCCTGCACCTTCAGCTCGTGCTCTCCAAGACTTGAATAGGCACTTATTCTCAGGTGTTCTGTCTTCTCTGGCATATAAAATTACAGGCTTCTTATATAATATCAAAAAAGTAGAAAGTGGTGGGAGTTATACAATTTCATTATGTCAAACAGAAATACATTAAATCGTACTGTTTGTTAAAGTTAAAAATACATTCGCTGCAATTGCTGGAGAAATTCAAGTATAATAATGTCAAAAGAGAACTGAAATATTATTTAAAATGCTTTTGGTTCAATTCATGGAGTAAAATTTTGGATTACATCCTCTGTGCTTTCCCTGAAAGCTGTTGTGCACACTGATGTTAATAGCATGATTGTTTGCAAAACGGAGCCATGCTGCTTTTGAGTTTCTAACTTTCCTGAGAAATGAAGTCTAGAGTGTAAGCCACAGCAAGTCTTCCTGCACGAAGCAGATGATCCCATCCTCTGAACATGAAATGTTAACTCTTCATTAAGCATTTCATCTTCTTTGCACACATACATTTCTGTGATAGAAACACTAGGGATTCATCAATATTATTCTTTATTAACTGCATATAAGAGACTATATCCCCTGGGATCCAGTGCAGAAATACTTACAGGAAGATGTATCCGTAGATATTAGTTCCTAAGATGAATATTTTAAATTTTAATCAGAGCAGTAATGGATTGAATTTGGATATATAACTTTTTCCTTTGAAGCATATTAAAATATAATTATAAGGTTTCTGCACATGGGTCAGATATACCTACAGATATAATATTATGGGACCAATAAAAGTATTTTCTAGAAAATAAGATAATCTAAACTTTGAGATTTTTTTTTTGAAAAATCTCAACTAGCACCCTCCCCCCCCCAATAATGACAGTCACCTCCTGGAGCCAGGTGGGCTCTTTTCTGATAAATATTGAATTCTTTCACCATAATCTCTATTGTCATGATCTCTGTTGTCATTTTACTGTAGTTCAGGATCATTTACAGTCCAGTTTTCTGACTGAAAATTATGTCTCTCACAAATATTGAGCAAAATGAGCAAAATTTGTTCCTCTTCAAAAATAACAGAAAGAAAACAAATGTGAGTTTGTTCTCAACCGGGGGTCACAGACCTTCGGGTGTTGCAGATTTGTTGTCCTGCATATCAGATATTTACATTATGATTCATAACAGTGGCAAAATTATTGTTATGAAGTAGCTGTGAAGTAGCAATGAAATAAGTTTATGACTGAGGGGTCACCACAACATGAGGAACTGTATTAACCTGTTGCAGCATCAGGAAGTTTGAGAACCACTGTATTAAGTGAATGTGTCAGAATGATATGAAGTGGTACTCTCTGCTTATCTCAGTTCCTTAGGTACAAGCAACATGCTCAGTAACATTCATTGTTTCAAAATGCATGCCATTCATCTCTCTGTCAGCACGTTAAGAAGTGGCCCACCCATAATGCAGAGACTCAGCCATTCCAAGTGTTTTGAACAAGTCACTGTTGAGGGCTCAGCTATAAACAGGACATCTGTATCCCTGCAGCCCCTCCTTTCTAGGCTCAGAGGACATTCTGAAAGAGGAAATAGCACGAAAATAAAAGACAGAGAATGGAGAGGATTCTTGTGAAATGCTGGATAAAGCAACCCAACAGGATGAGACGAATCCCAAGATCAAGCAAGAGTCAAAGACATACCAACACCCATTGTTAGGAGTCCCACAAAAACACTAAGCTAACAGCCATAACATAGAGGACCTGGTGCAGACCGTGTAGGCCCTGTGCTTGCCCCTCCAGACTCCATGAGCCTATTTGGACCCTGCTTAGTTGATTTGGTGGGTCATGTCTTAGTGTCCTTCATCCCCTCTAACTCCAGTATTCCCCCCACTTCTGTGGGATTCCCTGATCACTGAAGAGAGGGACTTAATAAAATATGAAATAAAATATGTTATAACTGTATCCTTTTCTCTCTTTTCCTCCCTGGTACCTTTCCCATGGCATCCTAAGCCTCTCAGATTCATGTCCTCTTTTTCTTTCTTTCTCTCCATCTCTCTCTCTCTCTGTCTCTCTCTCATACACACACACACACACACACACACACACACACACACACACGCATGCATGCACACACAGGCATGCACACTCGTGCACACACTCACACAGTATATTAAAAGCAACCTGCTGAGTTTGTTTAGTGTTGCTTGTATGTATGTATCATATGGCTAACCACTTGGTATTAGATCATCAAGTAGGGGGCTCATCATTGGGGATGATTAAGGATAGTTAGTACTTCCTCTCTTGACAAATGTTAAACAACTGTAGCTCTTCATTTAGGATGGAGTTTCCATAAGATTCCCTCATCCGTGCTGACATATTTATTGGTGTTTTCATTGTTCAGATCTTCTTTAGACAGCTACATTGAGATTCCATGGGTGCCCCTTTCCCTGGCACATATAGAACACACATGGCAGACTTACCAAGCCTCAGGCTAATACAGTCTTTCCACCCCCTCCTCTGTGACATTCCCTGAGCCCTAGGTATAGGGCTTGTGCTATATATAGGGGCTGGAAACCCCAGAGTCAGTTTTTCTTTGCATTTTGACCAGATTTAATTTTCTGTAATTATCTCCCTGTTGCAGGAGAGCTTTGTTGAGGAGTGAGAGCTCGATTTATCTGGATGTATGCATAAGTACTCTTATTGAAGTCAGGGATTCCACTGGATGAGGGAACTGGTAGTAGTAGGTCTTTCCCAAGACCTAGGACTTCAACAGGCTTAGGTATTGGGCTAGGCTTACAGATATCAGACATGATTTCCCTACTGTCAAAATATAAATGCCGTATTTGTTTCGACTAATCTGACTAGCTAACTTTATGTTGGATTCCATGTTCATGATGTCACTGGGCTATCTCACCAGTCCCCTGCACAGTAAATAGTTAGAGCCCCTGCAGTTGATTCTAGTGTACACCCATGAGGTGATCATTTTCCCACTGGATAGATTAATGCAGGTCATGGGTACCGTCTCTATCTGGGGTGTGAATTTAGATAAGTTGTAAAGTAGAGACGAGCAGCTATATAAAAGACCACAATAGAAATAGAATGGACTATATTATTTTGAACCATTTACAACTCTGTCTTAGTATAATTAGCCATTCCACTCGAATGTCTTACAAAGCATCTTGACCGTAAGCTGTATACTATATACTACTCTAAACAGGAAGCTAACATGGTGCTCTCTGATTGCCATGAAGCTACCCTTTGAATCTATGAACCAAATCAAGATAAGAACAAATCACCAGTCAGTAATTATTCAGAACAATAGTGAGGGCATATTTAGGAAAAGGCATATGCTGAGACTGAAGAAGGAGAGGAAGTAAAAGGCAGCCCAAATGAAGCTCAGGCTGAAAACTAAAAGATGGATAGGACTTGCCTGGTAAGATAGAAGAAATGGGGGTGGCCTTGGATGTGCTCCTATATATCACCAAATAAAAGCATTTAGCGCTGCTGGAGTTAGGCTTACAAAAGGTTAAACAGTCCGGTGGATTTCAGCAGTATAAGCGGCAATGCCATTACTCAGAGCAGCACTGGGTCAACTTGTATTGCAACACTGAATAGAAATTGAGGTAAGGATTTGAGTAGCAGGGCTCATGTTGTGGCTCAGTGGTAGACTGCTTAACTAGTGTGTGCAAAGCACAGAGCTGTGCATCCAATCCATAGTATCGACAAACAAAGCAAAAATCTCTGGAGACATAAAGGTGTTCAAATCTCAAGCAGGCCAACCATAATTTGGATGTTGGCAATTTGACAAAGTTAACTAAGAACCATAGAAGTCAAAGTGGATCTTAAGGAGATGAATGGGTTTGATTTTGGATATTTTATATCAAAGTGTCCGTGAACTGAACAGAGAAACCATGCAATATAAGACAACAGGATGTACAAGGTAGTTCAGTGGGTAAGGGCTTCTGTGCTCAAGTCTGGGACCTGAGTTTGGTCCCTGTAAACGACATAGTGGAAAGAATAGCATATGCTTACTGCTCTCTGGCCTCTACACATGAGCTGTGGCATGCCTCACACACACACACACACACACACACACACACACACACACTCAATAAATAAATAAATAAATAAATAACAAAAAACAAATAAATAAGCAAATCAATGTAAGAATGTTGGGGGTAAACATTTATAAGTTAATTAACACATGGGAATAGATTCAGAACATGAACTAGACATGGGAGGGATGCATACTTACATGGTGGTACCTGTCCTTTTCATACCATCAGTGTAACTGAAATGTAGTTCTAGCTTTTCCTCCACCTATGTGTGCTGTTGGTTATTTAATTACTATCTTCCATTTTCCTGATTCACATCATATGAAACTTAAGCTCTAGCTCCCTCATACAAGGTGCTGTGGTCAACAGAGAAATACTTCCATACTCTCCAGGTTATAGTCCTGGGATCCATGAATGTGTTAGGTTACATGAAATGGTCTGTTAAAATTACAGATGGAATAAAAATCACCAGTTAACTGATTTTCAGATTTTCCTGGGAGGCCCTAAATAACTCTAACAGTCCGCTTTAAGATTTAGTTTTAAGTATATGCGTTTGGCTGCAGGGGCAGGAGTTTGTGCCTCTGTTCACAGGGCCAGAGTTACCCCTGGAGGCCAGAAGAATGCATGTGAGCCCTTAGATCTAGAGTCACAGGTATCTGTGAGATGTTGGATCTGACTGTTGAGACCAAACTCAGATCGTCTGCAAGAAAACATGCACTTTTTACCATTGAGCCATCTAGCTAGCCCAACAACAGTTATTCTTAAATGTAGACGAGAGACAGAGAGAAACCCAGTAAGATGGGAATGAGAACAAAATTGACCTGATGCCACTGGTCTTGGTGAAGCGATAGGTCATAGGCCAAGAGATGCATAGACAGGAAGCAGACAAGCAGATTCTCTCCTAGCAACTTCAAGAGGAGGGCTGCTGAGATCTGTTTTGGGCTTCTGGCCTCTAGGCCTGGGAAACAGTAAGTGTATGGTATGCTAAAGCTTCTTTTTGTGATTAGCACAAGTGAGAAATGAATGTAAGGGTAGAGCAGATGACGTCACAATATGGATATGATGTTACTTTAGAGGCAGCAGATGCATAGAAAAATGGGCATGCCTGTGAAGGCTTGGGCAACTATAATTTTGCTGACACATGTTAATCACCCAGGCGTGGGTGTGTCGTTGTTGTTGTTGTGTGTGTGTTGACTGGCTGCAACACCAGACTCTTGTACAGAAGGTCCTGTGTACCAGGAATGGTGATGACAAATGCAGAGAGACATGAACACACACTTGATAACAGTGCCGCCTAGATGGTCGCTGATATCTGCTGCCTCGTGTCCGTCTTGCCGGTTTTCCTTTCAGAAATTTACCTGGGGCCTTTCAGTTGTCTGGAACGCGTTCTTAGATTTAGGTCAAGGGTTTCGAGTGTATGCTAACCGAACTCTATTAGTTATTTATCTGGGGCATGGCCTAGGATGAATTAGGAAAGCTCATTATACCTCAGCTCTTCCGTCTAGGAAATGAGGAGGACAATTAACCTTGTAATTAAATGGGATGATTTGAGGATTGCTTGAGGTGTAGTTAAAGCAAGACTTAGGACTCCATTAAGTGTTCTAGAAAGAAACTTATCCATACATATGCCATTGCCTCTGCCTGAGGTTAGACAGTGTGACTCAGAAGCTACCACCTGCTGCCTGCCAATGATGTACAACACACACACACACACACACACACATGCATTCTATTTGTACAGATCTGGGCAATGTCTACAGAGTATTTCTTTTCATGATGTGGATTTGAAAATGTTATCATAACAGAGCAGTATCATAGCCTTAAGAAACCCCCTTTACTATCTCAGAAGAGGCTGAGAACAGTTATTTTACCAGGTCTACTTGAGTCCATTGAAATCCATGATCTTTAGACTATCTGATGGAAAGAGAAAGTGTTTGAGATTAGAACTGCACAGAAAAGGGCAAAGGTACCAAGAACAGTTGTCTCCTTAAAACAGCCCTGCTGAGGAAGCATTACAAAGGATTACAAGTTTCAAGGTCAAGCCTATTTAGGTCAATGGGTTGAGGCCCATACTCCCCTGAAACGTTATGGTAGAAATTTTCTTAGTCATAATCACCCAAGACACAGCCCAATTAAACCCCAATTCCTGGAGTATCGGCCAGTCGTAGTACTGCCAACGGGATGAATTCAGCCATTAGAACAAGGCATGTGGAGAACTCTGAGTATAGAGAAGGCCCCGCAGCATGCTGGTCCCACGTGACTAACATAGAAGGTCAATACCGTGGCAGACGCTAGTTCAGGGTTCAAATCTCTGCTCTCTCCCACCCAGCACACTTTCAGTGGAAACATTGCCTTGTTCAAAATCCCCCCTCCCCGGGCCCCCAGGCATGGCAGAAGAACCCTGGCTGTGGGGCAGATTCCCAATCAGAACCCTCATGTCACACAAAGGTGACCTCTGGTGAACTGTAGAATACATTCCCCATTCAGTCAGGAAGAGCCAAAAGGTTCATACAGGAGCCAAAGAACGAAGAAAAGAAGATCCAGCATGGCAGTGGCACAGGGTGCCTATGTCTGTACCACAGAACTTATTTTTTAAAAAAAGTAGGAAGCCTTTGATAAGGACTGTGCAAAGCAAATCCAAAATTGATGTGTCTTCCCCCTTATAACACTGTTTTCAAGGAAAGTTATTATATATGCATCTTTGGAGACTTTAAAATGGAAATAAACATTTTCTCCAAATCAGCTGTCATCATCAAAATGAGAATCTGTCTTACTGTTAGAAATTCTGAGTTTAAAAAGTTTCTATTTCTAAAACTAAATGCTGATGAGAGCTACACAGTCCAAAATAGAAATCCTTTCTCCTGAGCATAAACATCTGAGCTCATGTTATAGTTAGCTAGTTTGGTTATAGTTAGCTGGTCGAGTGTTTCATGTACAACATACAGGGTATCTTTCGTTCACTATTTATCATATTTATCTTCCTAAAATATTAAACTAAAGCTTTATAGAAAAATATTATTTGCCTCCAAATATTTATTATCTTTACTGGCAGCTATTTTATGGTGAACTGAAGGTAAAATCAAGACTGAATGGTATACCCCCTTTTCCTGTTAGGTTTTTAAGTGTTAGCCTCTATTGTGGTTTTTTTCCCACTGAAAAATCGTTGTTGTTGTTGTTGTTACATTACCAGATGCTTCTACTATGCTTCCATCTGAGTACAGTTCCAGTGAACTTCAGATGAAGTTATCCTGGCAATGAATTCCCTTTTAAGGGATTTAATTTGGGATTAACTTACTCAAACACATTTGAAATAACGTTGAGGCCGTTGTTTGAACAAGAGCTCAAGCTGGGGAAGAGCAAGCCCCCTGGCAGTCATCGGCTTAGTCGTTCTCCAGAGCAATCAGGTATGTCCACACCAG
Organism: Arvicola amphibius; assembly: GCF_903992535.2. Taxonomy (NCBI): domain Eukaryota; kingdom Metazoa; phylum Chordata; class Mammalia; order Rodentia; family Cricetidae; genus Arvicola; species Arvicola amphibius. The sequence goes on from NC_052053.1 coordinate 123,771,187, forward strand.
AGAGCATCCAGTTTTTGCCCAGTGGGCTGCTCTTGGAATTTCCAGCAGGCAATGGCAAGACATCGCACTGTACCTATGGCCTGAGAATTGCTGCTTAGGGGCTGTATGGGATGTATGCCAGGTATGAACAGGGCTTGTGTTTTACAGTGTGAACTGCTCTAAGGAAGAACCCCATTTTTGAAATCAACAATGAAAAAAAGCTTTGTTTGCAAGATATTTTTTAAAACACCTTCAATAATGGAGGAAAATGTTATTTCATACATTTAAAATTAAGAGTGTGAAAGGCATGAACGCCTTGCACAATAAGTTTAAGTTGCTAACCTATGAGGGGGGAAGGGGGATATGTGCTTTTAGTTGCCAGCAATTTTAAGGGTATGATCACTACAGGGGAAGTCAGAGATATTGTTGGCCCATTCTTGGAATAACCTGGCTCTGCCCCTCTCAGCAAACAGTGACTTTTCTCCCCTGGTCCATTCATGGTCCATTCACGGTCAATTCGCCGTCCATTCATGCTTGCACATTTTGGTAGGCTGCATTTCCCTTTATCTCTTAGAAGTATTTTCTTAATTTTAACTGTTTGCCTCACGGGACAGCCTGTTCTGGTTCCTTTTAGTCTTGGGAATAAAGCTTGATTCATTACAAATTCTTCCTCACTGGGTATCACTTCTCCTTCGATATTAAATAGCTCTATAGAATACAGAAGAAAAAAGAAAAAAGAAAAATCTGTTTGAAGAAACCAGACTACCAGACTTAGCTTGTGAGAGAACGGTAAATATAAAACATTGCAGCACAATCCAGATAAAACTATGCATCTTCTGTGTCTTGATGGCTAAAGGCCCTGTGGGTCTAAAAGGAAGATACTGGGAAAGTCAGGCAGACATGGTAGAAAGAACAATTCTAGAACTGGACTTTGAGGGTCAGTTTTGAGTATATGAAGACAGTGCACATGTTCACAGCTTTGGGACACGTAAGTACACATGATTTGTTACCTCCGAAACGATGTGCATTGGTTCTTATCTGCTTCATATTGCTTCTCAGAACAATCTTTCAGGCTTCCCTGTTCAAGCCCCGGTGACCCTCTAGCTACTCATGGCACCCGTTTCACATAACCTTTGGGTATTCTGTGATGCAATCAAACGCAGAAACTGGCACCACTAAAGTTTCCCTTTGTTTTGCTTTGCTTTCTTTTTTTCTCATTTGCTTTTCTAATCAAGACATTCCTCCCTGTCCAGAATGTCTGCTTCTTCACAGCTCTGAACATTACCATTTACCTCACAGGACTGAGCTGAGATCCCAGGTTCTACATGAAGGTTTCCCTCTCCCCTTGACTATGAATTTGTACCCTTTTCATGTCTTCTAGTTGTTCATAAGCTCCATGAGATCATAAACCACATCTTACTTCTTAGTTTCCCACTTTTCTTCTCTGTTCACTTCCAAGACCATGGATGCCACGTGAATGATGTTTATGTTTCTGAAATGAGTGATGAAATGAGAAAAACCAAAGCCGGAACAAATTGTATTGATAAAGGCAGTATTTTAAGAAGATTTCTCTGGCACTAATCACTTCAAGGACACAAGCTAATTTTTCAAAATATTTGAAAGTTACAAAGGAAAGTAAATTTACTGTAATGAAAATCAGATTATCCTTTTACTCCCAATGAGGCTGAGAAAAATCTGTTAAGGTAGAAGAAAGTATAAATTCTACTAATTTCTATCTCTGCTTATATCACTGTGTAGTTTCCTAAGAAAATATTTACATCATAATCACAATTCAAAATATCTTCCTATGTGGCATTTACATTTCCGATGACCTAATGTGATACAGAACTGTGAGTCTGTCCACACCTACCACACACGACATGCACTCTGTGATTCGGTCCTTGCCAGCCACAGTCACTTAGGGCCATTTATGCTGCTTTTTCTGGGGCTCATTACCCTTCGGTTCTGTGTCGTCTTTGTGCCGTTGAGAATGTTACTGGTGGAGTAATTGTGAATTAGCATCTATACTCAGCAATTTTGAAAGCTTAACTGCTCATTTTCTCAGCATACTGTTGGCTGGAAGTCATCATTTTAAAAGCATTTTGCCATTAAGGATGTGGGTTCTTGAATATAAATTGCCTATTGGAAGTGGAAGTGTAAAACCAAAGCCACGATCCACGAGGGCAAACCTGGTTTGTCATACAGGACAAAGTAACTATGAAAAAGGAAGTGTCTCTCCTCTCTTAGGGGTGATATTTTTCTTATTAGAAATATTACTTTTATAATTACTTAATATAAACACGTCCCCAACCAATAATCTCTAAATAATTCATGTGTTTGTTTAGTTTGTATTGCTCAAGCTGTAGTGGGAAATAAGCCCTACTGAGTATCCTCTCAAATGCTCACGAACTGGCTGGAGGACACAAGTTGGCTCCAAGTGGCCATTCTACATTTCCTTCCCCTTTTCCCAGCAGAGCGGTATTGTTCACCTCTGTTGTGTATCCGTGTAACAACTTGGCACTCCTCAGAAGCAGAACATGCTTCCAGAAACTCAGCTTCTTCCTGTCCTCTTTCCTTAGCTTTTCCACTTGCTATATAGCCTCATTTTTGTCTGAAGACATCTGGGGTCAAAAAACCAACGTAAAAAAATATCCAGAAAAACTCAATTTTATTGGGAGGATTAAAAAAAATGAAGGTGGTAGCTAAATAAATGTTAGAGGAGTTTTTAAGTTTATTTGTCTCTTGTTTTTGAAAGTCAGAAAAGCAGTCAGGCAGTTGAGAAGTAAGGAAAAATATACTTCATGTGTATCAGAAAGTCTCTCCCAATATCCAAATGTAGAATTTTAATGTCAAGTGGAAATGAAGGGTGTCTCTGTCTGTGTGTGGTTTACTGCTTTAATGAAGTGATTACAAACTTACTGGCTTAGAACAATACATCCTATGCAATAATTCTAACTGCCTCTGGGACAAAAATCAAATTTGATCTTGGCTGTATTTCTTCTGGAAGCTATAGAGGAGGTTGTCCCCTTACCTATCTTCCTTCTGAAAGCTGTAGACAAGATGATCATCTCCCCTTCACAGTGTCCGAAGGCTGCTTCCTTCTGTCTACAAAGGGAGCAAAGGCTCGTTCTATCGTTTTCATCTTCTGTCACTTGATTTTTGACCATTCGCTCTTCTCCAGTTAAGGATATTGTGGTGCATTGTACTTCCTAGAATAAGACAGAATAATCTGTGTATCTAAGAAGGGCTCACTGGCAACTTTAATTTTGTGGGCTACTTTAAGTCTAACTTGTCAGGACACATCCACCAGTTTAGGTGCCTTTATTTTTTTTTTTTTTTATTTGTCTCGGCGGAGGTAAAGTGCTCTGGAGAAATGGAGTGGATATTTGAGATTCTTACCACTTACAAGTTCCCAGGTTGTGAGACTCTATTTTTAAACAGCAAGTTTTTTTTTCCAGCATCTTGGTGTGTGTTCTAAGAAAGTTTTCATGAGATTGGACTTGTATTTGATGGTAAAATAAACAGAGTTGGGCTTCTATAACCTTTAATGCTCCCTGTGGAATGTACATGCAGATAAACAAAATGCAACAGAAGAAAGTAAGGGGTAATGAAAGGAGAGGGAAAAAGGAAGGAGGATTCAGAGGTACCAGATGAAAGGACAGGAATCAGAAAGGAGCTGATTGTAACAAGTACATTACACTTACTGCCCGTTGGCTCTTTGCCAGATACAGTCCTAAAACCTCATAGAAACCTCAAAACCAATTAGGCGCCATTTTATTGTTATTGTCTCTGTAAGAAAAAGAAGTAAAATGCAGGCCTAGATATTCACCTGTGTCACCTCAAAGGTGAGCGATGAAGTCCCAGAGCTTGTGGCTGAGACTCTACTCTGGAGTCTGTGCTATTCGCCACAACCGACAGAAGTTGGGTTTGCCTCCTAAGCCTCTCAGCTGTGCTACAGTGGTTATCCCAGCTTCAGATACTCTGCAATTATTTGCTTCAAATCTGTGAGAACTGGCCTTGAGATGCTTTACCACTGAGGAAAAAAGATTCAGACCCATCCAGGATTTCACAGAGTGTCATTTAGTGGGTGACATTCTGCCGGAAGGATGGTCCTGGGCAGTAGCAACAGCAAGGGGATCTCCACAATGTGCGTCAGAAGGAAAGATGTGTATATTGGCCTTTACAAGAATTGCCTCATCAAATCCAGAATGCACCTGGTTTATCTTAAGTAAATATCCAAAAGTCAAGTACATCTTCGGAACCAGTGACCAGCTGCAGGGATCCACATGACTCTTAATGGTTTGGTCTATTTGTAGTGTGTTAAGAAACTGTCTAGAAATAACTTGGTTTATTCTGAAGTAATTATGGTTGTTGTGACTCTTGAAAACTGGAGCCATTTCGAGCGCAGTCTGTACACCAGATATGGATTTCCTTAGGTAGCTGCCTTTAACTCAGAGTTCTATGAAAGGTTCTTCTCAGTCCTCTTAGAAGGTAAGGAAGTGGGTTCAAAGAAGATACTACATTCTCATGAAGCACACTTTACTTCTCTAAATATTCACTTGTAGGATCCAAGCCCTTGTTGTTTCTTAGGATCTGTTCCACGGACTGTATTTTGTCCCGGGGAATAGAGCATAGTGTAAAGGCTAGCCATAAATCATAACTGATTTCCCACGCTATCAGGTCAAACTGGAGCCCCTGCTTTCTTAGGTTGGAGCAATTGAGAACGGACTCAAAAGTTTCTGAGAAAGGAAAGGTCAGAGAATGGACTCAAGTGAAAAACACTGCTTCAGAGTTCCCTGATTCTCATCCAGCATTGAGCTGGAGGAACTTGATTCCCGATTCTCAGGATGAGAGTCATTGGAGTCTAGGTGGGTCTTTGACTCTGCATATTGGGGTGCTTCCAGTAGACTATGGTCATAGTTTTGAGAAGTGATCCTGTGCCTTATGTGCCCTTGATGGCTACAAACAGAGACTTATTTATGACATAGGTATAGTAGGTAGGCCTGCCAGTAGGAGAATTCTGGGAAGAGAAAAGGCAGAGATGAAGTCATCAGCCAGATACAAAGGAAGGAAGATGAGAATGCCTTACTGAGAAAAAGTACCAAGCCACATGGCTAAAAATTAAGATAAGAATTATGGTTAATTATTATGGTTAATAGATGAGAATTTAAGTTGTAAGAGCTAGTTAATAATAAGCTAGAGCTAATAGCCGAAACAGTTTATAATTAATATAAACCTCTGTGTGTTTCTTTGGGACTGAACAGCTCAGGGACCAGGCAAGATAGAAACTTCTGTGCACAGTGTCCACCTTACCCTCTCTTTCATTTCTGTCTCCTTTTCCTTCTCTCATTTCTTAACTTCAGTGGGCTGGACTATGCTCTTTCAGCTTCTTGAACAGATGGCTATAACCATCTTTATGTTACACAATATTGAGCTCTTTTCTCTGGCTACACAGCTGAGGGGTCATCACATCCTCGAAGGCTCCCCTTTCTCCTCAGTGGCTGTGTGCCCCTGCTTCGCTTCTCTGTTTTTGGAAATTGTCTATTGAACCCATATCCTCCATCTTGGCTTCATTGTGCTTTTCTTAATCCCGGTGCGCTTTCAACTTCATGTGTCTCAGCTGTGGGTGTGAAAAGTAGGCTTCACCCTCAGGTGTTCTTTGCTTTCCTTTGTCTGTAGTATTAGCAGTACTTTGTTTTATCTGTACCAGAAATAACCAAATGAACTTATTATTTGATTTCCTATAGTTTTTTTAGTAGAATATTATGGGCTTTCTTTGTATTTTTGCTTTGCTGTTTTCTTAGTGTAAGGGGTTCCAAACTTCTCGATTTCTGAAATGAGTCTACTCTCTGCACTGTCCTCCTCTGTGCCAGTAGAGAGCACCATGCTAATTTCAACCAAACCCTGATACCATGAGGCGTCACCCTACTAAGGAGGATGTCCTAGGTGGCTGCGGAGAGAACGGTATGCTGACTCTCTTCAGTTAGGTGGAAAGACCTGGATATTAATTATTCTGTTTCAATATGTTGTTTTGCATATAACATTCTTTTAAGCAAAAGAATTATAAATCTTTTAAATCCATAACTATGTCTGAGTACATTCTAGAGACTGACTCGAACTTAAATTGAAAACATGAGCCACCAGCCACTTCCACAGAACTACACGCCATCCTCCCACTGCATCCCTCAGTAGCATGCCACATATGCAGCAGGACAGTTCTCTTGCTTTGTGTGTTTTGGTGTATGTGTCCTCTTTCCTCCGTAAGACTGCAACACCCTGCAGGATGGCCATGACTCCCACTACACGGTTACAAATGCTCTGGAAGGCGCTCTATTTGTTTGATTAAATAGTTTAAATCATACAGAGACTGGTACTATAAATGTAGAGGGAGACAAAAAATGTTGCAGGTCAGCCATAATCTGTGGGTGTTAAAAGTATAGTGACTTTTGGCAATGAAATGAAATCTATACCAGACAATGTAGTCTTGGATGCAAAAAGACCTTTTGAAAGGTTTTGCTCAGAGCCCCTTGTACTCATGTTTTCTTTATACACATTCAAGGAAGAAGAGATATGATTGCATATTTAACTTATTCTCTGCTACTCATCAAATAAACAGTTTTCTACCCCAAATTTCCATTATTGGTTCATTTTCTCAACATTTAAAATATACATGGCACAAAACTTGCTCTCTGGTTTGTATACCTTTTTTTTCTTTTTTTATCACTTGCTTTCAACTGGAACAATTGTAAAAGGAGTCCAGGGACATCATTGTATTCCTACTGCCATGTGACCTTCTGATTAATAGGTAGTCTTTACAAGTGGCTCAGACTTTGAACTTACCTAAAGGGGGAAGCTAATAAATAAATTGTCCTCTGTTTTTAAAACTCATTTTCATGCTTACCTATTACCATTTTAAACAATATTTTCTGATTTAAGATGAGGATTATGATTTAAAATATATGCTAATTATTTTTATGACTCAATTTTTTACCATTTATTAACTTAAATCTGCATACTTATGTGAAATCTATTGTTTTCATCAGACATAATATTAAGTTCTGTGAAGTATTATACTCTGTTGAGATGGGAATATTGCTTCATGTTATTTGGGCAACTGTTGTGTATTGAACTGTCCTGTTCACACTTTGATATTCATACTATTAATAGAAATGGAAACTTTAAAAAAATTACCAAATTCCTATCTCTATTCCATACAAAACATAAAAACCCTTTGTTTCAGATAAAGCTTTAAGAAAATTTCTATGAAACATGCATGTTTTCCTAGATTTCTATAAGAATTTATGAATCTTTTTCTTTAAGGACATCTTATATATTCATAATGGCCATTGTAAAGTATTTGTGTGTGTATGTGTGGTGTGTGTGCATGTGTGCGTGTGTGCGTGCATGCATGCGTGCTCACTTCAGCTGCGTTGGAATGCTCAGGCCTTGCTGTGGTAGGGCTCCTGGGCTCTAGTGAAGAAATATTATCCTGGCTGTTATTGGTTGTGTATTTAAGGTGATATTGAGGCTTCTGGGATTGGGAAGATTATAATTCTAGTTGCTGATATCTTGTCCTTGTTTGTGTGTGTGGGGGGGGGGGGAGTTTGTTCCTTACTTTCTGTTTCCTCTCTGATTCTTATTAGAGTGTTGTGTTTGTGTGTTGCGTGGTACAAAATTTGTATGAGATCCTGATAGGTGTGGCCACTGGAAGTACTATCTAAAATGTGGTTCTGGGTTATGACAAGAAAACAGGAATAGTGATGGGCCTCTTTGGGGGCTGAGCAGGGTTCACAGGAGGGAGGAAATCAGGATGTTCCACCAGGATCTGTTTAGTTATTCTCCTTTGAAGGGGGGTAGAGAGTTGGGAGAGGTCACTGTAGCAGGTCTACTACAAAATTAGCAATGAGACTGGGGGATTTGCTTCCCTGGTCAGGGTAGCCTGTGGGTTTCCAGGGAATGAATGCAGGAGTTGGGGGCTGGGATGTTGAAAGGGAGATCAGGAGAGGGAGATCTATAGGATTCACTAGAAATACAGGGGTGGGGTGGGGGTGGGAGCTACGAAGGTGTCCTGCTCCAGACTGGGACCTTGGATCTGAAGGAGCAGAGGGAGGGGTGAAGATCTGCAGTTGACCTCTACCTACATTCCTGGCTGGATTGCCTAAGTAAACAAATTTACAAACAGTTATTTACTACAGAAATATGCAGGACATTTTAATAATTAAAAGTATAGCAAATCTATAAATTGAGCTTAAATAATGACTTTTAGATATCAAAATCATATTTGATATTCACTTATAGTTTTGTGCTTTCCCAAAAGTTTGGTAATGACTTCCAAATTGGAACAAATATTATTCTTTCTTTTATTAATATTGACAGTCATGAGATCTTGAAATCAATAGAAATAACCCAGACTATAATTGATGAGTAAAATAGCCCCAAATATTACTTTTAGTGTAGATATTTAGAACATGATGATTTTAGGATTATTTTTTTTTAATCCCCATCTAGTTTACAGACCTAATGAGTTGTGGTGAACTTAATATGTATCAGACTTCTCATGCTTGTTTACTCACCAGGTAGCCTACTCATTAGCTATGTATTCAAAAGTTCTGTCCGTTCATTTCTTGGCACTTTGCTTCTTCACAGCTGATGAGCCTCCTGGATTCTAGATCAGATGCTTTAAGCGGCAGTATGCTTTGAGAGTGTTGCCTCTCAGGCTGTGCCTTTTGTTTTCATTTCCTCTAAAAGCTGAGTTTTTTTTTTTATTTTGTTGTTCTGTCATTTTTAAGAACTTACGTTTGCTTTTTATACACTTAAGAAATCTTCAATAAGCAAGAAATGCACTGCCTAGATTTAATCTGAGCTCCATACATGTGCCTGTGATCCTGGTTCTCCTGAGGTAGGAGGAGAAGGATGAGAAATTCAAGGTCATCTTGTTTTTGTAGAAGCTTTGAGCCCTGCTAGAAATGCAGGCAGTTCTGCCCCTCCCCACCCTCTAAAAAACAAAGCTATGAAAAGAAAGACAGATGAAATGAAATTGTTGAGTTAATCCTAAAGTAGCAGTATTCTCCTAAATTTCCCATACATTTTACTATTTAGGATTGGTATTTGAGTTTGTGATATATTGGAGTTAATTTTTGCTAAAGGTACAAAATATGATTATTTCTTGAAATGTGTATGACATCTTATATACCAAAAGACAAAGCAATACAGTACCTCAAATATTTTTCTCGTTTAAATTATTTTGAAAAGTATTCTTTGAGTTACCAATTATAGCCATTGAAAGAAGAAAAACGAGTTACAGAAAGATCTTACATCTTACAAGTAGGTAAAAATATTAATAAAGTCATGTACTATGAAGTCTTCAAAAAGATTGTTCACTTGTTCATTCTGTTTTTTAGACATAGATTGACATTTATTTAAGGTCGCCAGCTGTATCTGTATAAAAATCCTATAGAGCAAGCATCCTTCTTTTGTAATTTTTTGAGAGTGTATTACTTGTGCAAAATAACAGGTTTCATTCTAACATTTTTATACATACATACATTAGGCATTGATCATATTTTCTCTCCCTGTTCCCCTAAACTCCCACAAAAGAATAGCAGGTTTTCAGTTATTTAAGAAGTTATGAACAATAATCTTGAAAAAAATAAAAAAGATTTCATCAATTAGGCACTTGTTTTGAAGGGCTGGAAGAGACTAGTTTTTAGGAGGTCTATTTTCACATACTCTTTAATTTGTAGCAGAGATTTTAATCCTGTTTAGAGAAGCTGAGGATGTACTTCAGTGGTCAATTACGTGCCTGGTGTGTGTGAAGTCCTTCATAAAATCCCCAACATTGCTGAAATTAGCTAATGAATGAATGAAAAACACTGCCTTATTTTAACCAAAAGAGGTAGAGGAGCTATTTCCAGCACAGAGGCTGGATGTTGCCAACAACACATATTCTGAAATCTTACAGCTCTTCATGGTGTGCTGTTCTAAGTTCCCTGTCTCCTCCCCCTTTGGCTCCCAAATGACCCTCTCCTTGCAGTCTCTCAGTCAGTGAATCCCTGATTGCTGCCGTTGAAAGGAGTGAAGTAAATAGAAACTGAGGCTCACCAGCGAAACGAAATAGAGCCCAGTTATAGAAGTCTTGGACAGCAACTGCGCACAACAGGGTGGATGACTTTGTACTAAAGGGAAATAGACTCGAGTTCTGCATGGGCTCTTCTGGGAAAAGAACAGAAACTACAGATTACCAGGGAAGGGACAAGAAGAGGAAATTCTCTAGAAAGGGGCCCAGAAAAATTCAGGTGGGGATGATAGGATAATTGTGTGTGTCAACTGTGGTCTTGATTATATAGTTGCGTGTCTGGTCAAATGTGTGCAAAGTGAACAGATTTTAATTTATGTAAAATATATTTCAATAACCCTTAGTGGAAAATAGGAACTAAGATGTTAATATTCAGAAATTAATAGACGTGGTTTATTTTACTGTAAAGAATTGGTATAAACATACAGTACAGGCTATAGCAATTGCTTGGTTACCGTTTAACAGCTTGCTTGTAAGTTCTAGTGCTGAGGACGTCAAACACTTGAGAAAAGGAGAAATAAGGCTAATGATGAGTTGGAATTATTCACCACTGGCTTTCATAGCTCTGGAAGGTTCTTTTCACATGACTAGGGGAAAAAAGAAATCAGTCAAAAGACTTATACAGTTTTGAACCTTATGAATAACAATATGGCTGTCCTGGCAAGATATGACCACTTGTATAACTGTGACACAAATATTGTAGGAATAATTAACCACTTTCTGATTGGGCTTAAGGCCGGATCCAAAAAATGGAATTATAGCATCGATGGGGGAGGGACTCATGGAGTCCCACCCCTAGCTGAAAGCTATTAATAGTTGGTGCTGTTGAGAAGGGTGTAGATGGAAGTTTCTGTCCCACCCAGTTCCGCAACCGTTCACTCCCAAATAAACACACAGAGACTTATATTAGTTATAAACTGTTTGGGCTATCAGCTCAGGCTTATTATTAACTACCTCTTACAACTTAAATTAACTCATTAAGTCTTATCTATGTTCAGCTCGGTGGCTCGGGAACTTTTTTCAGTGAGACATTCTCATATTGATACCTCTGCATCTGGATGACAACTGCATCTCTGCCCTTCTTCTTCCCAGTATTCCCCTAGTCTGGTTGCCCCACCTATTCTTCCTGCCTGGCTACTGGCCAATCAGTGTTTTATTAAACCAATATGAGTGACAAATCTTTACAGTGTACAAGAGCATTTTCCCACAGCAGGAAGGAGCATTAGTTTTCTTCAAGATGATGCTCCTAAGAGATAACCTATGCACATATGGGCAGCACTAAGTGAATTTCATACGTTAATAATAAAAAGGCCCATAAATTTGGGAAGGGAAAATGGAGGCTAGGGTATGGGAAAGAATTAGAGAGGAAAGAAAGAAAGAGAGGTGACTTTGATCCAAACACATTATATATCCTTAATAAAAAATTTTAAAATTTAAAATACTGAAAGTGTTCATTGACATGATGATCTCAATGTACAGAGTCAAGCAGTGGGAGCCTTCAGCAGAGTCAAATGGAATTCGGTGGTTGTTGAACCCTTTTTTTCCCGGAGGGAGTAATACCAAGCAGATTTCACAACTTTCAGGAATTTATGCATAAGAATAAGATATAAACATCTGTTTTATGAAACACACAGTGAGACTTTAGAAATCTGATACTAAGCATATAGGTTCTTCACCTGGAGCCTCCGTGAGCAATCCTATCAGACAACAGTGATGCTGTTGATCCCCGCAACCCCTGTTGCCCTCATTTCTGTATAACGCTGTACCTAGTCTTTGTCTGCAGTCCTTCGGTTAGAAGCCTAAAGGGTAATTTGTATGCTGGTGTTCCTCATGTAAATTAGGTCGTTATCCTTTTTAAAGGTATAAAGTCCCCTGCACATGATGGCAACTTCTCAGCAACAGACTTGACCTTTCGCTCCCCTGTTCAGAGTACCCGCAGAGCATGCACTCATTAGCTCGAATCGGACTCCATGACATTTTTACTTAATTTTCCTTTTCCTCAGTGCTAGACACATGGGGTAACCATTTACATTCTTTCTTGACCTGAGATGCTCTCTAATCTCTTTCCAGCTGTGGCATTTGTCATTCAGTCCCATCAGGATATGGTGACCCTTCTTTTCTCAATGCACTTCCTAACTGTTAATGGATTCACATTAGAGAAGGAGTTAGAAACGGCACTGTGGACTTAGCTCTACTTAATTATGGTTAACCAGAACAGTAGGTAGACAAGAAGTTTTCTCTGGGGCACGAACATGCTTTATGAAGTAGAATGAACAAATAATGATAGCTTGATTTTTAAATCCTTAGGTTTAAAGGCTGTTGGTTGGTAATAAAGAGCTTAATTCCTCTCCATTGTCACTGATGGACATGATAATATTAGTCATTGTAAGTAATATTAATAACAGTGATTCACACTTCGATACTTCTGATTTCAAAGGCCATACTCTTAATCACTTTGCTAAGAACTTTTAGGGATCACTCGACCAAAATGTTAAAGGCTCATGTCTTCTTCAGAGCCCAATAGGGATAGTTTCACTTACCAAGTTTCCCAGAGAAGAGCAATGGCACACATAGAAAAAAAGGTCAATGTCCAAGGTCAACCATTTGCAGTGCCTTACATTAGAGCCTAGACCATCTAATATATCATATCCATGGTTTATCACCATTGCCATAATGTCTGAAAGGTCAAAGCATACTATCAAGGACATCTCTGGGAAGTTTTCTCCTGAAACCATTTGTAATTTTATTCAAATTATGATTTTTGATGGGCTTTATTTTAAACTTGAAATATTGTATTTGCAGATTATTAGGGCTTAAGGAAGTATAGATAATTTGAGCTGTAGGGTAGACATGACTTTATTCTACCACAGGTGTTAATTGATCACCTTGATATGAGTGCATGCATTCAGAGATGCTGTGGTCTCTGTCCTCCAACATTTTGTGGAAGCACAAAGGGCCAAACATAGCTAAAGCAATCATGAACAAAAAGAATAACGCAAGAGATATCATCATCAATGATTTAGAGTTGTGTACAGAGCCATAGTAATGAGAACAAAGTGGTTCTGAAAGAAAGCCTGGAATAAAACAGAGGACCTAGGTATAAGTCGCCTTTCACAGAGATGTCAAAAATATATGTTGGAAGAAGGCCAGCATCTTCAATGAATGGTGGATGCTAAGAAACCTGAATAACAACGTGCAGAAGCGTAAAACTGATCTTTATCTCTGATTGGTGGAGGACTTTAACAAGACAGTGCCCTAGAGGAAAAAGCGAGAAGCACACTTACAGGGTTCATGACTGACTAAGACCTTTGATGTCCTTTTTTCTCTTGGTTAATTGTATCATACCTTCTGCAGTACCAGCCAGTATGGCTAGCTGTACATCCCCCTGTGCAATAGTAGGACTACTGTTGTGGAGGAAACTGACTACCTTCTGACTGAATCTGCAGCTTATCTATGGAGGGAATCCTTGCCTGTTTCTGTTTGCCAAGTTCACAACCTATGCAAGTCATAGACCCAAGAGAGAAGTTAGTACTGTATACGTAAATGAACAGAGTAGCATACAAACTTTTAGATAGCTATGTTTATGCCCGCAGACAAAGCTACTCTCATCCTTAATCATAGAAGCTTTGCTTTTTACCAAGTGACTGCCCAAGATGCTGAAAATTAGTGGTGGCTGGGAGCCTAATCCTAAATGAGGTGTTTATACTATTTCCTCTAATGCTTAGGGAACACTGAAGAAGAGGGGATAAAAGAATATCAGAGTTAGAAGATAGGGAAAAGGACTAGGAAATGTCATCTTTTAGGCATGATGCAACCATTGTGTTCAGGAACTCACGGAAACTGTGGGCATCTCTACTGAGCTTGCACAAAACTGACTTTGTCAATAGTCAGTTATGGGTGAGAAAAGGGCTATCACAAGGGCTTCTCACTACTGACCACTGTTTACTGATAGATTCTCATGAAGGAAAAGTCATTTTTCAGTTGTTCATCCACTGTTGAGCTCAAGAGGTTCCAATGAATAGCTCCAAACCCAGGGTCAGTCACATAGATTTCCCTGACTAAACCAGTGAGTCACAAAACAAAACAGGTGGGATTGTGTGTGAGAGAGAGATAAGCAAGACAGTGGGTGTAAAGAGGTGGGCAAATGATGGAAAGTAGTGGGGTAATAGTAACAACTATGGGTGTGTGTATGTGTGTGTACACGTGTGTGTGTCTGCACATGCAATGTGTGTATGTCTGTGCTCACTATAGACATACATGAAATTATCAAAAGATAAATTGGTTAATAAAAAGAAATATGCTCAGAAGGGTGTAGATTGGAGGAAGTAGGAGTTTTCCATGGATGGTGGTAAGCATGCAGCGGACCAGAGAAACTTCTCCAAGCAGGTGTGCTGGAGTATGGAAGAGTTAGGAGCAAGCTGAGGAGTTCTTGCTTACAAACACAAGGAAAGAAGTGTAAGAGACAGAAACATCCAACAGCAGTGGTGAGAAAAGGAAGTTTTTGGAGAGGGATTGTCCTTGGTGAGTTTGTTTCAGTGTGGAGAGAGATATCCCAAAATATTTTCATTTTCTACCTGCCTCTTTTGATTATAAAATGTTGTATTTTATAGTTCCTTTTATACATGTTTATATATTTCCAGTTAACAAATATTTCTTTTGTCAGTTCTGTAGCTATTTTGGCCTTGATGCTACCTCTGAAATAAATGCTTTATGGTAGCCATGAAGCTTAAAGCCCCGGGAAATAGGAAAGGGAGCTTTCTTGTGTGGTAACTAAGTCTCTTCCTTGAGTACATCCTGAACTACCTCTTGAATAGTACTTAATAGTGACACCATCAAACATTTCTTATGTCCTGCTGTCTTCTTGTTCAAGAAAAAGGAGGTGGGGCAGAGGCAAAGAACTTTTTGCTTTATAAGGTACAATAGTTCTTAGTTTTCCTAATAGAATATATGCCTTGTCATCTGAGCATCAAGTCTGGTATTTAACAATGTATAAAAATATTTCCCTAAAAGCTGTAATTATATCCTGTATTCCTGAAATCAGTAAACATAATTAGCTTTCTGTGACCTGTGACTTATAATTATTGTGAATAAATTTATTGCGATAATGCTGAGTAAAAGACTCTCTAAGATAAGGTTAATTTAATTTTTACTTTTTTGTTTTTGTTCTTTCATGTATGTATGTATACTGTGTATTTTGGCTCTCTGTCCTATCCCATTTTTTCAAACCAGCCCTGACCCCGTTCCTCCCTATGAATTTCCTCCCTATTTACTAGTTCTTGTTTTGTTTAGTGTCACACAGAGTCTGATCAGCACCATCTATATTATCCTGAATTTGGAACTAACCTCCAGTGCCTACTGAGCCAGCCAGTGCTCACAGGACTTGGCGTGTGCCTCTGTTCTCCCAGAAGCTATGATAAAAGGCTAAGACTATTCTAAGTGTTTTTCTCCCATGATTGCTAATTTAAATGGTTTATATAGGATGGTCCATCTGTGTTGAACTGTTGTATTTTTAGCATATTTTAAACTCAAGTGTATACTATATCTCTAATTATTAATTATGTCCTCCTATTGAGTTCTTTTTCTTATAAACCATCATTTTAAAATATCACTGTGATGAATATTTTATTTTAAGTAGTGCTAAATATTTTCCTTCCTCTCCTGTAAAACTTTTCAATATCTATTAAAATATTTTTATTCTTGCTCATTATCTCCCTCCTTTTGCTCCTCATCAGGACCTTGGGAGCTCAATCCAGTGCTTCTATGTGGGGCTCTGTCATTTTCTCCATCCAATGCCAGGTGAAGGTTCTATGGTGATATGCAAGATATTCATGAGTATGGCAATAGGATCTGGACATTTCTGGCACCCTCTCCTCAGCTGCCCAAGGAACTAGCTGGGGGCGTCTTCCTGGACACCTGGGAACCCCTCTAGAGTCAAGTCTCTGCCAACCCTAGAATGGCTCCCTTAATTAAGATATATAATTCCTTGTTCCCATATCCACCCTTCCTATATCCCCCAAGGAGTGCGTTTACCCATTGAGACGGTGGGACAGATCTAACGGAAGACCACCAAGTCCAGTTGGAATGGGACTGATGGAACAGGGGACCAAACCGGACTCTCTGAATGTGGCTGACAGTGGAGGAGGACTGAGAAACCAAGGACAACGGCGATGAGCATGAACTCTACAGCATGGACGGGCTCACTGTGAGCCTTGTCAGTTTGGTTGCTCACCTTCCTGGACTTAGGGGGAGCTGGGAGGACCTTGGACTTAACATAGTGAAGGGAACCCTGATGGCTCTTTGGCTTGGAGAGGGGCAGAGTGGGGATATGGGTGGAAGGGAGGGGAGGGAAGGGGGAGGAGGAGGGGAGGAGATGGAAATTTTTAATAAAAAAATGAGAAAAATATTTTTATTCTTATCAAGGAAGACTTTGGAAAAATTTTACTAGATAGAACAAGACTTCACTAAAAGCTGAGAATGTTGCACCCCTACCAAAAAAAGAACTCAGGGTACTAGGGAGTGTTAGGAGTGAAAGAAATAGCTTTCCAGGAAAGAACATTCTGATTAGTTATGTTATTTCCTGAATTCATGAAAAAAGAGGACATGAATATGGAAAAGAACAACGAGAGGTGTATGTGAGGGTTTCGATAGTGGAAAGGATGGGGAATGGCATAAATATTATATATTTTCAAAAATAAATAATTTTTAATTACTGATACACATGCTAAAGACATGGATCTATGGTTACAAGTGCTGGCTGCCCTGCCAGAGTACCATGGTTCAATTTTAAGCATCCATATGGTGGCTTACAACCATCTATAACTCCACTCCCAGGGGATTCACCTCCCATCTTCTGGCTTTTGCTGACACCAGGCATAAACATGATGCACAGACAATGATTCAGGTTTAACTCCCATATACATAAAATTAAAAATTGAAAGTAAGATAATTTATATAGATGACTCCTTAAAAAGGAAGTTTCTGTCTCCTGAAATACTATTTATTTGGGTCCATTAAAAATTATTCATTTAAAGACTTTGAGACTCTGATAATATACTACTTATGCCTCATAAAACGTAAATTTATATACTCCATTCTCAAAGAAATGGTAAGCTGGAACAACTGAGAGAATCTGTACAATTCTGGTGTCAAGACTGGCTGAGTCCAGATGCAATGTTACCGGGTGTGGGGCCTTCATTTTTGTACAATTTTTTCATCTGTACAGTGGAGTAATAGCATCCACCTCTAAGGATGAAATGAAATGGTGTTTAAAGTATATTAGTCACATCTGCCTAGTATATCAGTCCCAACCTGTCACAGCTGCAAAGAGTTAATACTGCTCCCAAACTGCCAAAATAGCCATTTAAAAAAAATTAACTGAAAATCTTGGAAGATCTGACATTGTTTTACTTTATTATGCAAATAGTTTTGACCTCCAGAGATGATTTATTTTGCTTCAGAAGCCTCATTTCTTCTGTGCTGCTAACCAGCTTAGTCCATTTTGTCCAACAATTTATAATGAACCTGTAAAGAACCGCTGATTATATTAAGATTTTTGGCTCAATTACCTGTTTCAAACACTCAGTGACTAAGGAAAGCATGTCATTTTCTCCTCTCTTGCACGCTGGAGTGTAACAATAGACTGTGAATAGAGCAAATCAAAGAGACACAAATACCAGTATGAGGGCCCATTGTCTTCAGTTTGTTTCCCTGTCATATCGTTTTAATTTAGGTCGGCTGATTGATTATGACAGGCTCATTGTTCCCTTCCTGGAATCTCTAGACATGTTAATATTCCTATTCTTATCTGTCCATTTTGATTCCAAAACTTAAATGAAATGGAATTGCAGCCTTCACTTTGTTTGCCTGTGCTGAGTGATTATCTCTGAAGTGCGATTTTGTGATTAGGCGAGCCGGCATGCATATACTCAGCTAATGCTGATTTCCCCCAGGGTGCAGAACAGGTAAATTCATAATGAATGGATGTTGTGCTTTGATTTCAAATGGATGCAAAACCTCACCACGCTTAGTAGTTTTATTTTAAAAATGTATTTAATTATTCTAAAATTAACAGGAGAATATTAAAATTGAACTTTAGTAATGTGGCATTTAAACATAAGTCAAGGGTGCTAACTGCTTATGAATGTTAATCCCCTTCAAAAACCAAAAAAAAAAAATTACCTGACATAAATTAGAGGGGGAGGTGTCATTGAAAATCTTTAGTTTAATTATTTATATTCTTCCTGATTAATTCCTAAAATGTCTCTACGCAGCTTGCTATTTGTATTGTCAAATTCTAGTGTTTCTTATTTTGAAAACTACAATAATTATTCAACTAATTACTGTCATAGTATTGTCATTGTTGTTTGGTCCTGGGGAGGGTGATTTTGAGAGTGAAAGGAACTAGGAGTGAAAGATTGGCACAATGCATTCAAGTGTTTTCTTTAATGATTTTGAAAAAAAATGCTCATGAGTATAAGAGAACAATTCTAAGGAGGCTTTAGCATTCTCCAGATTTGATACATTTTAATCCAATCTCCAGTGTGTAAGATTGGTACGCAAATCATAACCACACATTTACTGATTGATTTAGTGAAAGCATTGTCAATAATATTGTAAGTTTACATCGTCTTTGATTTGCAGCAAATTTTCTCCAAAATTCACTGTGACTAAAACCTGAGCAATCAAGAGTTTAGGAATATCTCCTAGTTCTAATGGGGGATTTGATCTTAAAGGAATGAAGAACATCATCATGCAAGTCATCTCCTTTTAGGAGGGAGAGACAGGTTCATGTGGTTATATGTGATGTCTTGTAGGTTATGTCCATGGTTCCTGCAGCTCTTCTGACTGCTAGGAGGGCACTCTCTGCCTTCAGAATGAACAGTGAGCCTGAGCTCACTAAGAAGCAGAGAATCCCAAGGGATACACCTCTGCCCACATTTTTGCTTTATACTTCTTGATTTGAGCAACAACATAAATATGGGACACTTTCATGTTATAAAAACGTACATAGAAAAGTATAAAGGAAACAATGTGTATATTTGTCTTTATCAGCATTTTGAATAGTCAATAATTAGAAATAACAAAATTGTTCTCGATTGAAAACGAGGTTTATTGGTGCCTTTTTCTGAATGGACCATGGCTGGTCCCTGTGCATTAATTAATCCTTTGACTTGGTAGGTTGGTGAAGAAGCTTCATGGTTATTTAGAGGTCATGATTTTAATATTTGGTTTTATTTTTCATTTGTTAACACATTTCTTTCCTTCTAAGAGGAGGATGGCCAGATGTACCTCCTCTGGTTCCACCATTCTGTTTCAATGTACCTCTTTCTAGTGTTCCTCTTCATCTGAAAGCTCAGTTTTCACAACTGCCTAAGTTTAGTTTGTGTGCCTCATAAATTCATGGGTATCAGTCATCCTCTGGACCAGGGTCAGCCTACCAGGGACCACACTCTTAAAAGAAATTGATTCTTCCTCTTCCAGTAGACACCAATAGTCAACAGCTTCTGACTATGGGTGAAAAGCAAAATATTTTCAACTAGTATCAGGTATACATGAAATAATCACAACAACACCCATTCCCCCAAGGTTTTATTGCTGTTAAAATGATGTCAAACGTTACCATGAAGGAAAGGAGAAGAAAATGGATGTTGTACCACCAAGCATAACATTGGGATTCAGAATAAAGTCCAATGACTGAAAGTACAAGACATGTTGCATCCCATTTTATGTGTAATTTGTAAGGTGTTAATATGACGTGCCATGTAGCCTGAACTCACCTTAAACAGACTCTATACTCAAGGCCAGAGTTATATCCTCTTGCTCCCTTCTCCCACATGCTGATCACAAACATGCACCACTACATATAGCTGGGTTTTTCACAACTTGTTTACAGAATTGCCTCCCTGCTCACCCACCTATTACCTGACATGCTTGTGTGTAGATCAACATATTCACTCAATTTCTTTGGCAACGTACTGTTTCTGCAGCTTCGGCCACCTTTGAAGACTTCCAGATCCGGCCCCACGCTCTCTTCGTTCATTCCTACAGAGCCCCTGCTTTCTGCGATCATTGTGGAGAAATGCTGTGGGGGCTGGTGCGCCAAGGCCTTAAATGTGAAGGTGAGTTGCTTTGTGCCCTACCGGACTTAATGTGAGCAGAACCTGCTGCTTCTATGAGCCCCACATGGCCCTGTTCTCTCCCAGAAGTCTCCTCCAATCACCTTAGTGTGTGTGCCACTGTTTATGGGACAAATTATTCAGCTTTTACGTTTCCTGTCTTTGAAATTCTTTGTTATCTGCAAGCTGCATTCTCGCTTTACGTCTCACGTGGAAATATTCCCCACTGTAATACATGGGACATTTTAACCAGAAATTAAAACTCAGATTTCCATCTGACTTAAGGGAGAAATTGGCGTAATAAGCTTTAAAAGCAGCAGTGATTGAGGTGGTTGCTCAAACCCCCAATATCACTCCATTGCTGAATGAGTAAAGTGGAACTTTCATTCCAGACTACACATCAGACTACAGGGTGAGCATTTCCCTGGAGGAAACTCCCTCAACTGGACAGTTCAGTGTGCAAGAACAGTGCCACCTATTCCCAAGGTTTCGTGCAGCCCTCCCCTGTGTTCTCTACCCACGTAAATGGATTGCTTTGATGTGTGGCCACAATGATCACCCTTTTGGAATACAACCTGCAGATAATCTTGAGTTGTTTATTTCTTCCCAGTGGAGTGAAATACAAAAGACAGCAGTTTAGAAGAAACTATGCCTAAGGTATTGCTTTGGCTATATTTCTTTCACTCCCATAAAACACTTGAGAGAACTTCACTTAAAGGAGAAAGATGTGCTTGCGTTCATGGGGTCAGAGGCTTAAGTCCATGGTCCTTTGGATCCATTCTTTCTTGGTTTATAATAAAGCAAAACATCAGGGCAAAAAGTGCATAGCTAAGCAATGCCACCCACCTCATAAGAGCTGATAGATTGGCATTATGGACATATATGACATACTCCAAACTATAATGAAACAGTAAGCATTCAAATTCAAAAAAAATATTGTAGAACACCAAAGAAGGATCATCACACCAAACAAGACCCAAAACTAGAAGGGCAAAAATCAAATCTTGTAGCTCCATGCCTAGCATCTACACCACACAGTGGCGCTGGCGTGATCTCAGCTGTCGTAGACAGCCCTGCTCTCTTGGCTTTGCTGATTGTAGTGCCGATGACCTCTCTTAGGCAAGCCCTGCATGATAATGGCCGTTCCTCAGCAAACACCCCATTTTCATGGTATCTCCTAATTCCTGAGGACTCCACTATATGTCTGTCATCGCTCGCATGTGGCCATGAATTTTTCTTTCGGGCCTCCAGGGACTTTTAACTGCTGTACTGCTTAGACTCCCAGGCCTTCCTTTGAAATCCTATTAGGAACTTCCATGACCCCATGACTCTTGCATACTACATACCCACAAAACCAGAATCAAGTAAACACACATCCTTTTGCTCTCAGGGGGAAACAAACCCAGGACTTCTTGGACAACAGCTTCATCAAGCTCTCTCTGTCTTGGTGGCTGAGTTGTAATGTCTGTTTTATGAAAAGTTGCCTAACCTATTTTGTGACAGACAGGGGAATTCTAACTAGCTAGTGTGAGTTATGTAGGGAATGAACAGAGTATAAATATTGGGAGAAAAATAAGACTTCCCAAAGCGGGGAACATGCTTTCAACTACCTGCTACCTGAAAACCAGCAAGTGATGGACTTTTTGGATCATCTTAGTTGTTTGGAGTGGTTATTTTTATCACGACCTTAGAGACTGGGAAATTGAGATAGAATAATTTGTTCAGGGTCATGTGTACAAAGTAAGTTACAGAGACAAGCTTAAAGATCAGTGTCACCCGAACTTGTGATGCACTATGATTAATTTTCCCTCTATGTGCCCACACACATCTAAAATTATAACAGGAAAATGATATAATATTTTAATAAATATATTTGTAGATTTTTCTAAACCCAAATTCATTTTAGTCAGAGCATCAAAAAAATACATAAATAAAATTTAAAAAACAACAACCAGGGGAATAGTTGGGCATTTACAACAAAATAAGAATCTGAAGCTCGTGTTCAAATAAGGAGAGAAAAGAATCAGAGAAAACAGAAAAGAAAATTTGTATTTCCAAGTAGCATCAAGACAAATTGATGTCGTGCTATGTTTTCAAATTCTTAATTTGTAAGTAATGATGGAATAGACTTAGTTTCTGGCTAGATGAAAGCTATTTTTATGTTTGTTTTTCAGGATGTGGTCTGAATTACCATAAGAGATGTGCATTTAAAATCCCTAACAATTGCAGCGGGGTGAGAAGGAGAAGGCTCTCGAATGTTTCCCTCACTGGGCTCAGTACTGTCCGCACGTCGTCTGCTGAGTTCTCCACCAGTGCCCCTGAGGAGCCTCTACTGGTATGGCCTCCTGTCTGTCCATTCCCACTTGCTTGAGAAATCTGGAGGATGTTGTGTTATCAGTGTCGGGCCAGGAGAACATGCTGGGAGGGAGACACAGCCCCCGTGTAAATGCGTATGTTTCCACGGAGTCTCTGTTGTAGATTGGTCAATGCATCATGAAAGATTCAACAGCTTTGAGGTTGCTTTCTTCCCTGAGCTTGGTGAAAATGAAAAATATGGGAGGCTTCATATGGTCATAAGCCCTGAGCAGTGTGAACTAGTATGCTAATGCTGCAAAAGATGGTCTCCTCTGCAGATTTCCAAGGACTTGTAGCATCCTGAATATTTCTTCCGAAAATACCAAAGTCTTACTGTTCGGCATTACTGATCTTCCTAGTTTATCATTGCACACTACCAAGTACCATGAGAAGAACAGCACTTACCTAGACTATTTCTAGTATCTGTGAAACCGCTGATGGACACGGTAAAAGCATTTGTTAAGGAAATCCCCGTTCATCTTTCACACATACATGGAAGAATGGTGCGATGATTGCGTGAGCTTCTTAAGAACAGGAATGGAGTCCTGAAATAACTAATGGCTTCAGGCTGCAGCTTTTCCTTGTCTACTTTCTCTTACTAGGACACTGATGCGTTACAGCATAGTTGTTACAGAAAGTGATGAAAAACAAAGATGTGAGAATTACTAAGACGTTTAGGTCGAGTAAATCCACCTAGAATTTAAGTGGAAGCATGGAGTTATCTATTACAAATTGTCATTTGTACAAAGAATATTTGATTGTGACTTTAAATGACTTAAATTTTGTTGCAGAATAAGCCACATGTGAGATGGGTCACTCATCTTTACCAATAGGAAACTGCTGTAGCCTGTGCCTACATTGCTGTTTTGGTGATGTTACCTTCTGTTTTTCATTCTTCTTTAACTGACACTCTCGGAGGAAGATTGATACTATACCTTTGTAGTAATTAGATGAGTATGATATCTTTGTACCATTCGGAAGGTATGTTTGTGATTTGTATATCCCATGAGTGTGTGTTAATCAGAATAAATATCATTTTTAAAACATACTATTACTCAAAAAATTATCTTAAAATAATTGCTATTGCATACTCTGCTTTAAAGTTCCCTGGTTGAGATCAAAATTTTGAAAATGTTTATTTTATAAGTTACGGCACTTGTAGTAGGGGTAACTGTAGTAATTGCAAGGTATAATGTTTGAAATAAGGACATTAAAATTGTATTAAAGTAAAATTATAACTAAATTATGTCACATTCAAATTCACCACAAAAGAATTTGAATGTGACATAATTTAGTTATGAATTATTTTTATATCAGAAATCCAAAGCTTAAAGTATTTACTATTACCATAGATTAGAATCTAGTTTTAATTAGATGACACTTATTCTGACCATGCCTTAATCATAGTATGTACCTATACATACTTGGTTTTACTTGTTTATTATATATTGTAATATAGATATAATGTATGTGTATATATGTATATATCCCACATACAAATGTACACCCACACATACATGTACACACACACACATATATATGTGTGTATATATATATTGGTTTATTAATGTAACTATTTTGGATTTTATAGATACAATTAATTTATATATCAAACTAATCTATACGTAAATAAAATATGTATTTTTATATAACCATAATTTAGGTTATATAACTATTACCTTTAATATATATTTTTGTTTTTAAACAAAATTATTAATTGGTATTTTTAAGCAACTGAAATAATCATTCAATTATTGAATTATTTTATTACAAGATACATTTTGCATAAATGTCAAAATTCATCAAAATTCATTAGTGTTTCACTGATGAATGGAAATTCCCTGTAGTAGAATGCTCTAAAATTCATTTTTCCTAAGTAGCCTATAACATTTCCTTAAAGTGCTCATGACATTGTGATCACATACAATGACAGTGATTTCTGAAGCCATCATGGCCTCAAAAAAAAAATAAGTATTAATTTAAAAAGAAAAAATCAGGGCCATAAGACACTGAAAGATATTGGGAACATAAGCTTCTATAGCCTTATCTAAACTTCCTTCAGGTAAACTTTAAATAGAAATCTCTTTAGAAACAATGTTTGTGACATACTCAACATGTTGGCTCTTAGGTTCTCTTGGAATCTAGGGAACTCAAGGAATGTCTGAGTGTCTTTTATCTAGTTTCTTAGAAATTAGGAGATGTTTGTCTAATTTTGGTGGCATGTACCTCTCTGTTGTCTTTGTTTCATCTTGGCTAGTGCAGGTGGGAGCCAACTCTGCTTGTTCTAAGCAGGTGTACTTAGACCATGGCTGATGTATCTCATTTCAGCCATAGTGAATGCTACCAAAGGGCGATGCAATGGTAATAATAGTAAAACCTTTTGGTGCTGTATACAGTAAAGAACAACCAGTTTCAGGGAAGGGTGATGCCTTGCGCAAAGATGGCATTGCTCATGAATGCATCTAGAACGTATGTTTTGCAAGTCTGTGATGACATGTGCAAACTGCTTTTAAATGAAAGAAAACAAAATATTCTGTGTTACAGTTGCTTATTTTGATGATAGGATTGTTTACTCTCAGAGTAAGACATTGCTATTCTACTAATTTGTCCAATTTAGGCAGATAAATTGAATCTCAGACTTATATAGTTCTGCTAAGATAGAAAGGACGAAACAGCATATGTTGTAGTGCAGGCTGTATGTGTCATCTGTGTTGGCACAAACCACATCCGTTATATTCTCCCTAATGCACCCATCCTCTAAGATAGCCCAGTATAACTAGCTGATGGTAGAGCAATTAACTATGCACAGATACGCTTTTGGTAGACCTTTAACAGTGTTATTAGAAACAAAGTAAAATGAGAAGATCCTTAAGTAGGGTACACTACTTATGCTTACTTGTCTGCTATATATAATTATACAGATTATATTTCTTTACATTTTCTCATCTCCTTATCTGTAGGAGTTAAGAGTCAGTTGAAAACAAACTCCATGAGGCTTAACCTTAGACAGCAATCTCACAACCCTTCATTTTGTCCTTACGTGGGAAGAAGGAGCTTGCCAGATCAGTTTTCCCACAAGGAACAATTGTAAACTCTAAATAAAATAAGACAGAAATGGAGAAAGCCAGTATTGGAAGGTGTCTGTGAGCTTCCAAGGCAGTCAGGACTTAAAGTTCCAGAAATAGAGAGGTTAACACCCAGGGTTTTTCCAGTATGAGCTATTTGGCTCAGAATGACAATGGTGTTACTATTGAGAATTCCTGATAGAAAATAAAACTGGAGAATTGCCATATATTAAATTCATTGAATATAATGCTGTATTACACAGTATTTAAATATGAAACACTTAAGGTAATACGGTATCACACAGGCAGAATATTATAATAGAATCAGAAACTGTACATGCAGATTGGCTGATTGATTTATATACAGAATGGAACTGCTGTGTAGGATAGACCTTTCAGTAAATGTTTTCGGAGTTCATTGGACATACATATGAAAAATAGAATTTTTTAAGATTGTTATTTGGGACAGCCTGTAACTGGGTGTACTGTGTTACCCTAGCTATCTGTGAACTAGCTGGGTAGACATAACTGGCCTGGAAATGACAGAGATCCTCCTGCCTCTGCTTCCTAAGTGTTGGAGATATGAGTGTGTTCCACCATGTCCAGCCTGGAAAATATATTTAACCTGCTTCAAACCATATGATCCTAGGTACACTGATTTTCTAGGAAATAATAAAGATGAATAAATGAAAATACTTGAAATAGGAAAAGTTTTTTAAAAAATTTAATCTCTGAGGAAAAGAAAATGAATCAAGAAGCTGGGCATCATTCAAATTAAGAATGCCTTTCACTTAGAACAGAATAATATATCAGGGGATTTCTCCCCTCAGAAAACTGATTCTCCCTCCCTCAGAATCACGTTTGAGCTATCCCCTTCCGTGTTAGCATGGCACCTGCCTTTGGCATGATGTAGGTCTTGTTTAGGGAAAATTTATTTTTGACATTTCACCAGTGCAGCTTCCAGATCTGAATACATGTGAATAAAAGTAACCTGACTCCTTAGATTATGTTTATATTTACACTGTCATTAAGAAATTACTATTCACTCAACAACACAGTAGAATTTCACAAAGCAATATTTAAATAAAGAAACCAAGCTGGGCATGGCAGTTCACAACTGTAGTTCCAGATCAGAATTTTCAGGGAAAAAAAATGCAGTCATGAAAGGTAAAATTTTGTGATCACTCCAGATAGGATAATGAGACTCCTATCTCAACAGGAAGTCATAGATAAAGGGTCTATAGATCCAAGATTTGAATTGTATTGGAGGCAAATCCAGTTTATGTTGAAGAACAGGAAAATAATGCTTTCTCTTAGAGGGATGCTAGCTGGGAGGGAGTACAATTGACCACCTGTAATCCCATTGCTCAGGATGAAGAGATGATATTTAAGATGTGAGTTCAAGTGAGAGAACCTGTCTCAAAGTATAAAGTGGAAAATAATCAAAAAAGATCCCCCAAGTCAGTATCTGGCCTCTATATGAATGCATACACATATTCATGTACATTCAAACACATATGCATACACACATGCATACACACAGACACACACACAGATGCCCAGGCACACATGAACATGCATACACATCACACACAAGCACATGCAAAAAGATGATAATAAGCCAATCTTGATCAGATAAAATTGTTAAGTGCCTCTTGGTGCATCCATGTAGTGGAAATTATGATAGTTACTAAGCATAATTAATAGCCAACTGAATCTTGCAATAATGAAGTCAGTGTTCTCAAACTAAATCAATGTAGAATTCCCTTCTCACTCTCATAAAACCCATTAGTATCTTATGAGAAAAGTAATCTTTGGAAACTTATAAATTATTTAGTTAGTGCATATTGCCTAGTTCATCTTTATACACTATAATCTGAAAAATGAATTCTGATGAAAGACTGGACTGAAAAGTTTGCAGGACCAATATTTAAAGGAAAACTATGAGGTTTAGATGTCTCATACATAGTTGACTAGGGTACTGTCTTGTTTGGGAAATTGAGACTTGGTATTTTTTTCTGTCTCATAATAGTGCCTATAGACAAAATCATGATTTTTTTCACAAAAGCCATATTTGGATCTATGTTCCGATGAGAAGCTGTTGTGTCTGAATTCCCCAGGTAATTTTCATCAGCGCACACACTGCACAGATAGTACGGGCTGCCAAGTTGTTTTGGTAAAACCTCCCTCTAATTGTACAAAGCGCCCAATGTCCCTGAGTCAATGGCAGCATATTGCAAATCAAGAAACAGAGTTTTCAAAAACAAGTAATAAGATTTTTCTGAATGTACAGTAATTTATTTAACAAGTAGGAAGAAAATCACAAACATCAGAGTATAGTTCCACAGTTTTTAATGTTTCAACTGGAGTTCATTTTTGTTTTGATTTCTAGTTATCAAATAGAAAGATTGCCTACATATTTCCCTTTTTTAAAAAAAGGAAAGACGAAAAGGAATATATTCACTATATTTTACATTGAAACTTTTCTTTTAAAACTAAAGTGTACTTTTTTACTTTCAAATGATATTTTAATTTAGAGTGAGATCAGAAATCAAGAAATGAGCCAAAAAATACACCATAGATATATTTGCCTATAGTGATATTTCATTTGTATTTTGATAAATAAACCTTGCCTGAAGGTCAAAGACTAACACAACCTCACTGATCAGCCTTATAGGCTTATCAGGCAGTGGGGACACACACCTTTAATCCCAGTAGCCACACTAGTTAGCCACAGAAACAAGGCAGCTGTGTTGCAAGCCTTTAATCCCAGCTCCAGAGAGGAATATATGATGGGAGGAGAGAGCTCTCAGACACAGTCTGGTTCTGAGATTCCTGGAGGCAGGATCACCATATCGGGCTAAGGTAGACATAAGAGTCAGTGGCTGACTGCTTTACTTCTCTGGCCTTCAGGTTGAACCCCAATTATTAATTGAGTTTTTATTAATCGTGAGATATTTACCTTCCTTTTTAAAATAATTATTAAAGTTTTATGTGTGGGAGTGTTTTGCTTGAATGTGTATCTGGGCATCACTTCACACCCCGTGTCAAGAGAGGTCAGAAATAGGCATTCGCTCCCCCTGAAACTGTATTTACAGACAGTAGTGAGCCACTATGTGGATGCTGGAAATGGGACCCTCATTCTCTGGCAGGGCAGCCATTGCTCTTACCTACCAAGCCCTGTATTTGTCTTCCTAAACCTCTTACCTCTGGCCACCATCCCTTGTATGCCGTCCCGAAACAGATAGTAAGTACGTTTCAGCTCACTCTCACCTGCGGGCAAATAACAGCTATGCAACATTTGATTACTCTAATGACCTTTTACTCCATCTCACATTAAGATCAAGAATTATTGTGAAGAAAACCTAATCTTTTACTTAAAGGTCAAAAATACTTCATTTTGACTCTAATTTGTTTTCAACAAGGTACAAGAGCCACCCCTCATCACTAAGACTATAGTTTTTTTTTTTTTTAAACAACTACTCATAATCTCAAAATGTTTTGCATCTGTGACTTAGTGGCTCCTGTGTCATTTAAACTTTAAAAGTATTTTCTAGCTGGGACTTTGTTGCGGCCACAAGCTGACTGATGTAGCAGTTTGGTTTTGTCTGATGGGACACGCGCCTATGTTAAATATCATTGACTAATCCGTACTGCTTTTCGCTAGTAACTTTGTTTTTCTGTCTTTTTCTCCTCTTATTCTCCTCCTTTGCCTGCTCTTTGCTCTTTCAACTTCATGTTTCAGTCTCCTGTGAGCCCTGGCTTTGAGGTAGGTAATAAGCTGTCTGGCATTAGGAATATTCTGTAACCTGGTCTTCAGCCCCACCTTGTAATAGTCCGTAGTTGGCATTCATGGTTAACGGTTAGAGTTTGGATGAGGGTTCAGTCCATTGAATGCAGAGCCCTGAGGTACAACTATTGTTTGTTGTTTCTCATTGTCAGTGTTTGAATTCCCATAATTCTCAAAGTGACAAAGACCGACCTCGTCATTAAAATAATAACAGTTGATTTCTCAGGTCAAAGTTTGCCCCTAAATGCTTGATTTCCTTACATGGGTGTCTTGTCTATGAAAATGAGAAGAAAAGTTTTGTGGTGCTCTGTGAACTGAAACCTCTGAACCCCAGAAAACTGTGTTCTCATCCCAGATACTGTAGAACCAGGAAAAGTGAGGACACAGTCTCTCCATTCCTGCTTTGTCTTGGGACCATAGGGTTTAGACCCAGGAGTGCCTAAAAATGAACCTGACTACTTCTTCTAGTTTTTGACTTGAATCTTTTCATAGAACATTTTCTTTAACAATGTGTATTATCACAAACTATTAGTCCTTTTCTAAGAGGTAACATGGAAGCGGAAATATTAAGCTTTCAATCCAGGCAGAAATTGTATATGGATGTGGAACAAATTTCCTCCAAAAAAGGGTAAATTAAAAACTCTAAAATTGACTTTTTTATCTGTCCTAAATAATAAATAGCACTTTTGCTGAAGAATAATGGCAGAACCTACAGTCATGTTCTCCAGCCAACTGACTTGCTAGTACTCCCCTTTCTTTGGCACCACGGCCATTGGAAGTTGATCTACCACTGTTGTTCTCCAGAGACTATAAGCTTCAAGTACCATGATTAGTTTCCATTCTCAGATCAACTTGTGGCTACTCTAGCAGAAGATACCAGTGTGAACCCACCCACCAGAACATGTTCCAGGTTGTATGAAACTGACAAGTAAAGAGTTTGTGTGCATAAGAAACAAGATTAAGAATTTGCTTCGCTGGTGCTTAATTCCTGTTTGGAAAATCATCTTTGCTGAAAAGGACCCTATGTAGAAAAGCCCAGTGTAAAAACAATGTGTATTTTTTTTTTATTTTCTTGGAATTTGTTTCCTTGAATGTCCCTAGATATAGTTTTCTGGCATACGTTTTCCTTTGAGTCATCCTTAGGTCATGAAAATCGGAAGAAGTGGGAAGCATATCCACTCCTCGTTCTTTACATTCAAGAACTGGATATGAAGAACGAAGAGAAATTTTGGCTTTTGTGGAACTTGTAGCCATTAAAGGCAACCAGGCCTTCTTCAAAGACCAGCTCCTGCAGGAAATAAGATAAACTTTCTGCAGTCTATTTTCTCCAGAGCTTCATTTGTACTCAATTTTTCAAAGTCATAACCAATTTTATCTTCATTAATGTCTACAAAGAGAAGGATACATGAAATTTGACAAGTTTTTTTCTCTAAAATGTATTTTGCCAATAATTGTGTGTGTAGAAGAATTATAATAGACACTTGATGACTTTTCTATTTTCAGTATGTCCTGGTCAGTGTATCCACGTAGGATAATTTATCTGCACTGTGTGGAACTTCCATTGATTATATTAGTGGTAGCTGTTGTTGGAGTAAGCATCTGTATATATATTTTCTTCTAGGCTCATAAAATATTTGTTGGGTCTCAGTAAGAATTTGTTGATAGAATTATTTGTGTTGGATTCCTAGAAGCCAACTGCGTTATATATACTTTTGAACAAATTATTAGTTGAAAGAAAATGGTAGAGGCTTACATTTAAAATTCTACTAGTTAATAGTGTTTAATACGTTCTATTTCTTATACCTTACAAAAATAGGTTTTATTTTTTAAGATTTTGTTCCTCCTATTTTGATGGTTTGAGAAAGAACCTGCTGTATCTAAGAATTATTTCTTCACTGGTAGAGAGAATGCCGCATGCACGCGTTGACCATCCTTCCTCCTTTTAATGTTTGTCCCTTTCCCGTTTGCTATTGACTTGCTAGTTGCCACCAACAGTCTTCCTGTCTTAAGCAGCTACCTTTGTCTATCAGTCTGGGATGAAAGACTATTCTAGGGTTTTACATGTGCTTTCTCTCACACTGGTTTTTAAATTTTCTTTTTAATAAATAATAATTATATGTGTTGTAGGCTACAGAATGATTACTTCTTCAACATGGAAAATACTTATTCTTCTTCTTCAGTTTTATAGAATCCAGAGCCTTTTGAAATTATATTAATGTGAACCGACAGAGACACGTAACATTCTGGCCAAATGACTTAGGAGAGTGGAATGATTGTTTCTTGCAATAAAGGATGGGAAGCCAAGGTTGAAAACAAGGAATTGAAGTAGTAGGCAACCTCTGTAGACACAGTATAATGTGAAAGACAAAAATTAGAAAACAAGAAACAAAAGAAAATAAAAATAAAAATAGATTTATTTTTTAAAAAGTTTAATCAAAGTTGTTTTAAATGCTTTCAATATGTTTGAAGGGCATCTGTTAGCACAGTTCTGAGGTTGACAGCCTCTACAGAAACTTACTTTCACCGAAATTGAATTCTCCCAATCCAAAGCTTTTTGTTTCTTCTTAACATTCAGACTACCTCAGAGAAACTGTAGGAAATACAGAGCTCATTCTAACAGCTTGTCTTTTGTCTGACTGTTCTATATCCTCAAACTTTAGTTTTTGTGAAATTTGAACTACATTCAGTTTAACTTCTTATGGAGCACAGATACTTTTTAAATAACAATTTGCCATAAGCTTGTCATTTTCATTAAGTTTTCTGACTCACATGTAATAAAGGCAAGAGAGTCTTGGCTGGATAGTTTCATAGAAATTTCCAGGGAGTTTTTCAACATGGCCAATATCTATCTAGTGGCACGTACTTGGTACTCTTATGTTCTGGAGTTCCAGGAATCCTGGTGACTCATCTAACTTAAAGTCATTTTCCACTTATAAATGCACCGTGGCTGTTCTGTAGTACTCTGCCAGGTGTCACAAGGTTTCTCTTGATTGCTGTCTAAGTGAGCTCTCCAAACACAAACCAGGGCAGTGTGCACTTTAAGTGAAGTGCCGTGCACAGAGTTAATTTATTTATCTACTTCCCAACCACCAGACCTAGCTGAAGAGTGATGTATCCATGGGGAAGAAGCCCTGCAATAAATTAACGTGATAAGGCTCAGTATATTGTAGCATGATGTTATTCAATGGAACCTGTGTGTAACATCTACATAATTAAGGTCTGGATAGAAACATTAAGAAGCCTATTTATAAATGCAATCACTGTTGGGCAGAATTTCAGGAAACTCATTTGTAAGGGGACATCATGCTTTGCTTGTCCATACTTTGTTAGGTTTTAGGAACAGTTGGATCTCGAACAAAGGCTCTGATGGCCCCAGTAATGCTTCATGGCCTCTGGAAAGCTCCCCAGGACACAATGGTATTCATTTTCTCTCTCCCACCTTCATCCTGCCAGGCATGGCCAAGTGGATAACCTTTTCATTCCTGGCCCCTTGTAGTTACTGAATTCTTAACTGAAGTAAAAGACACTCATGCTGTATGTAGGAGCTGTGTGTCATGGGGAATGCCTATGGGGAATACCCAGGAAAATATGAAAAGTTTGTTCTGAAAGTAAGTATGAGGGAAGAAAAGGAATGAAAAATTAGAAATCCTATGACATAGGATCTCCTATGACTGTCTAACTTAAAAATATTTGTGTTTTCAGTGGCAGAGTGTTAGCGCAGCTGGTAATGGTATTCATCCTTAAGCCCACAACCTGAGTTCAATCTCTGAGACCCACTTAGTGGAGAGGGAATGTGCTCCTTCTAGCTGTCCTCTGACCTCCACACAGGTACAATGACATGTGTGCACCATACATTCACAACACATGGACACATAAACAAGGCCATTCATATATTATATTTAATATTTGTCTACTCAAAATATTTAGTTGCCCTCTATGATTCTTAGACAAACTTTTGGATATGAAGACACTTTGACTAAGTTAACCAACTTGCCTTCCTTTCTCAGGAAAAGAGTTTCCTTTTCAGGATAAACTTGTAAAATATAAGAAAAGGCAATATCCAGAAGTTATGACCTAAAGTGTCGCTTTCTATAAAGAGCCCAAATTAGGGTCAGAATCTATTTCTATTTTTTCCTATGGCCATGCTTGTTGGGAGCAGTGAGACTCCAGATCCTGAATTTCTTGTAATCCCCAGATCTGAGTGCCTACAGCTGCTCTGAGCACGAGACCTTCAGGAGGTCCTGATGGCAGGAGAGTGGTTTCTGGTGGGTTTGGCTGGGGCGTGGCTATCTCTATATAATCTGCCCCTGAACACAATAAAGGGGGCAGTCTTGGGGAATTCAAGGATGACCCCTGTCGTTGTCTCTCTGTCTGTGTGAGTCTTTGTGTATTTTAACCTCCTGCCCCTTGCCCAAAGCTCAGTAACTGGGTGCCAGCGCACAGAGCGCAGACAAGGGGGCGCGGTGCGCGGCACTTGCTGTTTCACTGATAGCTAGTTAGTGCTTTCTTATATTTTCAAAACTCAGTTCTTGGGAGAGTAGAGGCATAACGTTGAAAGGAAAAGCCCCTGTATTAAAAATCTCATCTTGTCTTATTACATCTTTGTGGAAGTGAAACATGCACAAACACACAGTCACACAGGTGCACTAGCACTGCAGTGTGGCATTAATTAACATGAGCTAGGATTCTGGGAAGGGCTGCACAAGTGTCTCTATGGCTGATTGTTAGAGGAAGGCTGTAGTCTTTGAAGTCTTAGGCCATCCTTATATTTTCTCAGTTCCTTCTTGGTATCAGCAATAAGCTCAGTCCAGGCCTCTGACCGTTCATGTAGAGTTAAATACTCAATTACAAGGCTAAATGCCCCTAAATTGATGTCCTTGATTTTCCTTGGATAGTCATCCATTCCACCCCTATCACTTTCTATACATCGACTCAGCCTGACATTTAAAGTTCCATAGCAGAAGTTATGGGCATGCATTCATTTTCTTTCAAAGTGGAAATGTCCCCCTCTGCCACTTAAAAAAACAATTGTAGATTGAGAATGCATCACATTAAGTTTGCATTGCTTTCCTGTTTAACTTTCAAGGAAAACCTACTTATATCATGTTTCCTTTCAGTGTCCCAGCTCACAGGGTGTTTATTGGTAACTGACATTTAAAAGAACAGGACCTGCAATTTGTGGAAACACTTCCACAGCTCTGATGCTTTTCCTGCAAAGGGTGGATCACTCAAGACCTCGCCTTCTGTTTACTCAAAAGAGTGAGGAAATAGAAAGTAAATGTAACTTCCAAGACTACTTTAGCACTCAGCAAATCTAGATCTCCTTATATTTTTCCAAGGGTATTCTACGTGTCGTTACTTTGAAAGCCTTCATAAATGGCTGCAAACATTAAGAAGTGAATTCTCCGCTGTAAAACACAGCATCCGTCACCACTAAGCAGGGGGTATGCTTTTTTTCCATGCCCTATAATAACCCTTTTAACGGTTATGAGAAGGTTTTGATCAGCTTTTATTTATACTATGTATTTAGGACATCCAACTGAGAATTCAGACTCATTTATCTGGCACTTTTGGCATGAAGTTCAAAGGACATAGAATCAGAACACAATTAAAAAAACCTTGAGACTCAGCAAACATCCTAACTTTACACAGCACGTGTGCTCTTATGTGAACTTCATTTCTCGTGGCTTCTATTTGTCTTAGTCAAAGACTGTGCTGGAAACCTCTCTTGCTCCCTATGTAAAGGGTGATATCTGGGGAACAATGTCTGTTTCATCTTTCTTTATGAAGTAACCGAGCTCTGAGCTTTCTCGTGTATTTCTAACACTAAGTACAGGTCACTACCAAATAGCCATAAAACTGTGTGTCAGTGCTTCAGCAGGGAACCATCTGGATAGTCTGTAGATAGGAAGGGCTTTGTTGCCTTTGACATATTTTTACCTGTTGATAGAGTCAAACCTGATAAGACTCACTTTGTTGTTGGCAAACATAGTTCTTTCAGGGAAACACCTCTCTGAATGATCTTTCACCTCCACTGCGAATGGAGCTTACCCTTGAGTGAAGCTTTCTCTGTGGGCATTTTCTGTATGGGAATCTTGAGTGAAGCCGGATTCCAGAACTGTACAATTTGAATAGAGTAAGGCAGACTAGGTCCTTCCCTAAAAATTTCTTCTATTCTATTGACAATTTAAAACACTAGGCAGGTAGAACAGTTGTCTTCAGGCTTCAGCAAGTACTCAACAGGAGGCAGAGTGGTGTGAGCCAGAGAAAAATAGAAAATGAGGAAGTAGTCAGGGACCCCTTAGAGAAGATGGTGAGAGACTGAAGATAAGTAGTAAGAGACCTCTATACTGAGGAAAAAGGAAGAGTAGATAGAGAGATAGAGACGGTTACAGGTGCATAATGGTAATAAAGAGGCACGTAGAGTTGTTTCTTTCCCCGTTCTTCCTATATCCAGTAGTGTCTCTTTGGACCTCCAGGTGTGTTTGCCCCAGGACACTTGGTAATTAGAACAGGTCGTAGTTGAGGACATTGGGAGGACTTGGGCTTTGTTGTCTGCCTGGTTTTGTGGAATGTCTGTACAGCTTCAGACTCATGGAATCAAGGATGAATTGATTCCAATTTCATAGCTGGGTGTGGTTTTGTAGAATCATTATCCATACTGTTTAATCAAAACAATACCTGAATAAGACAGTAAGCAGCTGACTGAATGGGTCTTCCACACAAACGTTGCTGAATCAACTAGGCTATTGTGTTCCAGAAAACATCCATGACTCAGATGCCTTCTGTTGAGCACTAGCAACATAACTGAAAATCCCTGATGTAGGTCAAAGATAAGACTTTCAGGGCATTCCCACATCACTTGCACTTTGGTATGAAAGATGTTTGTTTATTTTCATTGTGTCCTGTGCCTTCTTTACTCACTCATATGAAGGAAATAAGGTTATTTCTGTGATCTATTAGCAAGGAACTAAAGAATTTGGGAACAGACAAGTAAAGAGAGAAAGATCAGTATGTGAAATAAAAGTACATGAGTTCATAGTTACACCTAAAATCTATGTGAGTTGAGTCAAATATTTATAACCTTCTGTGAGTGAGTTTTCTTGCCTAACTGATAGAGATGATAATACAAGGAGTTACAAGGCTTCACATATTTATTTGTATTTTATCAAAGATTTTTTTTTAATCATCATCTTGTTCAAAGTTCTAAATGAACCAGACTTATTCCCCAGAGGAGGTAACTGACACAACCCATATTCGTCACTTTCCCCTCTATGTTGTCAACATCTAGATTTACTTACTTTATAATTTATATACCTGGACTTCCTTCTTACCTAATACAACCAGAAGGACAACTACAGAGAAGGATCAATTGTTAAGAGCACTGGACGCTCCTGCAACAATGCAGGTGGTGGTCCCAACAGCCACATGATTGCTCATAGCCACTTGCAACCTCAGTTTCAAGTTTCTACTTCGGATTCCAAGGGATCTCATACTCCTCTATGGTGTTTGTGGGCACCTGCATGCATACATGTATACACACATGTATATGATACACCTACAGTCATGTAGGTACACGTATATACATTTCTCAAAAAGAAATAAGCATAAAAGTTATAGATATGAAGGAAGGAAGGGAGGGAGGGAAGGAGGACGGAAGGGACGAATGGGAAAAGAAAGGGAGGGGGGAAGGGCAGTATTTGAGCCTCTCTTTCACAGTGACTTTGTCTTCATCATTCCCTATCGCATCCCATAAGGGCCCACACCTTATTACTGCCTATAATTATTTAATCTTGCTACCCTCATTTTTCAGAGCAGAGGTCTGAACAGATTTCTTACCAAATCAGATGTATGGGACAATCAGGGAGTTGTATAGGGTAGCTGAGGTTGGAAATATTGTTTGACTGCCTGTCATCTTTGACTTATTTAGATTATACTTGCAGCAAGCACATGCAGAAGACTGTTTTTCTAAAACTTTACAGTTTGTGATATCCATTTGATCCATGAATTATTCTTTTCCTCCTCCTTGAATTGGTTTGTGTTATATTACTGGTGCTGTGTTTGAGAGATGGCTCAGCAGTTGTTAAGAGCACGTGTTGATTATCCAGAGGACCTTGGTTCAGTTCCCAGCGTCCACATAGAAAGCTCACAACCATCCATAGGTCCAGTTCCGGAGGACCTGATGTCCTCTCCAGCCTCTGTGGTCACTGCATGTATTTAATGCACAGACATACATGCAAACAAATTATCTATACACATAAAGTAAAAAAAATAGCTAAAATATCATGGTTAAATTTTTAATTGCTGATGTTAAGTTCACGTGAGACTTGGCATAGATATGTCACTGTGTAACAAAACGAATATGTCAAAGTTACACTTCATGTAACATTAAGTAAGACATTTCAAGAATGTCTTGAAATATTTCACCCATTGTTCTTACGCACATGCCTTGTGAAAACATATTTTGAGAAGTTAAAGAAGTGCATATTATTTGTCTGATTTATGTTGTTCCTTTTTATATTAAAAGTATTTTTTCATACAATCTATCCTGATCAGTTTCTCCTCCTTCAACTCCTCAAAGATACACCCTACCTCCTTACTCATCCAAATCCATGCACTCTTTCTGCCTCTCTTTTGAAAACAAAGAGGCAAATAAAAATCAAGAACTAGAGTAGAATTTAAAAAAAACACATGAAAAAGCGTGATAAACACATACACATGCACATATGCAGACACACATATGTGACTTCTGTTCTGTTTGTTTTACAGTGGAATAATATCCCGTGTTTAAGTGTGCCACGTTTTCACTTTCCATTCATCTGTTGATGTCCACTAGGCTATTTCTGAAGTTGGCTATTATGAATAGACCAACAATGAACATTGATGGACAAGAATCTCTGTAATAAAATGTGGAGTCCTTTGGGTATATGTCCAGCACTGGTATAGCTGGATCTTGAGGTAGATCTATTCCCAGGATCCTGAGAAACCACCACATTGATTGTCATGATGTCTGTGCAAGTCTGCATTCCCTCCCCCCCAGCAATAAATGAGTGTTGCCCTCAACCCAAATCCTTGCCAGCATAAACTGTCACTTGTTTTATTGATATTTTCCATTCTGGCAGGTGTTAGATGAAATCTCAATATAGTTATGATTTACATTTGCCTGATACCTAAGGATATTGATCATTTCTTTCAAGTGTTTTAAAGGCAATTGTGGTTCCCTTTTTAAAAACTCTGATTAGTCCTATACCCCATTTTTAATTGGGTTATTTATTTTCTTGATGCCTGTTTTTTTATTTCTTTATATGTCTTAAATAGTAACACTATCTAAATTGCTTCTTTACAGTTGTAGAAGACAGATATAGTTAAGAGTCTGCTCTTAGCTGGGCAGTGGTAGCACACACCTTTAATCCCAGTGTTGAGGCATTTACAGATGTAAGCCTATTTCACCTTGTCTGAAGGTCAGAGAGTTTGAGCTTATTTTTGCTCTTTCAAAGTTGTTGACAACAGGTATGGTTACAAAACAAGATATTCTGAACTACAGTGTGGGTACTTGGTGTTTAAGACATTAAGAAGGCTTCACTTTACCCTGACCAAAGGCCTAGGAATTCAAGAATACTTCTGCTTCTTCTTTTGTGTTTTTTTTTAAAGTGAATTTATGTTTTTATTTCTAATACATGTCAGATGTGCACATTTTGAGTCTGATACTGAGATTAATGAAAGAAGCTCATGATAAGATATGATGGATATTCAAGTCCTTTTCACAGAGCTGAGCTTTTCTATTTTGAATTGATAATAATATAGGCTCTCTCCATTGAACCACATAGATCCTTTAAAATACATTCAACAGTACAGTCAGTCAAGGATTCTTACGTATGTGGTTCCAGGGAGAGATACAATATGACTCTCTAGGCTCTGGCTCTAATCCCAGTAGCATCAGTTTCCCTTCAACATACATTGTAGTGGTTTGAATAGAAATGTACCCCATAAGGTCGCAGAATTGAATGCCTTGGTCATTAGGAAGTGGCACTATTTGAAGGAATGAGAAGGTGTGACTTTGGTGGAGGAAGTGTATCACTGGGAATGAGCTTTGGTATTTCAAAAGCTCAAGCTAGGTCCAATGACTGTCTCTTCCTTCTGCCTTTGGATCCAGATGTAGATCTCTTAGCTACCATGTCTGCCTAAGGGCCACCATGTTTTCTGCCATCAGGATAAGGAACTAAACCTCTGGAAGCAAGCCTCAGTTAAATGCAGTGGTGCTATAGGAAAGTGCAGTGCTGCTTCTTCTTTTGAAACAGGAGGTTTGACTTAGGGAGTGACTGCTTGCAGAATGCTTTGTATAGCATGTGTTCACTGCCCCGCACATCAAATGCTCTGCTCAGGAATTAATGGCTTGGTGTCTCAAATACTGGAGGAAGTAACTGTTCTGGTTGTTCTATGGATCATGTTACAGCAGTCATTCGCCTTCATTCCTCCCTTTGTATTGGTGTATAAAAGGGTATGCAAAATAAATGTGGGCAAATTCAGTATTTGCTGAGTTACCCTCCTATTACTATGCTGTGCCTCTCTGTGTTTCTTTCTTATCTCTGTTCCTTGTTGTAAGGAGGTTGCTTGCTCATCCCAGCCACCCAGAAACAAAATAACCATACAGAAACTGTATTAGTTGAATCACTGCTTGACCAATTACTTAAGCATATCGCTAGCTAGCGCTTACATCTGAAATCAACCCATCTCCATTTTTTTTATATTTTACCACAAGGCTCATCTCATGGCCTACTGGAAAGGTTTCAGAGTGTCTGTCTCTGACAGTGGCTCCACAGCTTCTTCCTCACTCCATCTCCTTTCTCCCAGCATTCAGTTTAGGTTTACCCGCCTAACTCTATTCCCTGTGCAGGCCAAGAGAGTTTCTTTGTTAACCAATGGTATTCACAGCATACAGAGGGGAATCCTACATCAGTTCCTCCTACCTAACATTTCTTTCTTTTTTTTTCCATGGGTGCAGTGAACTTTATTGATGTTATTCAAGAGAGTAGGGCTTCCTAAACCCTTCCTTTCATTCTGGGGGTCTAGGATGGAAATTGTGAGGAAGATGCTCAGTGTCAAGGGTTGAATTAGGACAGGGACTGCTCAGCAGTCGAGAGCCTCCTAATCCTCACTCACCTACCCTGAAACACACAAACCGGCTGTGACTAGGCTGCAAGAGTTACCCCAGAAAGGTGGCTCGGGACATCCCAGCAATCAGGAGGCAGAGGCAGGTGGATCTCTGTGAGTTCAAGGCTAGCCTGAACTACAGAGTGAGTACCAGGACAGATAGATACACAGAGAAACCCTGTCTTGAAAAAGAAACAAACAAATAAAAACATTTAAAACTCTGCCCTTTTCTTGGGGGCTTTGTTGTTGTGTTTAACAGGGACAAATCAATAAAGAAATGTCTACATTGTATGCTCTTTCCCATTTTTCTGTTTCTCCTTAACTTGAGAGTTTTCCCCAAACTCTAGTCATAATCAGCTATGTGGATTGAATATTATTTAATAAATAGAAGCAATTTGAAGTGCTGTAGGGTTTTGTTTGAACAATAATTTTTTCTGTAAAGTGGCTTTTATCTTTTATAAAGACTTGTATTTGATGTTTACTTAAGTAGCAATGAACAAAGCAAAGGCCAGGCAACTTTTCCACTCAGTTTTCCAGATGAACTAATGAAGGTTTCATTTCAAAGTGAATATGCTTTGTTGAGAAAATGTTTGAATCCCATTAAATATTTAAAGGCAAACTGGCACTAGGAGGCTCATGATGTAATCAGGGCATTACTTACTGGGATAGAGCCAGCCTTGCTAAGTCATTAATGTAAAGTATCAAGTTAAAAGCCAATCCTTCTCTGTAAAAGCAGGATATTTTGTCTTTCTAAGTAGGCCTCCAGTGCAGAGGCTTCAATGCCGAGTGGTCATTTCACACAAAACAGTTAGTGAGAGTTGTTACTTCAGAAAGCTGAACCAAAAAAAAAAAAAAAAAAGCCAAAACAAAACAAAACAAAAACTCGATATCTTACTTATATTTAGTATTTATTTCTGGATTTAAAATAAAACTTCCACCATTGTTCTGTTCTGATATTCTTCCTATCTATGGTGTGATGTGATACTCTGAGATTGGAAACAGCACTTCGTGATTTTCATCATTGAGTTTGCCAAATCAAGTAATTGCATGCGTATGCTCCCACTCTTATTGGATGACTACATCGATCCTGATATAAATTTGACACAAGGAATTTTACTCACTAGACCAAAGATGAATATAAAGTGTAAATTTTCTGAAGTGCATTCTTCTGCACTAGCTTCTGGTAATTATAGAGAAGATAATTGAAATCAGTTCTTTGAAGTTGGAGCCAGGTTTTGCTCTGAACATATTAATGAAACAGAATAAAACAAAATACAGCTGTTCTGTTCCCAGAGTCTTTCAATATTCCTCTTGTTCCATGAAGAAAAAATTATAGTGCAGATTGTCCAAGTTCACTAAATACATGAAGCCAAACTAGGCCTTAAGCAGCAATGGAAATCCACCTAAACACAAATTGGCCAGCTAAATAAACCCATAAAAACCCTCATTTCTTTGGTAGGTGTGGAGGAACTTTCTCTGTGCAAAAGTTAATGTGAGAAAGAAATGGAATATAAGGCTCTTGAGTACTATAATGTATTGAATTAAATATGTGAATAATAAAAAACAGTGAAGTAAGTTAAGGAATTAAAGAGACCCTATTCTGTATCTAATACATTAGGTGAAAAATAGCTCCATCTGCATCAGGGCTCTCAATTGCCAGCTTAATGCTCAAGTTACCTCAAGTATCTTGAAATGCACACATTTCTCAAATTATGAGAATGTTGTTTGTTTGTTTTTGTTAAAACAGAATTTTATTAGCTACCCCAGGCCTAGAACTTGGCAATCCTTTCTCAGACTTCGGATGGAAGAATTATAACCATGGGCTATACTATGTTTAAAAGTTTAATTTCAGGTTCTGTCCACATCATCATTAAAGTTTTTTTTAAATAACAATTACTGAGAGGAATGCAGAAATGCTGTTTCCTGGATGATGTGATTCACACTGTGTGTGTCACGGGGTAACGGCCTTGTCCCTTGAGCTGCGGAGTTGTCATCTATTGCTCTTCTGTGGTTTATGTAGTCTTACCTTGTAAGCCCTTGCTGTACGATTGAAGAGTAGATGAAGGCCACATGAGCCCTTAGTACATCAGCAGGTAGTGACCTTGTCTTTCCATTTGCCTTGGCTCTTACATTTCTCTTCTGACATCACTCTCACACAGTGTGTGTATGTAGAGTTCCAGAAGCTAAATACAGTACTGTAAACTGACCTTCAGACAGATTTTCTATTCTCCTTTTTCTAAGGTGCCAGTTATCTGGTAAAAATTGGGATTTCAAATTCCCTCTGCCATCATTATATCAATTTCCGCATACATATATATTATACCATGCATATGGACTCTAATTCAAGACTGTGAAACTTACTTTTTCATTTAGGAATATAGGTCATATTAGATAATATTAATTATATTTGAATCTATTTATAAAAAAGATAAATGTAGACATATCTAGGTGAGATACCACTTGATTTTCAGATACCATGACGTTCCAGAGTAACTTTTTTCCCCCATTTTCAATGTGTTATATCAATTAAGGTCAGTTTCTGTCTACAGCTTCTGTGACCTGGCAGACCGCCCCCCCACGCTCTGTTGTGTC
This sequence comes from Arvicola amphibius, assembly GCF_903992535.2. NCBI lineage: Eukaryota > Metazoa > Chordata > Mammalia > Rodentia > Cricetidae > Arvicola > Arvicola amphibius. The sequence goes on from NC_052053.1 coordinate 123,814,309, forward strand.
ACGTGACACAGTGAATCCCATCACTGCCTATTTATATGTAGCCTTTGGACCAGAGTGGCAGCCAGTCTCTTTTCCCTAAATTTCTAATATTTTGACATAATTTCTTTAGTGAATCTCTTTTGAAAGTAAGAAATTATGTGACTTTTCGAGAATAATTCAAGTTCTTCCAGTTTATGAGCAGAAAGCTGTGGATGAGATGAGAACACCCAGATCCCTCTTGCCTTTTCATTTGAAGTTGCTCTGTGCTCCAGAGACAGTCTCATGTTAAGTCAGTCCTTCAACATAGCTCACACATAGACATCTTAAATTAAGGATAATAAACACAGCGTGACTTGGGCACAGTCTTTTAGAATTATCCACATTTGAGATTATTATTTATCAGTCTGCTAAGGATGTAGGACATCAACTCATCTTTTATTCTGTTCTTAAACTTTCCAGCTGTGAAAAAAAAATGTCCCTTTCATTGTACTGGAGTCTTGAAAATTGCCCAGTGACACTACAGTTATAAAACACACTGTATTGAATTAATCTGTGCAATAAACTGTTCTTCAGTAGCATTGAAGTCACTGGTTGAATAAATTTGTGATATTTGGTTCAATAAGATTTGGCCTATCTCTGTTAGCTCCCACAAAATCTGTGCAAAACTTTTCAGAGTAATTGAACTTTATATTTTTATTTAAATTTTTTCATACAGTGTATTTTATTAATATCCTTTTGAAATGAATCCATCTAACTTGAGCTGATTTTGTTTGTCTACTTTTTTATTTGTTTGTTGTTTATGGTTGGGAGATTATTATTGTTATTGTTCTTATTGGTTTTCCAAGACAGGATTTCTCTGTGTACCAGCCCTGGTTGTCCTGTAACTCATTTTGTAGACTAGGCTGGCCTCAAACTCCTAAATTCTGGGATTAAAGGTTGGGAAATTTTTAATTACAGTCTCTATTTTATTAGTGGCTATAGGTCTACTTACATTCTTCATTTTGATTTATTTTTGGAAAATTGTGTATGTCAAGCAATTTATTCATTCTTTTAGGATTTTCCATTTTAGTAGAATATAGATTTTTAAATTATGTCTTCATGATTATTTGAATTTTCTCAGAGTCAATTGCAATGCCCCCCTGTTTTCCTCTAATTTTATTAATTTAGAATTTTTCTCTCCTTTTCATTAATTTGGATAAGGGTTTGTCATTTTTTCTTGTTTTATCAAAGAACCAACCCTTTGTTTCATTGATTTTTTTTTTTTGTATTCTTTGTTCATTATATTTTATTGATTTCAGCTCAGAGCTTGATCATTTTTTCCTATCTACTCTCTTGGGGTATTATGTTTTCTTGAGTTCTAGGAGTTTCAGGTGTGTTGTTCATTTACTAATATAAGATGTCTCATTTTGTTTTCCTTTTAGTATAGGCACTTAGTGCTATAGTGGTGTCTCTTAGAACTACTTTCACTTTGGCCCATAGGTTTCGGTATGTTACATTGCCATTTTTGTTCAATTTTAAAAGCTTTTAATTTCCTTCTTGATTTTTATCTTAACCCAGTTTTCATTCTGTAGCTTAGCTTTAATCTGTTGTAATCAGATAGGGCACGGGGTATTATTTCATATGTATATATATAATCTCCATATAATATCTAATATATTTTATCAAATATATTAAGGCTTGCTTTGTGTCTTAATATATGGTCAGTTTTGGACAAAGTTACTGGAGCTGCTGAAAAGAGAGTATATTCTTCAATTCTTTAGTTTTTGTGTAGATGTCTGTTATGTTTCTAAGTTTAGTTTTTGTTGGGTTCACCTGTTTATTCATTGGGGTTAGGTGTTGAAAACACCTATAGCACAGGACTTTAGCTGTAGTAATCATTCTTTTATGATCTTGGGTGATCTTTTGTTTGGTGTATAAATGTAATATCCTCTTGGTATATTTTCATTTTAGTGAGTATCTAGTGTTTTTTTTTTCTTATCTCTTCTGATTAGTTTTGTTTTGAAGTTTTTGGGTTTTGTTTCTTTTTGGTCAGGTGTTTAAATGTCTACACTTGCTTACTTTTTTGGTCCACTTGCTGCTTTGACTGTTTACCCTGAATTGATGTCTATCTTTATGGTAAAGTGTGCTTCTTAGATGAAGCAGAAAGATGGATCCTGCTTCATAATTCAATCTGTTAGTCTATGTCTTTTTGTTGGGGAATTGAGACCATTTGTATTGAGAGTTATTAATGAGAAGTGTTTATTAATTCCTGTTATTTCGTTATTGTTACATAGATGACCCCTGATACGTTTTGACTAACTGTTCTTAGATTATTTATTCCTAGTGTCCTCGTGGTGTAGTTAGCCTTCCTTCTAGTGTTTTCTGTATTGCTAGATTAGTGTACATAAATTGTTTAAATTTGATCTATCATGAGATATTTTTCTTGCTAGCTAGCATCTATGGTTTCTTATAGGTTCTAATCCATTTATCCAGGTCCTTTCTGGATTTCACAGTCTCTGCTAAAAAGCCAAACATTCTTCTAATGGGCCTGCATTTATATGTGAGTTGGTCTTTTTCCCATGAAGCCTTTAATGTCCTTTGTTTGTTATGTACATTTAGTGTTTTGGTTATTCTGCACTGTGGGTATTTTCTTTTTTTATCCTGTGTATTTGTTGTTACATGTACCTATCATACCTTTATGGTAATCTCTTTCTTTATGTTGGAGAATCTTTTTTCTATGATTTTTTTGTAATTATTTTTCTGTCTTTGACTTCTGTTTCTTCTGTATCTCTAGGATTCATAGGTTTGGTCTTTTCATAGTGTCTCAAATTTTACAGATATTTTGTGCCTATGTTTTTTATGTTTTATGTTTTCTTTTCCTGACGTATCATTTCTTCTACCTTGCTATCAGGATCTAAAATTCTTTCTTCCATGTCTTCTAATCTGTTGGTGAGGCGTCTCTCTTAAGTTTTAATTTGACATCTGGAGTTTTTCATTTCCAGTTAATTTAAGTCTTTGTTTTCTAGTTTCATGCCTTGAATTGTTTTCATTATTTTATTTCAACTGTTTGTGTTTTCACCGTCTTCTTCATTTATTTATGTCTTCTTTAAGGTCCTTGGGCATATTCATAATTACTATTTTGAAGTCCATGACTTGTGCTTCAGCTGCATTGCATTCCTCAGGCCTTACCCAATAGGGTCTCTGGGTTCTGAAAGAAGCACATTGTCTTGGTTGTTCGTGTGTGTGTGTTTGTACTAGGATCTCTGTGTCTGGAGCTATGGCATTTGAATTTGCTGGGGGGGGGGGCTGGGTGTGTAAATGTCTTGTTTTTATTGGATGGGTGTTCTGTTTTTTGTTGCTGTTCTCCACTCCAGGTCCTAACCCTGTTTCTGAATTACAACCAAGTATGGTAGCTATGGAGTTAGTAGCAGAGGACTCTTCTACATGAGGGCAATCTCAGAGGAGTGGAGAATGGCTAGAAGGAAATACTAAAAGGGCAGAGCTGCTGGGATCCTGGGTCTGCATCAGGAGTTGAGATCCAAAGGGATTTAGATACTCTGTGTGTGGGGGACTTAGATGTGCAAGCTCCAGCTGGACGAAGGGTAGGTCTAGTATGACTGGAATTGGAGATAGGAAGAAGGATAAATGTCCCACTCGGATCCCAGTGGAGTGTGGTCTCTGTGAGTCCTTGATAGAGAGGACTGTGTCTGTGTAGCCATCGGACTAGAGGTGGGCTAGAGGGAAATACTCTTTTCTGGCCATCAGGAAGGATTTACTTTTCTATCATTGAATTCTAATTATGAATGTAACTGTGGGCGTGATAGTCCAAACAGATTTAGTTTTGCTGCGGCTTGTGTGTCGCCATTCATTCCCCTGCAGAGTAATAAGCAACTTTATATTTTGGTTAGCGTGAGACGAAAATGCATGGAGATTTTTTGCTGGTGGGATTTAATAACTTGTCAATAGTTGTTCCAACTTTGAAATTAGCCAGATAAAATAAAAATACGGGGTCTTAAAGCAAGTAAGGACAATATTTTTTTTTTTGCTCCACTCTTTATCTAGTATTCAGCATAAAGGAATTATTTAAGGTGTGTGAGGTTAGGCGTGTCAACTAGGACTGTCTTTTCAGGCACCTAATGCTTCTTCACGTAGAGCTGAAGTTTAACTAATTAGATACGCAATTACAATAGCTACTAAGGAATATTTCTATTCTTCTTTTATTCCAAATAAACGTATTCTATTTCCAAGTACATGTTCATGAAATTGTTCAAAGGAATTGAAGTAGTAGTTCATTTCAGTTAATGCACTTCAGCATAGCACACTCATGTTATTATCACTGCAAATACCAGTATTTATGTGCCTTATGTAGCCCCTTGGTTGCTACATTTCTTAATTATAAGAAGGATTGCCTAACTTTAGCCCTTTGCCTTTTTATGTAATTGAGGAATTATTTAAAATCATATTAATTTTTTTCCCTCAAGGGAACCCAAAGAAACTGTAGGCTTCTCTTAGAGCAAATGCTTTGTGGAGATTGAATTTCCATCTCTACCTTTATGAACTAGTCACACTTCTGTCCCTGTGCATATGGTGATCTAGAAAGTTCTGTATGAAGAGAGATGTGTCGTGAAGGAACATTCCTTGTTTTATTTCGGTTTTGTATTTCTGTGTTAAAAGTAAACAAATTAATATTTCGATGTTTGGGGAAAAAATAGAAGTGATTTAAAAGTCCTAGAAATCGGGTTCACATATTATGGTCTCCAGTGTGCCTTTTTCATTCAGCTTGTAGAGAGTAACTCAGATGTGACATAGTGGGCATGAGCTACAGCGATCAACAGAAATCTAATTTCAGATTACCTCATATCAATGATCAAATTCAGTAGAAAAACAAAATGAAATTTAGAAATACAGTTAAATCAGGTACGAGTCTCTAACACATTGTCTCCATTTATCGTTTCTCAAAACCCAGCAAAAGTCACCGTCAGAGTCATTCATTGGACGCGAGAAGAGGTCAAATTCGCAGTCGTACATTGGCCGGCCAATTCAGCTTGACAAGATTTTGATGTCTAAGGTGAAGGTGCCACACACCTTTGTCATCCACTCCTACACGCGGCCCACCGTGTGCCAGTTCTGCAAAAGGCTCCTCAAGGGCCTCTTCCGGCAGGGCTTGCAGTGCAAAGGTGAGGACCCCCCCAGGCCCCAACCACTGGCCGCCTAATACCCGTCATGCCTTAAATGAATCATCTTTCTTTTTAAGTCACTATATTTTGTGCCACATTTTCTCTGTCTGATAATTTTTTGGTTTTTTTTTTTTTTTTTTTTTTTTTTTTTTTTTTTTTTTTTTTTTTGGTTTCTTTTGTTTTCAAACTTTCGTGAGTAGATTGCAGATTCAACTGTCACAAACGCTGTGCACCGAAAGTCCCAAACAACTGCTTGGGTGAAGTGACCATCAATGGAGGTAGGGGACAATTCATAGCCGTGTTCTGTGTCTCATGCAAATCACAGAGGGTAGTGTTTAATGATTTATCAGTGTTTTTTCTTTTGTTTTTCAGTGGAGATATTTGTAACTCATCCACAAATAAATAATGGCTCAGGTTCTTTTCTGTAATGGAATCTTCCATTTCAGATCATTAGAGTTTGATATAATAATGATAATAATAATAATAATAAATATTCACACAGTATGTAATTCATGTTAAAAACTTGCATACCTGTCATTTCTTGCCTACCCTTATTTCATACCCTAAGCCTAGTTTGCTCGGAAACATAGACCATTTCGGATACCTACAAACCAGTGTTCCCTCTCAGTTTCTGTGGCCCCACTTCCTTGAAGCATGGAGGCATAAGTTAACTTCCTTCACCACCTGCTGATGAAGGTCACAATCACAGACTGGACTAGAGGCAAACAGCTCCAGATGTCTACCCTCTGCAGACTATCGCTTCAGTATATACCTGAGTGTGAGCCTGAATCCCAAAGAGGAAGACCTTAACTGTCAGAAAGTGGTTTTCTTCCTACAATAGAAATATTTTTTTTTGAGAATAATCCAACGATATGGATTACATTGATTCATTTCACCTCCTACATACTGTTCTTAGGGTTATCACACTTTGATGTGACTTAAGATCCCAGGCTCCCTTTTTCCAAAGACCATGAACGGTTTCTGTTTAATTTTTACACCAGTAGACTTCGTAACCCCCTGGTTTTAGAAACTCAGAAATATACAGAGATATTTGTGTTATGAAAAGCTAAAGAATACATGATTGCATTTCTTTGGAAGAAATAGACCTATAAGGGGCAAAAGCAGCGAGGGGGAAGCACTATCAAGGAAAGCGTTTGTGTGCACACAGATTTCCAGCGTAAGGTCCAAAGCTAGCTGGCAAAATTGAAAGCTTGGCGAATTTCCCACTTTTTGAGGCTTGTGATATTGACTCTTCAATCCCAGGGAATTTCAATTGGACTTGATAAATAGAACCCAGGGGAAAGGGGGACGTTTGTGAGGAGGATGACCTGAAGATTGCATTTGCCCATATAGTCAGAACAATGTGGTGAAGTGGAAATTCCCCAGGCATAGAGGCTCAGAGTCTCTGATTGACCTGTTTCTCTTATTTTAAAATGAGTAATAATTTGCATTAGTAAAGTAATTAAAATTTTACCATTGCCATCAACTGTACATGGACAGGATTTAATATTCAAATAACAAATACTTTAGGTATTTAAAAGTTGTAGTTTATGTGAACAATTTACTAGATTGGGGTACATGATTTAAGAAGTTAACTGCAATGGTAGTTATATATAGGTAACTCTTTTTTTCATGTGAACCCCCACCCCCACATGAGCTTTTTTTCCCCAGGAGGCCTGTCCTATGAAATGTTACCAGTTTCCTGGTTCAATTATGTCTGGACATGGCTTTCCAGAATTGTACTCTTAGGTTTCATTTTATAGAATTTCTTTTTTAATATTTTTCCTTTGCCTTGGAGACCTGAGAAAAAAGTATCAGGATGTGAAATTATGTTTACTGTCTCATCCATTCATATACTATGAATAAAGGTGAAAAGGGATATAAAAAGATAGATAAATTCTTTGTAGGATTCAGCTTGGGGGGTCTTATAGTTGAGTCGTTAGGATTGCCTTTCCCTTAAATATTGGCTCCAAGATTCCAGACTTACCTTCTTGGGTCCCCACAATTTTCTAGATTTGCTTAGCCCTGGGGCAGAATCTGATGTTGTCATGGAAGAAGGAAGTGATGACAATGACAGTGAGCGCAACAGCGGACTCATGGAGGACATGGAGGAGGCCATGGTCCAGGATGCCGAGATGGCTCTGGCGGAGGGCCAGAGTGATGGTACGGAGATGCAGGATCCGGATGCAGACCAGGAGGACTCCAACAGGACCATCAGGTTAGAGACCCAGTAGGACTCAAACAGGTTAAATCCTGAAGGCTCTTAGATATTTCAATCTATAAAATAAGCTTAGGGTATGCTTGACTTAATTCTGAAGAGCTATGTACTGTCGAAGAAAACTTTTGAAACCAGATCAAATGGAACTACTGCCTGCTTCTTAATTGAATCTTATTGCAACCATGCCTATTCATGCTGTTTGTATCAACCATGTCCAAGATCCTCATCACCCTGACTCCTTTCAGGAAAAGTTTCTCATTCTAATTGACATTACAAACCATACTGACACTTTTCTATCCATTTTACAAGTGTTAAATTCCTTAACACATTGAAATTAGCCACGATCATGCAGGAATATATTGCATACCTTCCATTTACTGGAATAATAAGCCTTCTTTGAGTCATGAAACTATTAGCCCTATGAGCTGGCTTCACTTTGAGAAACATACATTTCAAGTGCTCCCTCTCTGGAGGGAAAGAGAGGGAAAGATGAGGGAGAGAAGGAAGAAAAAATCCAGAAAGAGTTAGAGTCACTTAGAAGAGAAAAAGTTGAAAGATGAGAATAATACCATGAATACTAGCAACATAAAAGACAACTCAAATGGGAAGTTCTAGTATTTTTAAGAAATCGCTCAGACTCAGTTTATGCAAAAATACTATAATACATAATATCATAGTATGTAATCCATAAATTACTGTTATCGTGCCTGCTACATAAAATAAACTTTCCTCTGTGGTTTTGAATACTAAAGCTTCAAAACACTGAGAGTAACAGTGCTGTTTTCCTAAAAATTTGAACACCATCCAGATGAGTGTGAAAATCTAGGTGCTTCTTACTCTGCCTCGGGAGTTAAAAAGAGAACATCTGAGTACCTGCCACTCTTCCGAGGAACTCACTTCTGAACCATTCATCCCTGACAGTACATTTCACTGAAAATGAGATGTGCATTTGTTGACTTCTGCTTTGAAGTAGTTTAAACGAGCATTTATTCACAAAAAGATGTGAATATGAAAATATTTCCCTCTAACGTATTTTGATGTTTCAAGCCCTTCCACAAGCAACAACATCCCCCTCATGCGGGTGGTGCAGTCTGTCAAGCACACCAAGCGGAGAAGCAGCACAGTCATGAAGGAAGGATGGATGGTCCATTACACCAGCAAGGACACACTGGTAAGGAGACAGAAGCGCTCCACATGACACTCCTGCCTCAGAGGATTGGGGAAGATGAGTTCTTGGGATACGCCCCAGAGCAGAGCACATGCTATCCGGGTGTTTGATGTAGATAAATAAGTAGTGGGGTTTGAATAAAACTGTAGAAAGTAATTACAGTGCAAAAACAATGCTCTGTAGACAACTGGAATGTCTACCTGTCATCTCTAGGACAGCCATGAAAGTGTTTACAGTATACCCCTCTGTGGCCCACTGTGGCCTAGACTTTTAAAAGAAACTTCATTAGAGAGAGAGAAAATATTGTTGACTATTATATATTCTCAAGACCTAAATTCTTAGTTTAAAAATTCAGCCATGTGGGTGTGTGATAACCCTGTAGTCTGTTTCTCTTATTATAAGTTGATTCCTAATAGCTCTATAATAAAGTTGTGCATGTTGGTAGAAAATGGTGCACTTGAGCCATGGTTCAGAATTTAACTAATTGACATTTGGTGGGAGCCTTTAATTGTATGTTCCTCATCTCTACCCATCAATAGGATTTCTACCATGTTTTTAGATAGAGACATGTGTGCTCTAATTGGTCATTTATAATTTAAACCTTCTTGTAGGAGAGAATATTTAGTTCAAGACTCAAGTGAACACTGTCAATTTCCTCCTGTGTTTATTGGAAAATATTTAAAGAATATTTAATGTGTCTCTGGTCTATGAGTAATTGTGAAAGATGTTATGTGATAATTTTGCTCTTTTGGCTTTTAGAGGGGCCTATTACCCAGCTCCCAAATAAATCAGAGCCTTGTTCTTAATTATGAATACCTTGTTTTAGCTTGGCTTGTTTCTGGTCAGGTTGTCTTAAATTATCACAACTACCAGTTATCTCTGGACTTTTTCCTTTTCTTGCTTTTGTATATCTTACTTTCCTTCTTACTTCATGGCTGGCTAGGAGGCTGTCCTCTGGCATCCTCCTCCTCCTCTTGTTCTCTTGCTCCTCCTCTTCCTGGTTCCTCCCTCAATTTATCCTCTCTACCTGCCAGCCCCACCTATCCTTGCTCCTACCTTGCCATTGAATGTTCAGCTTTTTGTTAGGTCATCAGATGTTTTAGACAGGCAAAGATCACAACTTCACAGATTGAAACAAATACAGCATAAACCAAAGCATCACATCTTAAAATAATATTCCCCTTACCGGGCAGTGGTGACACACACCTTTAATCCCAGCATTTAGGAGGCAGAGGCAGGAAGATCTCTGTGAGTTCAAGGCCAGCCTGGTCTAAAAGAGCTAGTTCCAGGACAGGCTCTAAAGCTAGAGAGAAACCCTGTCTCAAAAAGCAAAATAAAACAAAACAAAATAAAATTCTGTGGCAGAAAGACACCAAGAATAATGTTGATACTTTGTTTCTGAAAAGAGGCAGATTCATACACATCCACGTAGGCCAGGTGCTGTAAGAGGGTAGACTCCATCACGAACTCGCAGCCATGAGTTCAGGGGTCAACTGAAGAGAATGAGACGTGGTCAAGTGCATTTCTCTACCTCTGTTAAACTTGGAACCATGAGGTCAAACTTTCCATCCAATGAAATGTATTTAGTGACGCAGAATCCAGAGTTCTATTAGAAGTGAAAACACCTAGCTGAAAGGATAGGGCTTGTCACGTTCTAAAAGATGTGCACATACAGACATTCTACCTCCTTTATTATTTATTATTCATTATTGCTTTATTGTAAACTATAACATCTCTTTAGCCTTTTAAGAAAAAAATGTTAAAAATTCTCTTGTCTTTCATTATTCATATCATGAAGCCCCAGGTTTTTCTCAGGATGCTAATCCATTGTCTCTATTACTATTCCAAGCCTCAAAGGTAGGTACAGAAACCTGTCCCATTGTGTTCACTAAATCATCAGTTTCTGGAGTCAAACTGTGAGACTTTGGGGCTAATGCCCTTACACATTTCACCATCAAATCCATGTTCTCTCTGAGAAAATGCGCTTGCTTTTATAAAATTCATTTATTCTTAAAGTTTCCTGACTTCTATTTCAGCGGAAGAGGCATTACTGGAGATTGGACAGCAAATGCATTACACTTTTTCAAAATGACACGGGAAGCCGGTACTACAAGGTGAGGCTGGCTTCTCTCAGTATTGTTCAAGTTCCTCCTTGCATCCTCCTTGGAGCGAAGGGAATCATGGATGTTGTCCACCATTCCGGGAATCCTTCTGAGGGACAGCTTCTCCTCTGTGCTACAGAATTTTTGTAGGCATCCGGATGTAACCACTTGATTCTTCTGTGAATCTGACCATTTCCTGCAGTGTGCTTCTGGCTCAGGACATGGTGAAGACCAGAATGATGGAGAGGAAGATAGATGGGAAGCTAAGTGGGGAACTTAGCCGAGTAGATGGTCACAGCCACTGTCTAAGAGTGAATTCCGAGACCTTCAGGAATCTAGCACATCACTGGAAATTAACAAGTAGAACAATTCCTCGCAACTGCCAGCACTTACTAGGATCTGTTTCTTTTATTGATTTAACAGCAGACATCTGTCTTTCTACATTAAATAATAGAAATTTGCTATCTAGATTCGTTCCTTTGATTCGTCATGCTACCTTACACAGCTGCAACACAAAAGGAAACATTACTGCATTGTTTTTTGTTTTTTTTTTTTTTATTTTTGTTTTTTAAGGCAGGGTTTCTCTGTGTAGCTTTGAAGCCTATCCTGGAACTCACTGTGTAGACCAGGTTGGCCTCGAACTCACAGAGATCTGGCTGCCTCTGCCTCCTAAGTATTGGGATTAAAGCATTATTACATTTTAAATAGAAAAAAAAGAAGTTATTGCTTTAGTTACTTCATGCTTCCTGGTCTATAGTGTGACACCTAATATTTTCAATACTTAAATGATCATTAAAACAAACAGTTGTGGGGTTGGAAGAGATGAATCATTCCAGAAAGTACTTGCCACATAAGCCTCAGGAGCTGAGTTATCTCCTCAGCAGTCACAAAAAAAGAAAAAAGAAAAAAATCCAAACATGGTTCAACTGTCTTTATACCTAACATAGGGGCACAGAGATGGGAATTTCAGTAAGCTCAGAGTTTAGAGAGAGACCCTGTCTCAAAAAATGGGTGAGTGTGACCCAAGCACACATAGCTGAAGAACTACTTGCCATGGTTTTCACCCACGGACACTCACTTACCTGTGTAAATACATTACATTCACACATATTGAATCAAAACATGTTTGACTGAAGTGCCTCTAAGAGTTCTTTAAAATAAACAACAGCCATGAGTACCCAAATGCATTTTTAAAAAATTGTCCAATTTGCCACATAGCTTCGTTAGACTCTCCCACCTGCCACATAACCGTTGTTTAAAAACAAAACAAACAAAAAACACCTTGAAATTTCTGGGAAAGTATGGTAAGGCCTCATTATAAAATATTAAATTTTATATATGTGTTTATGCTATAAAATATTTTCTGTAAATTTTGTAATTCCTTTTCTCACATGGCATAGATTTTATTTAATAGTTGTTTAATGCTGTATGTGTTGTCAAATATTTTCCGTAAATTGCGTCTGTTTTTAATTCCCTTCCTTCTATGTGGATTTTATTTACCAGTTGACAGGCTTTTGGTAAACTACATTCACCATCCTTTGTCTTCTGCAGGAAATTCCTTTATCAGAAATTTTATGCCTGGAACCCGCGAAACCTTCAGCGTTAATTCCCACTGGAGCTAATCCCCACTGTTTTGAAATCACTACAGCGAACGTGGTCTATTATGTGGGAGAAAATGTGGTCAACCCTTCAAGCCCCCCACCAAACAACAGCGTTTTCACCAGCGGCATTGGTGCAGACGTGGCCAGGATGTGGGAGGTGGCCATTCAGCATGCCCTCATGCCTGTCATCCCCAAGGGCTCCTCTGTTGGTTCAGGAACCAATATACATAGTAAGTCTGATGGCTTGAATCTGGCATGGCGTGCATCCTGGTGTTTCAGCAACCGACCTGTTGCTTTCCCCAATGAGACAATGAAGAAAAACTCCATGTACTGGCGTCAGCATGTGGGACAACACGGAATCTCGGAAGAAAAGCTGCTATGCTTACTAAAATACTTCATTCATCAAATTATTATATTTCTTTAATATTAGAACTTTTACAAAGTTAAGTATAACCTATATATTAAACATCCACAGATGTCCAGATCTATTGTTGCCCAAAGAACCCAGCCAGTTAGCAGTTGTTTGCGTTTCCCTTGAATGTCTCAAATATGAAAAAACAAACCCTTACTTCTTCCAAATCACATCTCATATTTCTCTGTTTGGGGCCTATGTTATAAAGACCATGTTACACTTGATTACCTTCTCCCAGGAAGAAGTTTCTGTGCATTAGTTCAATAGATTCAGCCCGACTACAATCCGAAATGAAATATTGAAGATGAACTAAAAAAGATAGAGGAAGACCTAGATAAAATTATGATATGAAACTCCATCATAGTTATTAATCATGCAGCCTGCAGATTAAGCCATTTTAGCATTTAGTATATCTGCTCTGTTATGATTTTTTTCTTCAGTTAGTATATTAATAAGATATGTGTGACTATTCCAGATATAAAGAATGTATCTATAAATAAGTGACGCACTTAATCAGAGCCCTCTATTTTAATGCCTAGACCTCTATCAATTAATGATTTGCTTACATTCTAACAAAAACAATTAATTTCTAGAAAGTTAGTCGTCTGTAAGCTCATACTGGAGTGGCTGCATAACAAAGCAAGAATTGGAACCCAAGTCTTTTATAACCCAAGCTCCATGCTGACAAATATATTTAAAAAAAAAAAAAGTAGAGACTGAGTTTATAATTTTAAGAGAAATAATATAGTCTAATAGAACTTTTGCATAAATATCTAATTGCAGAGATTAATGTAAAAGCAATTGCCTGGGATGAATGGTACTCACTGTATTTTTGCTGGGATGAATGGTACTCACTGTGTTTTTGCTCACACTTTGTCTACTTTATGTCTATTTTCAAACATGAACTTCCAGAAGACGTTTCTGTGAGCATTTCAGTTTCCAATTGCCAGATCCAGGAAAACGTGGTGAGTTCATGTCCATGAGTATCAGTCTTAGAATGCAACTACTGGAAAATAAAAATAACACGTGTTAGGTGTTCATTTATCGAACGTTTAAATTTTCAGTGTTTTCTAAATAACAAAAGAGTATTTGCTATATCCTTCTTCTACGATATTTTATAAACACTTCATTGTTTGTTTACCGATATTTCTAGATTCTGTAACATAGTACCAGAGGTTTTTTGTCGTAATAGACAATTATAGTGTAATACAGATTTTTTTTTTTACCTTTATCCCTTTTTTAGAGCAAAATAAGGCAAATGGTTTACTGAGAACACTGCAAGAAGGTGGCAGGCTTAGCACCTAAGGTGCCCCTCGCCTACACCTGACACTTGAAGTTTTCTGGTTGAAATTGTACAGTTAAAATAGATATACAAATAAATAAATTTTTTTTTATTTCTACAAGTTCTTACACAGGTCATTCTTTGCTAACAAGGACTGCATATAAATGGCAAGGGTTGCAAATGTTGTTAGCCACATATACGTATCCATGACCTAGCCCACAAGAAAGCTGCAGAATCAGGAACCCCTGTCACCCATGCTACCTAACACAAGTCTTTCTTCCTGGCTTTGGGAGTTACAGATCATGTTGTAAGATGTTTTATATGCTGTTGTGTTTGCTTAATTTCAACTCCATAGTCAGTACCCAAAGTGGACGAACGACTTTCCTACCTCATTCCTGTGGCCAACAGCGTTAATTGTTTGTTCACTGCACCTGAGACCCCAGCTGAGGCGCTTGTCATCCTTCTTCCAGTGACCTGGGCTTGTTTATCAAAGAATAAACTCCATGGATGTCTGTGCAGTATTAATCTTGTCCCTGAAATACTTGTTGAACCGTTTTCCACTGAACAAAGGCAACCATGAATTACAAGAGAAAACTTCATCATGAAGCTTGAGTGGATGCTTGGACTGTTCGTCCTGCGTTGCATGTCTCAAGACAGCAGGCTCTTGCAGCTCTTGCTGAAACAGGAAGGGCCTTGAGAGATGCAGGTCACCCTGAAGACCACAGAAGAATTTTACCCTGGTCCGCCATTATTGTCCACTGAAAATTTTGAATTAAATTTTCAAAAAAAAATTTAAAGAGGCCATTTGTTAGCAGATGGAATAGCTTGGTTTCGAGGGGGAACAGGGACTGGGATAATGATTTTCATCATTAGAGAGTTTTGAATTCTTGTGAATTCTCCAAGGGGATCGCAGCACACAATTTTTCTAGTTGTTTTCAGAGAAGAAGGAAAGAGGTAGCTGTGGGTATGATTGCTGAGTGGAGGATGTAACTAAAAAATGTTTGTTTTAAAGGATCAACAGTTGAAGAATTTAAAATAGCCAGAAAGTCTGTTACAATGTTCAGTGCTGGATGAATAAAATATTAAACTTTTGTTCTGTTTCCATGAAGATGCTTACTGAATGTCAGAATATTAAGCCCAGACTAGCTCACTCTCAATTCAGCAATTATTATTTAAGAAGTAAATGCTAAATGGCTTATTTTCATAGCAAGTAGGGATTCTGGAATGGTTGCCTATTGCTTAGGTTCTCATAGAAATGAGAATGTAGCAGGAGTAGCCTCGCTGTCCTGTCCAGAGTATAAAGCAGAATTGTGAGAGACATGTCTTGGGACCTCAGAATAGTTGGTGAAATTTCTAAAATTCTAGTGTGGAAAGAAAAGTCCACTTTCAGATATTCATCATAAATGGCACTGATTGGTTTTTAGGTCCTGTTTCTCTCTATTAAAATGTGTTGTGTCTCAAGCACTTCAGAGCAGAATAGTTTTCAAAATATTTTATTAATGCCATATGAATATTATAACCATTGGAATATTATCGAACATTTCTAAGTCTAAAATTATCTTAGGAATATTTAATTATATTTATATTTGATAAGGTAATAATAATTATAATTATAAAATATAAAAGGATTAAAGCTTGTTCTCCATTTTTGTTTTTTGGGGCATATACCCGTAGGACATCAGCACCGTCTACCAGATTTTTCCTGATGAAGTTCTGGGCTCTGGACAGTTTGGAATTGTTTATGGAGGTGAGTTAGCTCAACAAGTGTTTTTATGAACTTAAAATTTCAGGCACCTGTGCATAAAAGTATTATATTACAAAAAAAAATATCAACAAGGGAGACATGTATCTGTGTGTCTAGGAGAGACTTCACAAGACATAGCCATCCTTTGAACAGCCGGTGCATTTTGAAAGACTTCTAGCCCAGAAATCTTTTGTTGTTGTTGTTACATGTTTGCAAACCCTAATCACAGCATCTAAGCAATTTGATTTATTTATTTAGTTGTGGAAACATGAAGGCTGTAATTTATAAACAAAGCCATTTCATTTCCTCTCAGCCTCTTGGACTCTTACAGACACTGTTCCTAAAGCCAAAATCTTTGAACTCCCATGTTTACAACAATGTATCCAGTTCATAGGATCTGAATTTTTAGCTGTTCAAGGGCTATGCTCAATTCTTTTTATTTATTTATTTATTTATTTATTTTGTTTTGTTTTGCACAATTCTTTAGTTAGATCCTAGACAGCTCAGTCATGTCTAAGCCTTGAAGTAAGAGTTAATTGTGAAGTGTTACCTGCTGTAGAAAATGACATCTTCACTTTTCTTCTTTAAATAAGTAACAAGATTTTTTTTGTCAATTTCCGTCTTTTATAAAATAACCCTATCTAACACTTTTGCTTATTATGTACTTTTTAATTATAAAATTGGTAGAAATCTAAATATAGAATTTATAATAAGAAAATTTAAGTTGTTCTATTTTTCAATGTAAGTTTGCTTTCTATAAAAATACTGCAATTTAAAAAAAATGAAAACCAAATGACTAGTAACCAGTCTTAATATTTTGTGCATCTGCAATAATAAGTGCATCTGCAATAATAATAGTAATAATTTCCTAATAAAAATAATGGCAGATTGAGCCTAGTAAGTAGATGCCACAGCCCAGAGTGTGACAGTGAAGCAGGGGTGATAAATAAGTAGGGTGAGAAATCGGCAAACTCAAGGTATTTCGGAACCCCGGACACTGAAGGACCTGAAATACCGAGGTAGCGAGGGTCGAGACCCACAAGGAAGAATGAAAACATTAAGAGTAGTCACATAGGAAATGGAGGCAATGAGGATAGAGCCTCAGAGGTGAGTGATGTTCACAGTGACCAGGGAGTGGAGCTTCAGGAAGCTCTGGCTGTGTAAGGAGATGCTACTGTCGATGGCTGTATTGAAGCAGAGTCCCCATGAGTCAAGACACGGGAACTGGTGTTCAGGAAAGTGAGACACAAAAGCGAGGCAGTGCAGTAACAAAAGGGAGGCAGGGCCATCAGGAAGCAACCAGTGAGAATGGGGAGAGCAGGATGCAAGAGCAAGGAACCCTAGGGGGAAAGGTGTTGAAGTAACAGAATTTCAAAGTAGTTTATGTAGCCAAAGCATTTCATAAGTCTTATCTGTTAATTTTCTAATTAATTTTTCATTTTTTTATTTTAAAGGTAAACATCGTAAAACAGGAAGAGATGTAGCTATTAAAATTATTGACAAATTAAGATTTCCAACAAAACAGGAAAGTCAGCTTCGCAATGAGGTTGCAATTTTACAGGTAAACTCTTTGATTCTCATTTGAGAGCTGCAGATTCCCCTCCTTGACTTCTGTAAAACAGTGGACAGTTATTCCATTAGCTACAGGCTAGATATTTAAGGGCAATTTAACTGGAACGGCAAATTGCGTCATAGTTGCCAGACTGGTACCATCCTAAGTGTGCAAAAGTTGATTTTTATGTGTGTACTTAATATCACAGTTCACCATGTCCTTACTATTCATTAGATATGCAAATTCTCAGGATGGACATGCTGAGTGCATTTTGTTGTGGGTTAAAAAAGACCTTACCTTCATAAGCACTTCTTTCTTGTGAGAGCTGAATTTGTAGCTCTGAGCTGTGTAAGTTGCAGGTGTATGAGAGAGAAATTGTCTTGACTTTTCCTGATAACCCTTCCTGCTTCTCCAGGTGAGTTTTTATTTAATGTGGAAGACGGTACAACTTTCCTAATTGTTAGAAAGGCCTTTGGAGATCAAAGGGAAACTGAGCATCTGCTTGGTGACTGGTCAACATCGTTGTCTATTCCATATATATGTTGATAAGTGCATCTGTTTATAGATCCGCCGTAAATCCTCCTTCTGCACGTTAATGCTAAGTTTTGATTCACAGTTTTTTTGAAATTTATAATTATGTATTAATAACAAAGCAGTTGGATTCTCTGCATTTACTGTTTCATTTAATTCCCATTTATTGGGCTTTGCGTGTAAATATAGGAGATTTGGCTTTAACCAGCCCTGATAGGAAAAGCCTAGAAATCAATATGTAGGTTAGGTGGAGACAGTAGAATTACTAGTTGGACACCAACTTGGATTACATGACAAGCTCTAGTAAGAGAAAGAGATCAGGAAAGTGTGATAGAGAGGGGGGAGAAACGAAACCAAAGGAGATAATGACGACTTAAAAACTTGGCCTCTTTGTATGGAAAAATAAGATACTTTTATGGATCTCAGAGTGTCTGAAGCTGGTGTTTGTGCCTTTGGACAGCGGTGCAGTCCAAGGGTATATTCACAAGCATACCCGTAACCACGATTAGCGTGCCAGGTCTTGTATTTAATCTTAGCACTTGCTAGTCTGTAACCACAAAAAAATCTGTTTTAAGTGTTGAAGATAGGGACATAGCTAAAGTGGGTAAGTACTGCCACAGATGCATGCAGACAAGAGTGTAGTTCAACAGCCCCCATGAGAAAAAGCTGGGCACAGAGGAGGTGTGCTTCTGAAATTTTGGCCAGGCGGTATAGCTAGTCACTATAATACTGCCTGGCTCAAATCCTGTGAGAGATATTAAGATATCATAGATAATAACTAATACATGTAAATTTAGCAAATGAGGTCTTTGCCAGTCTGGCCCATCCTTCTTGAGTCCCTTCTTCCACATGGTCTTCTGGGACATAGTCTTTTGCAGAGGAAGAATTCCCAGATATGGAGTGGTACCCTCCTACTTCTGGAAGCAGCTGCCCTGGCTTATGCTATACCCAGAGTCTAGAAGTGCTCAGGAATCTACAGCAGATTGGGTTGTAGTGCTTAGTGGAGGAAAATATCCCTTGGGTAGTTGTGCCAAATCCTCCTTGTTCAGTGTAGTGTTCAGGTGAGCAGGCCTGCTTTTTGTCCTGCCCAGCTCCCGCACGGGGCCAGCTTAGCCTCGGAAATAATAACACAGAAACTGTATTCATTTAAACCCTGACTGGCCCATTAGTTTTAGCCTCTTATTGGCTAGCTCGTACACATTGATTCAACCCATTTTTAATAATCTGTATCGCCACTTGTTTGTGGCTTAATGTTGACATGAAAAGAAGTCAAAATGATATGAAAATGTCCCTTGGGAATATTATACAATAACTTTACACTTCATATTCATTAACATTTCCCTGAGATATCATAATAATTAAGTATTTACAGTATTTACAGGTAGGTAATGAAAACAGATATAAAAGATCCATATCCCTTACCATATGCTATTGCTTACCTTCTGTTACTCAAAAGTAGATAAGAGCGTAATGTTATAATGAATGAATAAGATAATAGAACCCCATCATCTACCTAGAAAAAATGTATATAGGGAAAAAAAGACGAATTCTGTGTTTTCTCACACTATATTTGTTTAATTTTGAGGCCTTCTGTAAACTAACATAATACTTTACAGAGTCAGAACCAATCTGAACTGATGTAGAAGGTTCTTCTGTTTTGTGTTAATTTTATTGGTTAAATAAAGAAACTGCCTTGGCTTTTTGATAGGGCAGAAAATTAGGTAGGCGGAGTAGACAGAAAAGGATGCTGGGAAGAAAACAATGAGGCAGATGCCACGGCTCTCCTCTTTGAGACTCATCCCATTAAGCCACAGTCTCCAAGTTTTTTGCTATTATGAATAAAGCTGCTTTAATAATCAATGTAGAGTCATTTCTTAATTTCTTTGAGTAAATACTGAAGTGCATAATTGCTAGATCATGTAATCAAAGTTGTACTTAACTTTTCTAGAGGCTGCTACACCGTCTTTCATGGTGGTGGGGCCAGCTTGCATTCTCATGTCTTCAGACAAGAGCACTGCAGCTCCATTGCCTCATTATATTCTGCTGGTTCTGATGCCCAGGTGTCTACAGTTCTAATAGTGTGTGCTGATATGGTACTTAATTTGAATTCCCTTGATGATATGTGATGTAGAGTTTCTTTTAATGTAGGTTTGTTTCTGACTGTGTATTTTGTGAGGTGTCAAATCTTGGCTCATTTTTGATATCAGGATTTTTTTATTGTTAAGTTTTGGGAATACTTTGGATATATTTAAGAGCAGTCCATTATAAAGTTTGATAAAATGTATCCTTACAAATATTTTATCATGGTTCGTGGTTCTTTTCTCATCCTTTTGATTTGCTTGAAAGATTCCTGAGGATGGGTAGAGATTATGATATTCTATATGACCCTATTGTTGAAAAGTTGAGAAAGGGCGGAACAGCCTGAGAGATGACAGGGTTTGCCTGTTTCTTCTCAGCATGTTGGCTTCTGTTTGCGTTTAGCTGTCTCTCCTTTTGTAAGAACAGGAGAAAACTCGTTATATTTACTGCATGTCTGTAGCAACGTTGAAATCTAAAGCTCGACGGAAGCCTTCCAGACTTGGTGAACCTGAGAATGACTGAGTAATGTCTGGGCGTGTTCAAGGATATACACGAATGAGAACATTAAGCAATATTTTTACTAAACAGATATTGATTTTGTTCCCTTCACCCGTCCTTAATCTTGCTACTGAGACAATTCCACTTAGTAGAATCAAAAGGGTTACAGCTGATTTTACGTAAGTATATATAAAACACTGGTTTGTTAATCATGAGATAACTCCCCAAAATCCACGCCCTTTCTTAATGCCAAAATGAAACATGTCTGCCACATAGTTGTGAGGACCAAAGCTCATATGCCCAGTACCCATGTAAAACAATGAATAATTTTGTGTATCTGTTATCACTGCATGACTATGGCGAGATGTGAGTTCAAGACAGTAGAATCTATGAGAACTCATGGACTACCTAGCCTGGCATGTACACCTATCCACCCCCACATGGACACAGTTGAACACATCTATTTTTCCTTTATATGTGTGTATATATAGTGTGTGTGTTTGTATGCATGTGGGTACACACATGCCGTATATGGAGGCCAGAGTACAACTCACATGTTAGTGCTTACTTCCCACCTTGACAAAGGGTCTCGTGTGTGTGTGTGTGTGTGTGTGTGTGTGTGTGTGTGTGTGTGTGTCTATGGTTGTAGCCTAGACTACTATGGAATTCAATGTGAACTGTATATCTCAGACTGTTCTCAAAGTCATGGCAATACTGTTTCAGTCTCCTGCATGCTGGGATTGTAGCCAAGAGCTACCATGTCTGGATCTTAATTTTTTGAACTATGTTAAGGTAGGATCATTATAAACTGATTAGTACTGGAACAAAAATCTAACTGCACATCAGTTTGATGGCATCTTTTATAAGGAAACTATTTATACCATAAATATTTGAGTACATCTGAGGCTCCAGAATTCATTGGTTTAAGTTAGTGTGTGGCCTCACTGATATAAAAATAAGATGGCCACACTTATGCATGGGAAGGATGTGTCAGTTCCTATATCTAGTCTTGCTGAAGTACTGCTGTGAGCATATATTCTCTTAACAATGTGGGTTAACTTTACTTTATCCTAAGATAGCATCAATGTGAATTTCAAAGTTTTTTCATTTGAAATTTTCTAAATATGTAAGCCCTTAAAGGTCACAGCTGAAATGGAAACTGACTGAATCATAATCTTCCAGAGTTACGAAATAGAACCATATGCACATGCAACAACTACGGATCTCGTTTGGTAGAGGGAGCTTTCTCTGTCCAGCGTGGAGGTTGGCCTGCTGACCTCAAAGTAGAGGTACCAGCTTCATAGCCAAGGCTTCAAAACACAGCAGGGTGCCAATAAGAGAATTAAAATTTGCCATTATGGTGCCATATTTTTTCAGGAAGTGCTGTAACAACCTGTCCTGCAAATAACCGGAGGCATCCTTGAGAGAAATTCTTTACAGCACAACCTTCATTTCCTAAATTTTCCAAGGAAAAGCAGCCTGCCTTACTCTCCAGTTAGCCAGTTTCCTCTTATGTGTCAGCACAGGAAAGAAATAAACAGCAGGTGCCTTGAGATCATTAGGACAGAATACTCATGGATTTTAATGAGAATTAAATAAGTGTAACAGGACTTTTATATCCCAGAATTTATCTTCCATCTCATAAATGTAAGGAAAGCACTAGTTCCTTGCTTTCATAAATGATTATTCTTTTGTTCATTAATTTGTACCATTTGATCTACACTCTTCCCCAAGAAAGGATAAAGCCTAGTATTCTGTCATTAGCTGGGCCCAGTGCACGTCAGTGCCACCTAAGAGGGCTTTGCACACAAAGCAGAAAGGTCCAGTGTTGCAGAGTGTGGTTTACAAAGGAACTTATGGTTAGATGTGTTTTCCTGGTAGCAGCAAGACTAAGCAAATCCCCAAAGTCTAGATCAGAAGGACAGTCATATGTACTGAGTAGTGCTTCATTGGGAGCAGAATGCATCTTAAGGAAATACAACTAGTCAAGCACATTCCTTGCACCAAGAGGCAGGCTGACTGTAAAGCTTCCCTTGCTACCAACTCAGAGACAGCAGCAGCGTCTGGTGAGCTGGAACACAGACCTGCCCACTAGGGCTCCATCTATGAGTACCTTCTAAAACTGACAGTGGTGTGTTATGCCAGACCAAGGAGCCCAGCAGCCATATCGCTTGTCAGTTTTATATGTCTTCAGCAACTATGGTAGTATAGAGTGCATTGTTTGAACATGGTGGATATTGATGGTCTTTGCAGCAGGAGTGAGAACCACAGAGTATGCCAGGCACATGAATATTGAGTAAATTAAGTTGACTCCAAAGCCTTCAGTCCATCCAGTAAGGTGAGTGTGTCTCAGAGGATCAGAGAGTTATGTGGCCATGAAAATGCCATCTAATTTTACCTACTTCCCAGTGTTGTGACCCATGACCTCATGGTACTTTTGAACATGGTCTTGCCGGAGAGACAGTCGTGCCCTGTGCCATGCACCTGGCTGCATTGCCATACTTACAGGGGAGCCAAAGCCTCAACATCCTTTCCCTTATGCAGGTGGGGAAGGTGTGTACTTTATTGGTGCCATGTGCAGGTGCAACCAGACCTCCACATGTAGGAAATTCATGCATATTGGGGGGCTTGAGTCTTGGGGTCAAAAAAACCTGCATTTATTCTACTATGTCACATAAGAATATAATCACTGGTTATCATAATATCACGGACACAGTGGAACTGAGGAATATATTCCTGAGGCATTTCCTACACTGTCTGTCATTTCCCCTCTCAAGTCAAGGATGACTGAGCTGGTACTGATTGCAAAGGAGTGCCGAAGATGCCATTAGTTAAGGTAAAGAGCTAGTTAGCCATATGCCATGGAGGGCATTATACTATCTAGTACCTGGATAATGTTAGACACTACAGTGTGAATAACATCACTTTGTTGTGCTTAGTGTGTGTTTTCCCAGGGAGATGAGCAAACATCTCTTCACCACAGATAGGGAATTAGACATTGAATTACACTTACGTCTACCTAAATGAACCAATAATTTTATTTAGGTTTATTTTCTGGAGCTAATGGAGTATAACACTAAGAACAGTCTTTTGCAGCAACTAGTAACTATGTAAATGGCGTTGGGTAGGCGTGGACCTTATGAGCCCTTCTTTTCTCAACCTTTAACTGCCTATAGCCTTACGGAGAAATGGGTCCTTGTAGCCTTTCCTCACCCCCATTTCAGAGTTACTAGTACCAATAGTGTGTCAGTCTTCTGCTGGTAACCACAGGTGCTGGCAGTTGGAACGGGCAACAGTCTTGTCGTGCCCACAGACAACATTTCACATCACCCCCATTGAACTCTATCCATTACAGGAATCATCCTCCAAACGCCCTTTGCCCCCTTTACCAGCAAAGCAGGGCTATCTAGGTACTATTGAAAGTTGTCAAAATCTCAGCCTGCTCCATTTGAATTCTGGTCCCTCAGATCTTAGTGTACCAGTCTGGGCAGTGTTCTGACTGATACCTGTCCAGAAGTAGGAGGGGTTTGAAGGCTTTATTTTGTGCTCCTCCTTCCCAGTACTCTCTTTACTACCTAAATCTTGAGCTTAATTTCCCCCTACCAAGCTCCGGTAATGTCTTTCCTGGAGAATATATTCAAGGGTTAGGACATAGGTATCAACTATGAAGCCATAGTATTTTGATTATAGAGGAAGCAACAAGAGCTTTGCCCATATCCATTTTCTGTGACAATTGGTCTAAAAAAGGAAAATAAAGGGCTGTGCCTTTCACAAGAGGAGTTCTTGCATTCTGGGTATAAAAACAAACACAAGGACATGAATGAACTCTTGAATGCCCTATTTGAACTGAATACCCTGGGTTTCCTCTACACTTTTCCATGGAGTCATCTGCCTTGCTAGATCCTCCGGATTGCACATGGTTCTTGTAGCCAAGATGATCCAGTACATGTCAGAATAGTTCCCTTATCCATTGGGTATTTGGAGGTGCTAAAGTTGAGGTGAGTTTGTAATGTTATTCATTTTCCTGGCTTCTTGTTCCCGCCAAAAGCCTCACTATCCACGTACTTATAATGATCCTGGAAAGTTTTCAAGCTTCTACAGTATTTAGCTACTACAAGAATGGAGTTATGAGCAGTTAGTTGCAAAGCCTACTTTCTGCAAGGAGAAATTCATCAGATCAAGAATGCAAGTTCATTGGCAGGAAAGGACGGTGTTCTACCACTTCAGTCTCTGACTGTTCTTTCCTCTCTTCCTCCCCAAAATTCCAATTGTCTTCCTCTCATTCTGATCTCAGAATAATAGCTCACACCTGTATCTTTGAGATTTTCCCAAGCCACAGAACAGAAGCAGCTTGGGTTTCAGTTTCATACACTCTCAGGCCAGAGACACTGAAAGCTAGAAGGATGCAGACCTCTTAACTCTCCTGATCCTTTTACTCGTTCAGCTGGTTCTTATCGTCAACTAAATGCCAATAGCAGTGATGATATATTAGTGTTTCTCACTAATGTGGGATAAGCAGCACTCAGAAATATGTCTGCAAACCCAGTCATTTTTTTATAATGTTCACATGATAGGCTGCAACATTTCATTAAGGGCCCCCCTCCTGATACAGTTACATGGCCAGACTGAGATTTCCCACTGTATGTTTTCCTTTTCCCTCTCCTCCTCCTTGAGTTGACCAGTTCTTCCATCATATGTGTCCTTTATGTGAGGGTAATCCCACATTGAGTTTGGACTGAAAACAAAGATGCCCATGCAGCCATGCATACAAAGCATAAGGTGGGCAGTGGGCACCGTGAGAGCGATGCAGTCCCAGACAGCAACAACATCAAATAAATCACTGGACTGCATTCAGAAGTAGTGTCACCTACAATGATCACAACAAAAGCGACTTTGCCCAAAGAAGAATGTACCTGTCTTCTTAAGCTGCTATCAAAAAGGGCACATTTTTAGTGATGGGATCCAGTTTAAAAACTCCATGGGACACTGTAGTAAGTTTGCTTATTTATAGAATTCTGAGAAACTAGCAAGAAGACTAAGTAGGGTTCCTCTAGGGAGTCACATTATTTATAAGTCAAGATGCCTATCATCATGTCAGGCTCAGTCCATTTGACATATGTTGTTTTAAAATGTTACTTTTCTTTCATATGAAGATACATTAGAACAATAAAGATGATGAAAACTAGATGTATCATTTTGGGCAAAGTATTAACAATGGTTACAATCTGATGGTGTATACAGTTCTTTATAATGCTCACTCCATTATTCAATATTTGACTGAAATTACAAATAAATGAGCAGTAAGCGATATTTATTTTACAGATGTTTGTATACTCTTTCCCTCTGCTTTTAAGGCCAAAGATCTCATATTTCTCAAAAAGGAATAAGGAATTTGGTAGGCTGAAAAAAAAATGGAAGATTAGCTTGATGGATTAGGCAGAATATTCCTACAAAGATATATCTATATCTTTATATATATACAAATATATATATATATACAGAGAGAGAGAGAGAGAGAGAGAGAGAGAGGTACTCTGTACAGTTAAAGTTAAAGACTGATGTTTTAAATGAGATGTCTCTCCATAGACCCTGGCATTTTTGAATACTTGGTCCCCAGTTAGTGCACTTTGGGGAGAGGCTTAGGGATGTTGTTGAGGGTCTGTTTCTAGAATAAACAACCCAGCAACCAAGGGAGTGGGAAAGAGGAGATGTCACTCACGGACCAGGGCCAGGACAACTCTTGAAAGGCGTCAATGCCAGGCCCAGTTTGCATTCTCGTTTCATCCACTAAAGCCACAAAGTGGGGTAGGCAAGCAAGCAAGGTTTTGTAGAAGCACACGTGGCAGTCAACAGGTTGTTAAGGGCAATCAACGGCTCATTCATTGTTTAGGTCTCCAGGTCATTGTGCTCTGGGTAGCAAATGGAGTCACGCTTGACACATAGGCAGTGCAATCAGTGCTTTAAGTCAATCACCAATTAATGCAATAAATCGGTAGCTATCTAATAATTGGCCCTTTCTACCTGATTCTACTTGAGTGTGGCCTTGCTGGAGGAAGATTTCATTGGGGGTTGGGCTTTCAGAGTTTAAAGACTCTTGCCATTTCATGTTCTCTCTCTCTGCATGTGCTTACTGTTCGGGATGTGAGGTCTCAGCTGTTCCTGCCTCCATGCCTGCCTGCTGCCAGACTCACCTGCTATGATAATGATGGACTCTTATCCCTATCAAGCTGTAAGCCCAAAATAAACCTTTCTATAAGTTGGTCATGGTGATTTATCACAGCAATAGAAAAGTAACTTAAGACAGAAAATGGCACGCTAAAGTGGTTTGGGATATTGATAATCACGTTTTCTGGAGGAATGTGAAAGGTTTGGAAATTTGGCCTGAAAAAGGTGATCATCCACTGCAAGTGGGGCTTAATGACCTCTTCTAGTGGGAGACTGGAAATCAGCAATGCTGAGAGTTATACAGTGAGGGCCCAAATAAGAGCTTTCCAAGGGAACAATACTAGCAACTGGGCTAGAGCCCGTTGTGATATTTTGGAAAAGAATGAGGCTGTTTTCTGACTTTATCCTAAGAACTTGACTGTGACTAAATTTAATGGTAATGGATTAATTTCTTTAACAGAGAAGATTTTGGGACAGCCTAATATGGACTATCTCTGGTGATTATTAGTAATCATCTTATGCAAGTCTGCAGTGAAAAAGAGAAAATGGGGCAAAAGGAAACATAAAATGTACATTTTGAAGAGAATAGGAGCACCATAAAATGTAAAATTGGGGCCAAAGCTTGTGCTTAAATAGCTAAAGATTTTAAGGAGAGGCCTTATGTGAATGGAAATCAGTGAGTGGCACCCTCAGGGTAAACCTGCACCCAATTAAACTTAAACTTGAGGAAAGAAAAGACCTAAAGAACTTTCTGATCCTAGACAGAGCAATAAGCACACGCTCTGCAAATGGGGCCTTGTGGTGGCAGGGTCCATCCCAAGCTAGTAGCCAGAGTTGGCAGTGCCCACCTTGTCCATGTGGCCCTGGATTCACAGTAATGAAGGTTACACTAGAACAGGGGTTATGAGTCTTCCTCCACAGTTTCCAAGAACCATTGAGACCAGGCAGGAAGCATGGAGGCATTGTGTGGAGCTGTAGAAGTGAAGCTTTTGTTGTGCTTGAGACCCTCAAGATGTTTGAGGTGCCAGGGCCATGAAACATGAGAGCTGCACGCAGGGAGTGCAGACGGCCCAAGAGGGAGATGTGTCTCATAAGCAGCCAAGGTGGATAGGTGGGGCCGTCAGATATGGAGTTCAAGGATTTGGAGTTTGCTAGATTTGGTCCCATACTTCCTCACCTCATCCTCGTTCCTTTTAGAATGGTAACGTATAGTCTGTGTTCTTGAATCTTGAAAGAGTGTAGTTTTCTTTTTTTTCCTTTTATACTTGGTTACAACTGAAAGATTACCTTGACTCTCAGCAGAGACTGAACTTTTCAGTTGTATTGAGATTAAAAGACTAAGAGGACTTTGGGGGTTGGACTAAATGCATTTTGCAGCACAATATGGCCCTGAACCTATGGAGACCAAGGAGCAGAATATGTGGTTGGAATGAGATGAATCTCATAAACTCTTAACATTTAAATACTCAGTCCCCAGTCAGAGGGGGTGTCTTAGTTAGGGTTTCTACTGCTGTGAAGAGACACTATGACCAGGGCAACTCTTATAAAGAAAACATTTAATTGGGGTGGTTCGCTTACAGTTTCAGAGATTCAGTCCGTTATCATCATGAAGGAGAGCGCGGCTGCATGCTGGAGCTGAGAGCGCCACATGTTGCAGGCAACAGGAAGTTGTGAAGCTTGAGCAAAAGAACCTCAAAGCCCACCCCTACAGTGAAACACTTCCTCCAACAAGGCCACACCTCCTAATAGTACTAGTCCCTTTAGGGGCCATTTTCTTAGGGAGTTTATCCTTCCTGGAGGAGGTACTTCACTAGGGGTGGGCTTTGAGAGTTTAAGAACACTTGCCACTTCAGTTTTGTCTCTCTGCTTCCTGTTTGTGGTTTGAGGTGTGAGCTCTCAGCTGCTGCTCCAGGTACCTCGGCTGCCATGCTTCTCTGCCATGATGACAGTGGTCTCTTATTTCACTGGACCTGTAAGCCTACAATAAATCCTTCTTTCTGTAAGTTATATGGTCATGGTGCTTTATCACAAGGATAGAAAAGTAACTGATATAGAGACCATGAAATAGGATGGTTAGTTTACGTTAGTTAGGTTAGCCTAAATTAAATTATGAATCCTTAAAAGTAAAGGATCACCAGGGCTGTGGTGGTGCACACCTTTCATCCCAGCACTCGAGAGACAAAGGTAGGTAGATCCTTGGGAATTCAATGTCAGCCTGTTCTACAAGAGCTAGTTCCAAGATGGGTACAGAGAAACCATGCCAAAAAAAAAAAAAAGCAGAGGAGAGAGCAAAACACTGCTGGGTGTTTTGGATTGCGAAACATCAACATATAGTGTGTAGTAGAAGATGAGGCCTGAGCAGCTCAGCATGCTCAGGGGCCTCCTGGCCTGCAGCCTCTAAGGAATGAATAGGTGCTGTCCTGCTGTCACCTCTCCAGTCCTAGGACAATCAGAATAAACCAAGAGGCCAATTCTCCTTTTTAACCTCCAAGTAGGAGAAAGGCTTGCCAACAACTTAATTTCTGCCTAGAGAAACAACAGAACATAGAGGAGCTCATCAGAGCTCATCAGACTTTGGACGCACAGAACTGTGAGGTCATGATTCCTTTTGCTTCTAATATGCATTAGCTGCAAGAATGATGGGGAGATGGCAAAGATGAAGGACAAGATTGTGCCATTTGCTATTAACCTGGTACAGCCCCTTGTCAGGTAAAAGGAGAACTCCTATGTACCATTGATGTTCACTCAGTAAACCAAGGAGGAAATCATTGCCCGGTTCATTCTTTTTACAGTGTCAGATGTACCCGATAGTCACCAGGTCTTCTACATGCCAGGCACAATGTATTGAGTAATACGTCTTGATTGTCATATGTATTGCTACCACATTTTACAAAGGGAGAAATAGGCACCACAGAGTCTAACTCATGTGCATCAGGAACCAGCAAGTGATAAGAGTAGAAACACAAACTCAGGGGCGTGGCTTCCGAGATTCTGCTCCAGAAATTGAGCTCCAGGCCCAGTGACCGCACTTGTTGCCGTGTCTATTCTGAGTTCAAACAGAACCTAACAAAAGAAGAGGAGTTGAAACCCGTTTCTAAGGGGAACAAGGACCACAAGCATGAGTGTTCAAATAGCCTGTTTTGATTTTTTTATCCTTCATTCCCCCCAAAATAATGATATTATAAATCTTGTAGGAGAAAATGGCTGTAATTTGAGGGGGTCTCATAGAAGAAGATGAGAGTAACATTCTTTTAGTGATTACCTTGAAGGAAAATAATCCCAAGACAAGAGCCATTAGAGGCTGCAGCAGTTGGTTAAAGAAAGATAGAAGTCCAAACCCAGGCACAGCGATGAAGCCAAAACAAGGGAATCCTCTCGAGAGAAGGAGGAGTAGGCCCTTCAGTTGTAAAGAACAGTATGCTGTTCAGAGAGAGGAAACAAGTCCATTTTTTAGAATAATTCTCATCCCTAGGGTCTCAGGAATTCATTGGACAAATAAGTACCAAAAGAAGCTAAATTTCGGTAGAAAGACACTGGCTCATGGCTAGACATTTTCCATTAAATAATGCACCAAAAGACAGATGACTGTAAGACTCCAGAAAGCAAGAGAGATTCCAATCAATATCAGTTTTTGCTATTTTTTTTTCTTTTTGGTTTTGGTTTTTGAGACAGGGTTTCTCTGTATAGCTTTGAGGCCTGTCCTGGAACTTCCTCTGTGGCCCAGACTGGTTTCAAACTCACAGAAATCACCTGCTTTGTTTACCGCATGCTGGGATTAAAGGCCTGCACCACCACCACCTGGCGTGGATACTATTTTTTTTAAAATATTTATTTATTTATTATGTATACAACAGACCCCATTATGGATGGTTGTGAGCCACCATATGGTTGCTGGGAATTGAACTCAGGACCTTTGGAAGAGCAGGCAATGCTCTTAACCTCTGAGCCATCTCTCCAGCCCCCGTAGATACTATTTTTAACAAGTATTTTTCTGTTTTCCTTACAAGATGACTTTTCCATATCTATCAAGTCTATCAATAAGTCATTTCCCTATCATAGAGCATTAGGCAATAATAACATCTAGGAATACTAAATACAGCGGAAATGGTAAGAAAGCGTAATTAAAAAGTAAAAGAATGCTGTGCTTTTTCTCAATATTAAGAAGAGAGAGAAAGCACAATTGGTTCCATACTTTTGACAATGACACCTCACGCTCCTGTGTACTTCTGTGTAGTGGGATGGCTCTCCTTCAGTTCTTTCAGCTGTCTTGATTTCTGATTATGAATTTCTTGTTTTAGTTTTTCCTACTGCAGTATGAGCTGAATCAAAGCTGCTTTGCTTCAAACATGCTGAATGATACGTTGAATCTATTATCTTCTATATCTGAGTAGACTAGCCTACAAGAAAGAAGGTGGAAATATAGCAGTGATTGCTTATCACAACTTAGTGCCAGAAGTAAATTCTCCACCTGATATCAAATAAAGCAGCTGGGAAAGCGTTAAGGACTAAGTGCTGATATAGCACTACACAGGCAAATGTGTGTCTAAGTTAGCACATATGCGGAACCAAAAGTGCAGTTTAATTCATTTACTCCCTGATAAAATGCTTTGCTTCTAGGAACTGGTTTCCTTTCCTTGCTTAAGTATCTTTCTAGGAGCCTTGAGTCAAGGAGATTTTGTCTAGATCTCTGAATGATATTTCCTCCCAGCTTTTTAAAAATCTTCCATTCACTCCAAAGATGTCATCAGTCTGCAATGTGTGAAAGTGAACCATTTTCCCTGTGCTTGACCAAATGTTTCATTTCCTGAAAATTAAGTTACTGAAATCCAGCAAACAGATGGTCAGAGTCCTGCAGATCTTGCTCCTCTATGAAATGTATGATCTGAATTCCTGCCGTACGCTTTGGAAACTAGCAAGGATTCTCCTTGTAGGCTACTGTACTGTGGTTGTTGCTGCAATATTCAGTCATTTTTCAAATTCACTTGCCTGGGACATCAGGAAGAAGATGTTTCAGATTTATTCATGTTTACACACACACACACACACACACACACACAAAATATTGGTCAAGCCATGTGAACTTGGTTGAAATGTATCTAGGTATTTTAATTAATTACCATGTGCTACATGATTTAAAATTACGTGATTACACGGGGAGATAGATAAAAGTCTGATTTTCTCTATTAATAGTTTTTAAATACCATATTATCCAGGCTAAAGAAATATTTCAAAGAATATAATGTAGGAGTTTGGTAAATAAGATAGTCCTGCTCCTTTATATACATTTTTTGGGTATAAAAGATTTGATCATTTAACAAGAATAAAATCAATCCGTGAGGAAGTTTGACATTTTCTCAACTGTCCATTATAACCTTATTTATAAAAAATAACTAGGCATGGTAGCTCATCCCTGTAATCCTAGCATTCAGGAGATTGAGACAGGAGGGTTGTCATGAATCCAAAGTCAAATAGGGCTACCTAGTCAATTCTAAGTCAAGCTAGGACATGGTATCAGGTCCTGCCCCCCAAATTAATAATAATTGTTCAGAAAAAAGTCTTTATTTTAGGGAAGATTTTTCAGTTGTCTCTCAGTGTATTCTTTGGGAAATGTATGACGCAGTAGGCTGTTGTCAAAGAAAAGCCAAGGGCAGTGACAACATGACTTTATATTTTTAAAATATCTTTCCCAGTTGGGTATGTATGGCCTTTACTTGAATATGCTGCTTTAAAAAAATATCTGTGTGTTTAACTATTCAAAATATCCTGTGTGGGAAGTAGCAAAAAATCCCTCTTAGTTCTTTTGTAAAAACACTAAATAGTGGACATTTGTAGAATCCTAAGTTTGCAATTAACATGCCACAAAATAGATGACAGAAAAATCCTAGTAGTCTGTTCCATACTTTTGACCTAAGACATTTTGGGGATGTTTCCAGTTTATGTAACTTATAATAAACCCCACCCCATGTATGAGTCTGTGGAAACCATGGTTTAGATAGGGAAAGGGAGAAAAAGAATCTGTTAATGGATGGTCTCTTAAACCACTAGCAACTCAGGTACTTAAAGACACATATGTTAAAAAAAAAAAAGCATATGTAGAGTCGCTTGAGGATTGACACATGTATTCAGATCATGTTGGTAGCCGAGTGTGTTTCTGTTCCTTTTTTTTTTTCTTATTCATTGTGTCTGTTCCTCACTGGGACAGAAGGTTTTGATATTTAAGGAAGCCAGTCTCCCCGGAACACTACGGCTGTGCACAGGTAGATGAACTAGAGGAAGGGAACTAGTTAATCATACACTCCGATAAGGCACTTAGCAGCTTTCCTCATGGAACTGACCCGGAAGAATCTGAATTTCAGCAGAATCACTCTGTGATTCTTGCTTTTGCTGTGACCCTTTCTTCATTCCTGTTGTTTCGTTTGTTTCCCAGGAGGTGGGAGTTGTTAATTTTTGTTCATGATGTTTTATGTTGATGTTGTCATTGTTTCTCACTTAAATGCAGGTAAAATACGTCATTGCTTTGTGCTGTTAGAATTGTTTCTTTGTACAAAAAAAAAAGTGAAGGCCAAATTGCTAAAGACTTTTTTTGACCCAGACCAACACTGAAATTTAAAGATCAAAGAAGGGAATAATATAATGGCCAGACAGCTAACATATCAGGCACAATGTAGCCTTCCATGGCTAACCATTACTTCACTGTGGAAGTATTGACGGAATGCTTTAGAACCCTGAAGGTCTTCTGTGCAGCGTAGCATCCTGAGCAACCAGGGCTCAGCGATACTTCACCTTGTTCCCAGTGGTCTTCACACTGGGCAGCAGCCTCTGCCTCCTTCACCAGCCTGAAAAACAGAGCAACTCCGGCAGATTCTGGCTGCGATGTTCCTTCAGTCAGTCATGTGTACTCCATGCGTGAAATTCATCTCTCCTGCATTAAATATCAATTGTATAGAGATGCCCTCGTGTGCTTTTTTAAGACAATATGCTTAATATTGGAGATGATGCTAAGAAATTATACATATCTCAATATGGTAGTCTAATTAAATCCTAATTAGCAATTCACTGTGCTAGAACTTAGTTCTTTTCAGTATAGAAATAACTTCACTATGCATAGAAAATAAAGATATAGTTTTTGGAAACATTAGAATTTCAAAAATACAAGGCGGCACATGTGGGATATGGAGGTGTTAAGAATCTTAAGTGTGGGTTTCTCCAAGCTTTAAGCTTCAACAGTTTCATGTAATCAGCGAGCTTGCCAAACAGTATCAAAAACCTCATTTTCTTCAAGTGCTTTATTTATCTTTAATAGAACCTTCATCACCCTGGTGTTGTAAATTTGGAGTGTATGTTTGAGACGCCTGAAAGAGTGTTTGTTGTTATGGAAAAACTCCATGGAGACATGCTGGAGATGATCTTGTCAAGTGAAAAGGGCAGGTTGCCAGAACACATAACGAAGTTTTTAATTACTCAGGTAAGAAATCAATTAGAGGCAGAAAAAAAATAGTATTGGATATCAGATGTTACCACTGTTTAACTACAGCTCTCTAGCCTTGTTGTTTGGTCTCTGCTTCCAGTCTAAACGACCACCAGAAAAGATTGCCAGGGAGGAGTATATCTTCTTACTTGTGTTTATGTCATTCAGAGTCCAGTATACAAAATTAGTATCTTACAAACTGACCCACGCATTAAAGCTGTGCTTGAAATTTTAATACTACAATGACTTAATCCTGGTTCACTGCAGATATTTGAGGTAGTGTTTCTGTGCCATGTGGTGAGTTCCTTTGTCTACACCTGTGTTTGTGGCTATCTAATGCCATGGAAGAATATGCTACTTCTTCCATGGAAATATCTTTAGCAATCTACTATGTTAACTGTGGACGATTTGAGTGTCTCGAACGTAAAGAACCTTAACTAGTCAATGTGGGGTTTCTCTTGGCCTTTCAAATTCATGTGGCAGTTCACCTCAGTAATACCTTGAAATTAGTTATGTGTCTTGAAGTGAATTAGTAATATCTTGAGATGAAGTTATTTTGATGATCTTCTTTATAGATACTAGTGGCTTTGCGGCATCTTCATTTTAAAAACATCGTTCACTGTGACCTCAAGCCAGAGAATGTGTTGCTGGCATCGGCTGATCCATTCCCTCAGGCAAGTTCAAAAGTCACTCTCTGCAGAAAGCCAGCTTGACAGCCTTGCTGGCTCTGAGCAGCCTCCTCCCTCTTCTCTTCTTCTTCTTCTTCTTCTTCTTCTTCTTCTTCTTCTTCTTCTTCTTCTTCTTCTTCTTCTTCTTCTTCTTCCTCTTCCTCTTCCTCTTCTTCTTCTTCTTCTTTTAAATTGTTTTGCCCCTTAAGCCCTGAGTTTGAAGTCTCCCCTTAGTATTTTCATTCCCGTGTTGCCTTACTTTTCTGGATAGCTGTATCACTCTCTTCTCGCAGAGCCATTTTGATGATTGATACTCATCTGTGCTTCTCAGTCTTTGCTGGGCTTCTTCAGAGCAGGTGCCTCCAGGCCTGAGTGGAAACCATGACTTTCACACAGACAGTACCTTAGGATCCCAGGGATGCTGTGTGCTCTCTGAGGCTGGTGACCAGGACAAGCTTCCCTTTCTTACACACAGTGGTAGGAAAAACCTGGACCTCTTTTTAGGGACCCTATGTCTCCAGTACTTGGTCAGGGTGAGTGTCTGGTCTTGCTGTGCTGACACCTTTCGGTCCCACCTGCTGGCCCAGCTAACTTTGATAGTTATGTGGATTCTGTCATCTTCCTCCTTATTCCTTATTCTTCCCTTAAATAAGCCCCTCAGATAAGGCCATCATTACCGGTTTGCATATTTTCCTCCCTAGTGACCAATGCTCCAAATTGATCGTGCTTATCTTCAAAGTTATCTTTTGATATTGGGGCAGAAAGGAAAAGGTTTACAGGATACTTTCTTAAATGAAACGCCAGTTTTGTCTTGTGACATAAACTACTGTCTTCAAAGATAGACGGTAGAAAATAGCATTTAGTCCTCCAGGGGCAGTTGGTATTGTCTGTATTTCTGAAAACCTCTGGTAGAGCTGAGCTAATGAAAACCCAAGCTCACTGTTTCAGCAAATTTTTATCATCAACAGGTGAAACTTTGTGACTTTGGTTTTGCCCGGATCATTGGAGAGAAGTCTTTCCGGAGGTCAGTGGTGGGTACCCCAGCCTACCTGGCCCCCGAGGTCCTGAGGAACAAGGGCTATAATCGCTCTCTAGACATGTGGTCTGTTGGAGTCATCATCTATGTGAGCCTCAGTGGCACCTTCCCTTTTAATGAAGACGAAGACATCCACGACCAGATCCAGAATGCGGCCTTCATGTACCCGCCCAACCCCTGGAAGGAGATTTCTCCTGAAGGTAATCTCTTCCCTTCAAAAGGGACGTCGGCTTCCATCTTCAGTGCTGTGCTTTCAGTTGACTCTTAGGCGCTGAAGTGAAAAATGCTCATTGTGTTCACTGGAGTGGAAGCAAAAATTGTTTAAAGTGGATTGAGAAGTAACACAATTCCAAATCCAAAATGTCATTTAGTAAAATATGTGTTTGCCAGGTTAGACCTTGGAAGGTTGCACCTAAAGGTAAGTAAAGCAGCCAAGCAGAACTGTGCACATCGGGCATGTTTGTGCTGATGTGACAGCCGAGAGCCTTCGCCGGGGTTTGGGATTATGCTTTTCTGAAGTCTCACCAACACGAGTTTATGACATTGACGTTTCCATTATCATACCATTACTATTCCAAGCCCTTTCTCTCCTGCTTTACTTTGTGTGACAGCGGAGAATGAATTTTTTTCTTTGGCCACATCTTAGAAATGTTGGGGTTTTGTTCAGTATGAGAGCACACTTGTACGCCATGACTCTTTTAGGATAGGATACCTTGGCAGTTTTGCATTATTTTGACTGATATTCTTTTTTTTTTTCTTTTTTCTTTTTTTGGTTTTTCCAGACAGGGTTTCTCTGCAGCTTTTTTAGAGCCTGTCCTGGAACTAGCTCTTGTAGACCAGGCTGGCCTCGAACTCACAGAGATCCGCCTGCCTCTGCCTCCCGAGTGCTGGGATTAAAGGCGTGCGCCACCACCGCACGGCTTTGACTGATATTCTCGTTTATCAGTACTTCTCTTCTCTTAAGGGGATAGACATAGTTTCAATGTCAGAAATGTCATAGGAAATAATTAGTTCAAGCTTTTGAAAGTTGTTCTTTGGTGAGTGTACTTGGGGGTTCATTTAATTCTCACAAAAATCCTGTAAAATAGGTTCAGTTTTTAAATCTGTGTCATGAAAACTAAAGATATAAGGAAGTGATACTAGGCGCCGAGATCATTACACTAGTTAGTAGCAGGGCCAGAACTCACAAGTAGTGTGAGCATGCTTGGTTGGTCACTAACCCTGCTTTGGTAGTTTCTGGGCGACACAAAGTTTATAAGTCTTCTGATTTCCACTATTAAAAGAAGATGGCACATTCACAGCTAGCCCCCACATTGATACCTGTTAATGAATGTGTCAGTACAGATGTGGGAAGGGCATAGGTAAGCTGCAGGAAGTAGATGGATCCCTTAGATACTGATGATGTTAAATGGCCAGGGTTATCTTCATTATTGAGCCTTCGTGGGTATTACTATTAGCAACCTTTAGTATCTTCTACTTTCTTGTCAATTGTGGTCATATGGATATGTCTTAAAGGAATCTGGACTGCCCACATACGAGCTATGGTGTATGCCAAAGGAATGATCCAGAATTCAGGGAGAGGCTTAAGTAAAGTGTAATCATCATTCTTTTCCAGTGACCATGTCTTTTGTCGGGAAATAATGCCAATTAGAGAAGACTGGCCCTCACGCTTCATTTCTCTTATGACGTAAAATAACTTGATGCTGTTGCCAGAGTATAGATGAAAGATGTCAGACACTTCCTTGTTCTCATCCATGGGAACAGATAATAGTGACATCGACTCCAGTAGCTGTAACAACAGAAGTTAGGAAATCACAGATTTATACCCACAACGCAGTTCGGGATAGAATGTAAAAGTGTGTGACGAAAGCATGGGAAGTGGATGGCAAAGTGAGTTTTGCACTTGGAAAGATGGTCATTTGTTTTCTTGAGTTTTCGGCTAAATTTAAAATCACAGTCTCCAAATTCAGAGAACAGAGATTCACTTTGGCTGAGCTGGTCAGAACCGAGTCTTGAGAAGAGATACAGAACTCGCTCAGCCCTGGAGAATGCAGAAGACCATGTGTAACATTTTAGCGAAGGAAATTATTGAGTGTAACTCAAGTTTCCTATTGTAACTTATTTGCATTTGACCAAGGAATACCCATTTCATTTGGTTTGGCAAAGCGGAGGAGATTGCCAACCACTCGGGCCAGCTGATGCTGATACCAGCCTAGGAGGAAGATTAAATTTTCCTTCTTCTAAAGGACTAAGCATCAACTCGAGAATAAATTGGCCTCTGTGCCAGTGCCTCCTTTGGCCTATCCAGACTGGAGAAAAACTGTACTATTGGTTTGCTGGGGTGTGTGTGTGGGGGGGGGGGGGCGCAAATGATTATTTCCCTGCCTCTGAATGAACTCATGCTTGAGTAACGAATTGTGTCACAGGAACAGCTTAAGTGTTAAAAATGTCATTCTGTCCCACTGTCTCACTGAGAATAGATAATTCCCTGATTAGAAAATGAAGCAGGACCATTAGTGAGTAACTTGAAGCCTATTAGAAATGACGAACACACAAGCAAAACTGGAGCCTGGTATGGTGAATGCAACTATCATAAACCACTGAGAAGACTCATGGTGCTTTACACCACAGCACAGTCGCTGAAAATTCAGGACATTGTAAACGAGAAGCCAGCCAGTGCCATGATTATAACAACAAACGCAGGGGTCAGCAATCTCATATCTGAGATGTAGTTAAGACTGACATTCTAACCAAGCACCGTTTGCCTTCTTTGCTTCTCAACCTTCTTTGAAAATGGAGTCATAATACCTACATGATATGGTAGTGTGCTGCCTAATTTCATGTCAACACAGGCTAGAGTCGTCTGTGAGGCAGGAACCCTAATTGAGAAAATGCCACCATCGGGTCTGACTGTAGGCAAGCCTGTAGAGCATTTTCTTAATTAGTGATGGATGGAGAAGGGCTCAGCCCATTGTCGATGATGCCGTCCCTGGGTTGGTGGTCCTGGGCTCTATAAGGAAGGAGGTTGTGCAAGCCATGGGGAGCAACCAGTAAGCAGCACTCTTCCATGACCTCTGTGTCAACTCCTGCCCCCAGGTTCCTGGCATACTTGAGCTCCTGCTGTCGCTGTTTTTGATGATGAATTATTATATGAAATTGTGTGCGAAATAAACCCTTTCCTCCCCAAGTTGCTTTTGGTCATGGTGCTTCATCACAGCAATAGTAACCCAAACTAGGACAGGAAGTAATGAAGTGTGAATGAGATGAAATCTTAGAGGCATCTGTACAAGCTAGGATGGGTGCAGCCATGCTTGTGAATTGGGAGAGTATTGCAGAACCCTGAGCTAAACAACTGACCTCACTGGCAAACAAAAATGAATTGTTTAAATTTATAAGCTCTTTGCCAACTTCTGTTTCTAAACTCCTTAGGACTTTCCTTGTTTCAATAACAGAAACCTATGACAAGCAAATAGGATTATTTATTGAACCCCACTTACGAAATGTAAAAGGTAAACCTTCGGTTCAGCTGGTTCCTGCAATCCATATGTTATGTTCTTCCCTCTCTCAAGGCTGCGTTATTTTGTGATAACTTTCTCCTCAGATTGTCTTCCTTGTAGTGCAAATTCTATCCTACTATGTCCAAGCTTACCTGTTCCTGACTGTTATACATGGTCTCAAAATGGAAGTCAGCGTATTTATGGAGACAATGTCTGAATGTCTGAACAATTGTCTGTGTTCAGGTCCCAGAGCAATCACACAGTCATCCCAGGAGCCCGATTCTAATGCTCAGATTATCTTTGTGGATAAGGACGACTCAACCAAGAAAGAGAAAGGAAACTACTGCAGGGGAAAAAAGATGCTAAGTTAAACCAAACGTAAAGACATTAACAGGTGTCAGGAAAAACAGGGTTTCTCTGGTTGTGTGTGTGTTTGTGTACGTGTGTGTTGTGTGTGTAAAAAAGTATGTGTGTTTGAGAAAGAGAGAGGGAGAGGGAGAGAGAAAAAACGTGGTTTGGAAAATGAGAAAATTTTAGAAAAATTACATCATACATATTAACAAACTGAAATGGAGACAAAATACTAGCTCACACTTCAATAGAATCTGCCAAGGAGCCAAGCACTCAACATTCTTACCATGCATGAATTCATACATCAACCCTTAATCTTGAAGTAGGACTGTTACAGACTTTAATTTAAAGGTACAGGGACATAAACATAGAGTTAAGGAACCTGTGTGAATGTTGGCAGTTTCAAATCCTAACAGCTGCCCTAGGTTAGATGTTTCTACCAACAACACTCCCAGCCTCTAGGTAATAGTTTTATTTATCCTGCTGTATTTACTTTTGCTGTGGTATTCATTATTTTACCAGAGAAGCAACACAATGTTTAATAATCTCTATAGGTACCAGGAATAGCATCATAGTACATTGAAGAACTTAGTTGGCAATGCCACATGTACAATCATGCTAATTTCTGTTCAGTAACTTATTCCTTTAGATCATTGGTTTTCTAACCAGAATATGGTGATATACATTACTGCCTGGGATACTGTATTAGATGAGATTGCAGTAGAAATTCATCGATTGACGGAATTGTATTAGTTTAAAGTTTACTGTGTTTTCCATCCTCTTTCCAGACCGTTCTTCATCCTGTCTGTCTATCTCCCCATGTATCACCAGGCCATGTTCCATCTATCACATATGCGTCTTTGAGTTTTGTCCATGTATTTAACTGTAGTTATCTGTAACAGCACCACGACACACACTCATTAGACCAGAGCTGAAGTGAAATAGCAGCGTGAAGTTAAATATAACTGAGCCTGGGGAGATGTTGCATAGGATAAAGACCTTGTCGTCTAAGTCTGAGAACTGAAGTTCTGCTTTGGTGGCCTATCACTCATTCCAGAACTCTGAAGGCAGAAATAGGACCTCCCAAACAAGCTAGCCAGCTAGACTAGCCCTATCGGTGAGTTCTTGACCTAATTGAGAGACTCGAATTCCTGAGTAAGACAGTGTGTGTGTGTGTGTGTGTGTGTGTGTGTGTGTGTGTGTGTGTGTGTGTGTATGCACAATAGTGCATGTGTACAAAGGAGGCTCCCCAAAATGAACTGTCATGATAAACACCTGTATAGAGGAGATGTCTCCCAAGAGAAAGTGTGTTCACCATGTTACCCCATTCTAAAGCAGTCTATGTGTGGGGCTGTGTATCATTTTGTCACTTTTCCAAGCTGCATTATCATTATTATTACGAATGTATCCATCACTACCAACGGCAATTATACCTGGCCTCACTATTTCCTCCAGCTTTAGCTCAGTCCAGCTTATGGTGAGGGCTAAGCATATCCACTCTGTTGCTTTCAGTCCTGTCATGGAAGGACCAGAACTCACGATCTGTCTTTAAATGATGGCTTGATTTGATAAATTTACTTCATCATATGGAAAGGGAAGTTAGCTGTCACCTAAATAACTTTTAGATGTCCAGGTAAGGCTACAAACAGTTCTGTGTCTCTCCTTCCATTGCATTCTTGAATTTTCACAACAGAGAAGATGCAGATTTCTCTGTGCTTGTTACATCCAGCACATCATCAGGATGACCCTGGATACTTCTAAAACTGTTGGAAAAACTGAGAGACTCAGCCCATAACTCAAGAGATAGTACTGTGGTTGTTGGCAAATAGTCAAAACAAGGATGTTTGTAAGACAGGAGAGTCTAATAGTTCTGCCAGTGAATATCTCTGGCAGTTGGTTATTTGTAAGCCTTTTATGGCCTTACTCTAGGTGGTCTGTCAACTTTCAACAGTGAGTGGAGCTAGATTACAATGAGGATGTCTGTTTATCTGCTCATCGTGTTCTTCCTGGAATGTAAGAAGTTCATAATTTAAACTCTCAAAACGTCACCTCTACCAAGGTGGAGGTAGGAAAATTTAATGAGATGCTCTGTATTATTGAAGTCCACAACCCACACACATGCAGGTGCATAACAAAACTCACTGTGTTATGCAAAAAAGAAAAACCAAAAGGGAATTATTTCTTGGTAATAAGCAGGTAAAGAATTCTAGGATAAAAATAAAATGAGTAAATGTTTCATGGTTCCATTTAAGAACGAAGCTGCTGTTATATAGCTAAAATCCCCTGAGACACCTGAGAGGTGGGGATCCTCTGAAATACTGAATGTACTTCTCGATATTCAAATGAAAAAAACAAGTTACAGAATCCATCTGTTGTCCCTACGATCTCTCCAAAGCCACATCATTTCTGTCAGGTAGTTGCCATGTTTAAAATATCATTTATATTTTAATCCATATCAACTTACAAAGACTATGAATAGAAAAGAAAACACGAGAGTGGGGCGTTTTTTCAAAACGGAAAATAAATAAAACCTAGAACGACACCAGATGATGTGCAGAGAAGGGAAGCTGACGTGTGTGACATGATTTTAGGCAGTTCAGGAAATGTGGAGAAAAGGAGTCAAGGCACCATAGGGATTAAGTTATCTTTGGCGTGGGCACCAGTATAGAGAGCTGGGCTTGTGGGCTAGGTGGGCAGTGGATTATTAGCCTGAGTTTATCAACTAACAATAAACATATACAATTATTCACATATTGATATTCATCCTTGACTGAGATAACCTTTAAGCTAAGCATGCAAAAGAACGTGAGTAATGGAACTTCGGTGTCATGGAGAATAGGTGACAAGGGGGTATGAGGCCCAACTTCAGTCATGTGAGATCCTGCCTCAGTACATGTATGTAGTGATGCGCATGGGTGTGTCATTTAATATGTAATTTAATCAAAGATAATGAAGAGGGCCAGTGAGAAAGACATTTATCATCAAACCAAACAAACAAAATTCAGTCGCCAGGACCCACATAGAAGAGAGAGACAAGTCGTGCCAGTTGTCCTCAGACCTTCACATGTGCTCTGTGGTACCTGCCCACATACACACAAGCACATGCACTCGCACACACATATATACACACACATACACATGCATACACACGTGAGCACACACTAAATAAATGCAATAAAAAGAGAATTCAGAATAAATGTTTCATATAATGTCAATACTTAATATACCTGTGTATCTTAGTATTTGCCTGCCCATAATTTGTGCCAGGCTTATTCTAAATTACAAAGATGGCTAGCACAAGTAATTTAACATTTAAATAATTGGGAGGAAAACAATGTCAAGGAAGATGAAA
Organism: Arvicola amphibius; assembly: GCF_903992535.2. NCBI lineage: Eukaryota > Metazoa > Chordata > Mammalia > Rodentia > Cricetidae > Arvicola > Arvicola amphibius. The sequence continues at coordinate 123,857,168 of NC_052053.1, forward strand.
TGATATGAGCCTTTTGCTGTGAGTGCTTTCCTTGAAATAAATTTGTGTTATATAGCTACTGATGGCTTAGCCCTTGCTGTGCATCCTTGTCTCAGGCTCTCAGCAATCCTTCTGCGTCGACCTCCTGAGCTTGGGAATTGTTGCCGCCTGTCACCAGATCCAGCTGGTGGATCATCACCTTTAATGGAGGGGATCACATTTCTAAAACAGAATGTTCTCGAAATGTCTGTGATAGAGGGACAGATTCACTTGAACTAATGAGCATGCTGACTAGTATTTTATAAAATATAATAAAAATGTAACAACCATATTAAATATCTATAACAGTTTTTGAAGACTCAATCTATTCTTCTCAACTTCTCTCTGGAGCAGAGTTTAGCTAGCACTGGCTTAGGTTTAGAGACTCATAAATACAATCTAAGTTTAGGGGGCTGGAAAGATGGCTTAGCACTTAAGAGCACTAGCTGATCTTGCAAAGAGCCTGGGCTTGGTGCCTAAACCCATGCACTAGCTCACTAAGTTCTGCAATTCAGCTTTCAGCACTTCTGATGCACTCTTCTGGCCTCTAGGAACCAGGCCTGTAAAACACTAATACACATAAAATAATAAATAAATAAACCTTCGAAAATAGTAGAAATGCTTTTAGTCTTTAGAAGCTTCTAGGAAATGAGTAGAAAAGTAGGTGAAATGGGTGTTTTCTAAGCAGTGAGAAGAGGTTCTATTTTGATTCTTAATTTTCCTTATGGACTTGAATCTTTTTGTAAGTGTGTGTGATGACTTTTAAAAATAAATTAAAGCTAAAAATAAGCAAACAAAGTTTCATGGAACAAAATAAGGGTTGAGAATCTGGCTTTAATCCCAGCACTCAGGAGGCAGAGGCAAGTGGATTTCTATGAGTTTGGGGCCAGCATGTTTCAGGACAACCAGGGCTGTACAAAGAAATGCTGTCTCAAAAAAAATAATTAGGATTGATGACTGGTTTTTGCAGGGGTGGTAAATATAATTCTACCAGAAATGGTCTAAAAGTTATCCAAAATTTTAAATAAACTACATATAATATTTTAATACAAATATCATTCACCACTAAGCTTTGGGGTTCCATTTTCTTCTCTGTAACATCCATCAGGACAATGCAACCAGGCAGGCGAGGCAGACGCTACCAAGAATCGAAGTCTGCCATGGCCACACAAAGGTGAATTTCCAAGTGTGAATGTCAGTGGAACTCACTTTTCCCATAGCCCCTCATTTGCTCAGAATGCGCATGAGTTATGTGGTTCCTTTACATGTATGCTTGGATTTTACAGCTTTTACTTTCTCCAGCGTTATTCTTAGAAGGAGGAAGGTGATACAGGATAACTAAACGCAGAGGGGTTGCAAGGCTGGTGAAGTGAGACATAATTTGCTTCTGTGTAAGCTGCCTCATTAAGTGAATAAGGACATCCCTGCAGCGATGAATCTGAAAGCGCTCGTCAGAGTAGCAGTGCATTGCCATCATCAAATTGATGTGTTCAATTAGAGACATGCATTAAATTTGAGGACGGTTGGTAATGGGCAGTGAAGAAATTACTTTTTTTTTTCCTTTTGAGTTTTGATATTCCCTTATATACCATTAAGGAGGCGAGCAGGCAGTAATCAACACAGAGGCAGTCTGGGAAATTGTCTCACAAGGAGACCCTGACCCCTGCAGACAGAAGATCATTTTCTGTGTTCACAGGTGAAGTCTGAAGGAGCACCTATTCCCAGGCCACCTGCAGTGTTATTGCTGCTCAGATCCGAGGTCACATGACTAGTTGGCATTATCAAGAATTCTGATGAAAGAAGAAGGCTTGGCATGCCATATATATAAATATGAGAAGGACCCTCGCACCAATCTCAAACCTTGTCCTTAGTGCAACATTAATTAATTATCAAATTGTGATGATTCGGTGACAACAGATTTCTTCTTACTTGTGAGTCCTAACAGCATCAACAGTAATACGCTGCCTCTTTTTTTTCTTCTGATAAGCGTGGCTCTAATTTATCCTCCGAATTGAGCTCAATTCCCAGCTATACAGTATAGATTATATGGTACCTCAAAGTATCCAGAAACTGTAAGATAACACTAAATGTATCCAGACATTCGCGTTTTATTTTAAAGTAGTTTTTGCCATTCCAGCTTGATAAGTTCAAATAAAATTGGCTGTAAGTGTGTTTTTCCCCAGAAATTGGAAAATACAGCCAGCGCAAATACAAAGAAAAGCTAAATAAAAGCCGAGCTCCATCACCACATGGTATGTTTTCAAAACCCAACAGCGTTCCAGAATGCTAAGCACTTTAGAAGGAGTGCTTTGCCACGAAACGGAACCAGCTGTGGGTCCTCCCTTCACAACATATTGTTCAAAACAAAAAGAGTAAGCTCAGTGCATGTAAGCTTTGGTTAGACGAGACCCAGAAATCCAATGGCCTGAGAAACAAAAGAACGGCGATTGTCATCTTAATAATTAAACTGTGTTGTAACAGTTTATGGAGCTTGCAGATCCAGCAAGCCTGCTGAATATTAATGAATAGATTGATTTGTCAACATATTAACACCACTGTCAGACATAACAGCACGCAGGAAAGGTGCTGGGACCAGCCAGAGAACTGCTTCAAAATGCTGACTGGGTGCCAGGAATGCAATCACAATTGATGAAGTGAAGTGAATTATGTGGGTCAGAACCTCCATGGTGGGGGGGGGTTAACGTTTCAAATGATCTCAATTTAAAATTCTGGCTCTATGTTTAATGTTTAGAAGATCCTTTCATTGTTTTCATTAAAAGAGAATTTTACAATTGTGAGCCTATGGTATGCGATGATTTAAAAAAAAATGGCCACCTATTGAGTGAGTTTTTTGGGTTTTAGGTACAAAAATGCTTTCTATTCAGTGATGTAATATGGGAAAGCCTGTCCACCAAGAAAGAATTCATTCCTCAGGAAGGCAAGATCAATATGAGTAGCATGATTTTCTGACAAATGGCAATAGGAACTTTTATCAGGTCAGGTGATATTATAAATCTTCACAGTTGGGTGTTTATTTGTTCACCAACCTTAAAATGTTTGTAAAATACTTAAATTAAATTAGAAATTTTTGCTTCTTAAGTTTTAACATAGTGGAACTGCAACATGTCTTCTACATGTATTGAAGATGTCTGAGTAAAGGATGAAGAGTGGATAAATATTGATGCTTGCTTCCATCCACAATAACTAAAGGGAATACTACAACATATGATATAAACACATTAAGTAATAATTTAAGAAAAAAAAATTAAAAATCTTTATCATTGCATTGCTCTAGATTGTGCCAATCCACTGAGCATTTGTTCAGAATATTCTCGATTTACTCCAGTCATAGAGGACATGCAGGATTAGAGGAGCCCAAGTTCTTCTTTGGGAATACTACAATGGCCAGAAGCACCTCTATGTTTCTTCACAGCAGTGGGATGGTTCTAATCATCACCCTTTCTCCAAATGGAGGCTCATCATCCCTTGTGTGCACTCCAGTCTTGGGGTTCAACAACTCTGGTTAAGTATAATGTTGCAGCATAGTGGCACATGCCTGTTATGTCAGCACTTAGGAACCAGAGGACCAGATGTTGAAAGCCAACTTGTGCTGCATTGTAAACTATACAATAGTGATGCTGCTGTTGCTAATGATGATGACTGAACATAGCGTGAGGCCAGCATCTCCTTTATTTTAAGACTTTTAGCATGGCACAACATTTGATTTGGAGACAATAAGTAGAATCATAATGAGTTACTCTGGATTTTAAGGCTTCAAATCCTTGTGTTGTTCATAACCCATATTTCCCAATTCTGTAGTTAGAAGTTAGGTGTTGACTAAGTTTTCTGATCCTGCCCAGTTCTACAGTCATTAAGTCCCAAAGAAATCACACAGAGGTCTACATTAGTTTTAAACTGATTGGCCTATTAGCTCAGGCTTCTTATTAACTCTTATAACTTATATTAGCCCATTATTCTTGTCTATGTTAGCCACGTGGCTCCGTACCTTATTTGGTGAGGCAGTCACATCTTGCTTCTTCTGTGCTGGGGTCACAACTGTTGAATAAGCTTTCCTCTTCCCAGAATTCTACTGTTGTCATCGCCCCACCTCTGCTTCCTGCCTGGTTGCCCCTCCTATATTTCCTGTCTGGATACTGACTAATCAGCACGTATTTAAAATATAATCGACAGGATGCAGACCAGTGTCCCATTGCAGTTAGGGGACAGGGAATTATGGGGTCCAAATAGAGGATCTAGTGTTGTAGTAAGGCTGCTTGTTTGTTCCTGGCTGCTTAGCCCCAAAATAACCACATAGAAACTATATTATTTAAATCACTGCTTAGCCCATTAGCTCTAGTTTCTTATTTGCTAGCTCTTACATCTTAATTTAACACAGCTCCATTGATCTGTGCATTGCCATGAGATTGTGGCCTATCAGCAAAGTTTCAGCATATCTGTCTCCAGCAGCAGCTCCATGGCTTCTAACTCTGCCTTCTTCTTCCTAGCATTCAGTTTAGTTTTTCCCACATAGCTCTACTCTTTTGCCCTATCACAGGCCAAGACGGTTTCTTTATTGACCAATGGTATTCACAGCATACAGAGGGGAATCCCACATCAGACCTAGTTTCATATACCTATGAAATATTTTCTTACCAGGATCACCCACTGCTTCAGACTGTAGTCATTGTGTAATCCAACTTGTTTGCTATTTCTATCAGTATTTTCTACACAGAAGTTACCTCGAAAGCCCCCTCTCCCCCAAGTCTTAATCCTAAAATACTGAACAGTGTATACTTCAGAATAGGTTCTTTCCTCAGTGTTTCTCTTTATATTCATATCCTTCTATTCAGTGGTCCATGGGACCATTGTAACCCAGCTACTAGCTGCTTTCAAGGCTCTTTTACCTTCAACCTTTTGGAACACAAAATCTGTTCTAAAAGCCAGTAATCCAGCATTGGCAGGGATCCATGAACAGACACACAGCATCACCTTCTACCCAGAGCTGTAAAACCAGAATCCTCTGTTTAAAATCTTCAAACCTCTATTGAAAGGTATGCAAAAGTCTGCAAAGAAATTTAGCAGCCAAGCTCTGAAGGTAATAGAAATGCCTAAGGCACTTCTAAAACTCCCAAAACCTACCCAGAGGCTCCTCATCTAAAGATTTTTGCCTTTCTCTGGTTTGAGTATTCATATTAGAAACATAATTTTTAAAGGATTTTAGTGTGCAGAGAAAATAGAGAACAAGCTATGACAGAAATACATTTGTGTTGCTGTCTTGAATTTTGAGTCAGTCAGGCATGAGTTTGGTAACCTCTGTATGCTTGTGTTGAAACAATTTATAGTTTCCAAGATTTTGTTGCCGATCTTCAGGGAAAAAATGTGATTGAATGTGAAGCAAAGAGTAACCATTGATAGAATACTTTCTACAGAGGAAAGAACTGGGAGCAGGAAAGCCATCGACATGAGTCTCTAAAGGTCTTACACTTCATTGGATTCTGGTAATTGACTCAGGAACGAGTGAGATGATGATTTCCAGTGGCCTTGTTAGCTGCTGGCAGCCTCTGGTTGCAGCCCCTGAGAGGAGCGTCCCAGTTAGTGTTGCTGGGCAACGGCATGCTGGGTTGAGAGCTGGAATGCGAAGGGTTGCAAAACGGTTTTTAAAATAAACACACAAGTTCCCATCAGCATGAAGCCCAGCAGAGGGAAAGAAGTAGAAGCACTACACTTCAGCAGTCAGAGGTGGAACTGAAAGAAGCTGGGGGTGTACCGGCCTTGGAGAAAAGAGCCAGAGGGTATCTGGTGATGGCTCCATCAGAAAAGCTTCTCTAAATTGCTTTCTAATGCAAAACATCAACCTGAATGGTTTGGGTGTAGAGAAATGTGAGGATCATAAGCATAAAAATAAAAAGTGATGTGTCTGGGCAAAAAATGATGTGCACTGTTGTGTGTCACAAGTCCCTTCCCTGCTCTAAATTACTCTGTTGCAAATTTCCATAGCATTGTTCTGATTTTCTGACAGTAGTCAGTGGTGATCCCATGATCTATGGCATTCTACCTAGCCATGGTGCCACATCATCCAAAAATATTATAATTTAAACACACACATCCCATGGGTACAATATGGATGTTAAAACTTAGAGCTGAGGAAGAGACCACTTAAATTTCTGGTTAATGTATTAAAGCTACCAGATGGCTTTTAAAAATTATTTTATTTTATTTTAATTTTTATTTCTTTATAAATAATACCATTCAAAATTTCCACTTCCTCCCCTCCTCCCATTTCCCTCCTGCTCCCTCCTCCACCTCCTCCCTGCCCCTCCAGTCCTAAGAGAGGGCAGGGTACCCTGCCCAGTGGGAAGTCCAAGGCCCCCACCATCCAGGCCTAGGAAGGTGTGCATCCAAACAGACTAGGATTCCCCAAAAGCCAGTACATGCAGTAGAGACAAATCCCAGTGCCGTTATCATTGGCTTCTCAGTAAGCCCCCATTGTCAGCCACATTCAGAGAGTCCAGTTTGATCACCTGCTTGCTCAGTCCCAGTCCAGCTGGCCTTGGTGAGCTCCCATTAGATCAGGCACACTGTCTCTGTGGGTGGACCAACCCCTCACGGTCCTGACTTCCTTTCTCATGTTCTCCCTCCTTCTGCTCTTCAACTGGACCTTGGGAGCTCAGTCCAGTGCTCTGATGTTGGTCTTTGTCTCTATCTCCATCTGTTGCTGGATGAAGGTTCTATGGTGGTATTCAAGATAGTCATCAGTGTGACTATGGGACAAACCCAGTTCAGGCACCCTCTCCTCTACTTCCCAGGGACCTAGCTGAGACATCCCCGTGGACACCTGGGAACCCCTCTAGAGCCAAGTCTCTTGCCAACCCTAAAATGGCTCCCTTAATTAAGATATCTTCTTCCCTGCTCCAATATCCACCTTTTCTCCATCTCAACCCTCCCACTCCCCGAAGCTCTCCCCATCCTCCCCTTCTCCCTTCTTTCTCCCCCTCCCCCCTTCCCCCACCCCACCTTCACCCCCATGCTCCCAACTTTTGCCTGGTGATCTTGTCTGCTTCCAATTTCTATATATTGGATCTATATATGTTTTTCTTTGGGTTCACCTTATTATTTAGCTTCTCTAGGATCGCAAACTATAGGCTCAATGTCCTTTGTTTATGGCTAGAATCCACTAATGAGTGAGAACATACCATATTCATCTTTTTGTGTCTGGGTTATCTCACTCAGGATAGTGTTTTCTATTTCTATCCATTTGCATGCAAAATTCAAGATGTTATTGTTTTTTACCGCTGAGTAGTACTCTGATGTGTAGATGTGCCACACTTTCTCAGATGGCATGTTTTTTTAAGCAGTTTTCTAATAATGTCTTAAAGTTCAGGTGCATCTTTTGTTTAGAGAATCATAAATTTTAGTAAAAAGTGAATATCCATTTGTCTGATCTCAAAGGAGCTAAAATCTAATGGAGAGAATGGAAAGGACCACCACTCACTGACCTGATTAAAGGGCATGAAAAAAGATGGAGAGAGGCTTTGATGGGAGATGTGAGCTGGTGCCTTCCATGCTAGCAACGCAAATGTCAGGAACAGTTTCTTCCCAGGCTGCCTTCCAAGCTTTATAGGCTTTCAGGGTTTCCACAGCAATACTGTTGTATCTTTTACACACTCAGAAAGAGTTATTATCCATATATTTGATATTTACTTTGAAACACAGAATGACCGCAGTGTAGTTCAAACAGTTTCAAGATTAATTTGGTGCTTTGATGCAGGAAGAAAATAGAATCTAAGTACCTTTGTTCATGGACCACTTGTCTGCATATTCAGTAAAAAGCCCTCAGCATCTTCATATGTCCTTCACTTTCATCTTCCATGGGTACCCTTGTGTGCTTAGCTGTGATCTCCAGAGAGCACTAGCTCTCCTAGCGCTCTTCAGAGGACCCACATTGTTAAACAATGAGTATGTGGTAAAATTTTACTGATATTTTAAATTTCTCATGTAACAGAGAAATGAGAAAAAAAATTACTGGGCAGAAAGTTGCAAGCTAAGAAGTTATAACAACAACAAATGGTATAAGAAATATTTCTTTCAGTTTATAGGAGAACATTCATGTATGCCCACAGACATTTTTTACAAGAACCAAAATCTTTGATCATGAAGAAGTGTAAAATTTGAAACGTGTGTCATACAGTTGCTGACAATGTTCCCATAAGGAAAGAAACTGGAAAAAAAACAACTCTGCACATTGTTCAATTGTGGCTTCTTAAGAGACTAGCTGATATTTGACTCTTAATAGGACTGAGCTTATGGATAAAAAGAGCAAAATTGCCAGAATAGAATCAGGACTGACTCCCAGAATGAATAGGATGGAATGGATAGGAAGTAATGTTAACGATGACGTCATATTTATGGCAAATAGAAGTAGGTGATGCCCAGTTTGCCCCTATTAATCTTCTAAGGCAGAAACAAAGGGAAGAAAGTGTAAAGAGAAGAGGGGCTCTCACCTTGCTCTGACCCGAGCTGAAATCCAGTTATTCAAAATGGCATGAGCTTATTACCCCATATGGCTTAAAGGCCAGTACTCTGTTACAGTGTTCCCTACCCCATTAAAGCCAGATGTTTTAAATAATCGGTCTTCTGATCTTATGGAGGAAAATCTCAAATATCCACGTATTCTTTTCTTGTAGGTTTCCAAGTCACACTGGCGTTCCAGAGCCTTAAAGAGCTCTGTGTGACCCCTGTGGTTTCTGCATTGCTCTTTCTTTTCCTACCTGCGTACCAGCCTGTTGCTTTTCCTTTCAGTGCCCCACTTTCGCTGCCCCAGGACATGCTCTGCCCCAGGACATGCTCGGCCCCAGGACATGCTCTGCCCAAGGACATGCTCTGCCCCAGGACATGCTCGGCCCCAGGACATGCTCTGCCCCAGGACATGCTCTGCCCCAGGACATGCTCTGCCCCAGGACATGCTCTGTCCCAGGACATGCTCTGCCTCAGGACATGCTCTGCCCCAGGACATGCTCACTTTCTCCTTCCCTTTGCTTTTCAGTGGAATTCACAAGCTGGCCTACTCTTGTATCTGTCTCTCCCATTTTCTCTCCATACACCCTCACATTCCAAAGGCATGCCTTACAAAGTTCCTTCTAGAAAAAAAGGCAGAATTTTTTCATTATTTTTTTCATGTGACATATTTTTTATTATATTTCCCTCTCCCAACTTTTGCTGTATCCTCCCTACCTTCCTACGCATCCAACTTCATGTTCTTTCTCACATTCTTTCATTCGACTGTAATAAAAAAAAAAAAGAGTAACCGAAGAACTAAAACTCAAATACAAAAATGCCAAAACAAAATGACACTTAAAGTACCATCCCACAAACACACAAGCAAAACAAAAGAATAACAACCAACCAACCAAAGAAAAACATGGAATCCGTTTTATGTTGACCAACCACTTCTAGGCATGGGTTCTGTCCTGGAGTGTGATTGATATACCCAGTGACGCTCTATTGGAGAAAACTGACTTTCTCTTTTCCAGAAGGTATCAATTGCAAATACCTTCTTGGTTAGGGATGAAAGTTTGTCTTCACATCCCCTTGATGCAGGGATTTGTTGGGTTTAAACATGTGCCGGATCCGTGCATGCTGCCACAGTCTCTGTGTGTTCATATGGGCATCAGTCCTGTTTATGGAAGATACTGCTTCCTTGGAATAATCTATCTTCTTTTGATCTTATAAGCTTTCTACCTCTTCTTCCATGTAGATCCCAGAGCCTTGAGGAGAAGGGTGTTATAAAGACATCCCATTTCGGGCTGACTGCTCCAAAGTCTCTCACTTTTTACACACTGTCCAGCTGTGGACCTCTATGTTAATTACCGTGTACTTCAAAAAAGTAACCCTCTCCTATGAGGGTTGAGTGATGCACTGATCTTCAGATTATGTCATTAGTCATTATTTTATTGCTATGTTCCTTTAACAGAAAAATAGTAGAATTTCACTGAGAGCTCATGACCTATTGACTCTCAGGTTCCTGGCCACTTTAGAAGTTTCAGGTATGGATTTTATCTCGTGGAACTGGCCATAAATCCAATAAAAAATTATTGGTATCTAATGTAACATTTGTGCAATTATTGTGCCAATTTATCTTGCAGGCAAGTCACTGTTGTAGGTTGCACCCAGGGTTTGTAACTGAATCGTGTTGATAATTACTTTTCTCCTCCAGTAGTATATAGAGTACCTTCCAACACCACAAATACTACTCAATAGGAGTGACGCCTCTAGTTTGACTCCACCTTGAGCCCTTTACTTTGGATGACATAAAAAGCTGTGCCTTCAGCAAGAAGCTTTGTCATCAGTTTGTGAAGAACAACCAATAGCCTGTGATGTTTAGTGGGAGGGAGCCTCTGGATCTTTTGGGCCAACAACTCAACAAGATATAACCCATTCTGGACAGGGGAGGTTTTATATGGTGGCATAAAATGTCAAGTTATGGCATCATCCTTCCCACTATATGTGATTCCATTTTAATTTTATTCACATATGTATACATTGAAGGAAGGTTCTAGAGTAATGGGATTTCATATGGCTTTTCAAAAGGCCTTTAGCATTAGTTGTCCCTTCTTATATTCCCTCCTTTATCCTACCCTTCCATTTCTTTCCCAATTTAATTCTCCTATTCTAGTTTCTTCTTTATTTCTCCATAATACTATATTATATTTCCTGTAATCTTAGAGGAATTCTCTTCCCCTCTTAACTACTTGGTTATTCAGATTTAAAGACTCACATTTAAAACTTAAAGCTAGCGTCTTTCTGCTGAGATACTTGCTCATCCATGTTCATTGCTGTTCTAGTCATTATATCTAGAAATTGGATATCGCCTTGCTGTCAATCAAGCGAGGAATAGATAATGAAAGTGTAGTACACTTACACAGGAAAATTTTAAGAATGAAATTTATAGGTAAATGGATAGAGCTCAAAAACAATCATTCTGAGTGAGGTAACCCACATACAAAAAAAATGTTTTCTTGTATATGTGGATGTTAGCATTCAGAATCTTTCTTCAAACTGACAAATGGAACTATACCTCACTAGCCTTTTTCTTCTCTCTGGGGATTGTTCTCACTTAGTTTCTGTTTCATCTCTTCCATTCCCTTTCCTTCTCTTAGTTCTTTTCTTCTGGTGACATATCCACAGCAGTGCCTTCTGGGAACTAGAACCTGAGAAGACATGGAAAAAGCCTTAAGAGCTCTCAGTATCAGATGAGAGGTAGATATTCTTAATCCTTTAAGAAGCTATCCAGTGTGGTCTATGGCTAGTGCCCCTTTGGATGATCTGTGGTTGAAGTGGGAGTGATACTGAGGTGTGTAAGATGGGCTACAGTTGCCTGAATTTCATAAAAGGAGAGTCAGTTCAGAAGTCATCCAATATGAAGCTTAGAGATTCCCATAATGAATGACTAAGTAGATGTTTTTTTTGGACACTTAGAAAAACAATCCTGCTCCTTAGAGAAGTGACTTAAAGTCAGTATTTGTCAGAATTCTTTTTACCAGAGATCTGTTGTGATAAAATACCTACTTTCTTTCTATGTGGGATTGCCAGATTAATAGAAAGAGTATCATCAGTAACAAATATGTCATGATAACAATATGGCACTTTGTGGATGGAAAACCTCCTTGGCTTAGTTGGGGTTTCTATTGCTGTGACAAAACACCATGACCACAAAGAAAGCTGGGGAGGACAGGGTTGATTTCGCTTATACTGTCTTCAGCATTGTTCCTCATCTATGATGGAAGTCAGGACAGGAACTCAAACAGGGAAGGTTCCTGGAGGCGGGAGCTGATGCAAAGCTCATGAAGGGGTGCTGCTTACTGGCTTGCTTCCCATGGCTTGCTCAGCCCATAGCCTTATATAACCCAGGATCAACTACTCGTGGATGGCATTACCAAGCATGGGCTGACCTCCCCCACTGATCACTAAATGAGAAAATGCCTTATAGCTGGATGTCATGGAGGCATTTCCTCAACTGAGGCTTTTTCCTCTGATGACTCTATCTTGTGCCGAGTTGACACACAAACGTGTCACTCTTCAGGCACATCCATTCCTTTCTTATTCACCCCAAAATCTACATTAAAATTATACATAATTTTAAAAGTCTCAAAGTCTTTACAAATTCAGTCTTTAAAATTTCAGTCTCTTTAAAATATCCAATCTCTTTATAAAGTTCAAGTCTTTCATGTTCTTTAAAAATAATCAAAATTAATTTGGATACCTCTTCAAGAGGGACACGATTACAATCTCATCTAAGTAAAACTAAATTCCAACAGTGTAACTCAATGTTCAATTATCTAGGGTCCACACATGAACTTCTAGATTCCTTTGAAGGGCTTGGGTCGCTGCTCCAGCTCTGCCCTCTGCAGCACACACAGCTTGTCCTCTAGGCTCTGACAGGCTCCACTCCACTGCTGCTGCTGTTGGTCTAGGTGGTCATCCCGTGGCACTGGCATTTCAAAGAGACTGGGGTCTTCTGCTGCAACTGGACTGCACTTTGACCAATAGCCTCTCATAGGCTCTCTTCACAGTGCCAAACCTAAAATTCTTTGCACGACCCCCTTCAGTCCTGAGGCAGCACCTTCACCAATGGCTCTCACAGTGCTGAAACTCAGCTGCTCTCCATTACCCCTTCATGCCTTCAACCAGTATCACTTGAGTGACTCTTACACATTACCAAGTCCAGCTGCCAACACGAGGCACAACTTTGGCACCTCTGGGTCACAGCTCTGTGCTCTCGGGACATACTCCCCAGAAGACTTCACCAGTGATGCTGGTCTCTTCTTAATCACTGCTGATCTCTTAGCTCCAGCTGAGCAGCATCAAATATCCCCATAAAGCAAAGTTTTGGTATCTTGGTAATCAAAGCTGATAATTCAGCCCCAGCTAACCAGAACCACGGGATTCTAATTCAAACTAACAAATGGCCATGATAGAGTCTTTAAACTTCCCTCTAAAATTTCACAAGCCAGGCTCTCAACATTCTTGTCTTCCACATTCCTAAAAAACATTCCACTGAGCTCTTATCACTCAATAGTTCTTCAAGCCCAAAGTTCCAAAATCCTTCCACAATACTTCCCAAAACATGGTCAGGGTTGTCACAGCAATACCCTGCTTCTGGTACAAATTTGTCTTAGGCTTTCTATTGTTTTGATGAAACACCATGACCAAAAACTAAATTGGGGAGAAGAGGGTTTATTTGGCTTATGCTTACTTCAGCATTGCTGTTCATCACTGGAGGAAGTCAGTACAGGAACTCAAATAGGTCAGGATCCCAGAAGCAGGAGCTGATGCAGAAGCCACAGAGGAGAACTGCTTACCGGCTTGCTTAACCCACCTTCTTATAGAACCAAGAATCAACCACCCATGGATGGCGCCAGCCACCATGGCCTGGGCCCTCCTCCACTGATCACTAAATGAGAAAATACCTTACAACTGGATGTCACCAAGGCATTTCCTTGACTGAGGCTCTTTCCTCCGATTACTCTAGTTTGTGTCAAGTTGAGATAAAAACCAATCTCTCCACTCCTGCTACAGCCTGTTGGAAATAATGAAGTATGAACTAGATGGGAACATCCTAGTAGGAAAAATGTGTTCAAGAAATAGTAAAGAGCCCTGGGAGTGTGGTTTAGAATATGGCCAGAAAGTTCTGTGTTTAAAGTTCTGTGCTTTGTCCAAAAAATGTTCTGATAATGGAATTACTCATAGCAAATGTCCTTATTCAGTGCAGAAGGGTAAAAGACTGACAGAAGATCCCATCTCTGAGTATTCTTTGAGGGCTGAAGTATAGGCTGCAATGAGAAGAAATGCAAGAAGACCTGGATTAATATACAAATGTGTGCTGGAAACAAAGTGAAGAATTTATTATTCATGATTAGAAAGCAATTAGAAACATGTTCAATGCTGACAGTATCCATTTTAATTATGCATTTACAGTGTGATATGGCTTCTGTTTGTCATATTGTTTAACAGCACAGCCTTTGAAGCCGGGTACTCTGGTTTACAACCTCAGCACCATTGCCTCTAACATCCATCACTTTGACCAAGTTGCAAGCTTTCAGTAAGGGCAGTTTCCTTTTCCATTAAAATTAGAGATCAAAACTGGGCAGTGGTGGTGCACACCTTTAATCCCAGCACTCGGGAAGCAGAGGCAAGTGGATCTCTGTGAGTTCGAGACCAGCCTGGTCTACAAGAGCTAGTTCCAGGACGTGCACCAAAGCTACAGAGAGACCCTGTCTCAAAAAAAAAAAAAAAAAAAAAAAAAAAAAAAACAGAAAAAAATTAGAGATCAAAACTGCACTTCATGGATTAAACAGTTTTAGGAACACAGTCTTTACTTCTAGGTCATATAAAGAATACCTTGTATAAATAAAACTGGCCATTAATAATAAGCAATGGATTTATTGAAAGGCATTTTGCATCATGCATTTGATGCTCCATTGTATGGAACATGATTAATGAAATTGTTCGCGAGTCCCCAAGGCAGTGATTAATAAGCAATGCCCTCAAAATCAGAAACAAACTTATTTTTCTTAAGAGCCACAGAATACATCAGTTCCACACACAAACCTGCTACTTTTCTCTTGCTGCCTAAAGTGTTTTCTTTTAGAAGTACCTCGTTGATTTTCTGTGCTTACTCAGGCCACAAGGAGACTGTGGCAGGCAGGCCGGGGATCATGTGCACCATTCAGAACAATTTTTCCATCCTCACATTTTCCATTTCCCTGTAGACTCTCTCGTTTCTCCTCTGCCAGGTCTCTCCTTATCCATTAGGCCGTGTGGTTCACGGCTGGGGCCCATTTGGGCACAAACCAGACCCTTTGTTGAGTTACTGTACTCCCACCTAACTAATTATAGAATTCAAAGCAGAATGAGTGAATTAATAACGTGTGTTTATGCCCTGCGGTGCTTGGGGAAGTGTAATGCTGCCGCATGCTTGCCGTAGCACACGCTCTCCCCTTCACCCCTTCTCCTCCATTTTTACTCTGTGACTTCACAGCAGCCAGAATGGAAGGAGCACTTTACTCACCAGTGAGTAAATCGTATGAATGGATGTTTAAAGCTCATGCCCAACACACTGTACAGTGAGAGAACTATACTTTCAAAGGCTCACAGAAAACATATGCTTGGATTCTGAAATTGTTCTAAGTATCCTGCTTCCCCAGGTACCCTAACCAAGGCAGGCTTCTTAGGCAGAGGTGGCCTCTACGTGTGTGCTGATGCGTTTCATTCCCCTAATCAAAATGTTAGTGTTGATTGTGTAGCCCTTCCGTGTAGGCTATACACAGAACACAATAAATATTAGAACCAAAGGAAAACTTGAAGGACAGTACAATGTTGGAACTATTTTTCTTTGCTATATTTTTTCTAGAATAAATTATATCCATGTATCTACAGTTTAATTAACTTTTTATTTCTTCTTTTCTTTTTTACTTTTCTGTTTAAAAACAGAGTCTTATACTCTAACTTTTTCAAACCTTGACTTTTTACCAATTCTGCTACCTCAGCCTCTAGACCTACCACACCCAGCTAATTAAAACCTGCAATTCTCTTTATATGTATTCAAATATTGGATGCATTTTATAACAAAATGAGCAATTTTGTCTTCTGAATAATAGTCTTATCATATTTGCTTAAGCCATTTAAAATTCCATATATTAAAATAAAATTCCTACACTGAAAAAATGAGAGTACACAAATTAACAATTCACATTGTGCAGTAGATTTGAATATTCTGCCCATTGATTCTAACTTCATTTACTTTTCTTACTCAAAAGAAAGTAAAGACTGAGGTTTAGAATTCTCAAGTAATTGGTTTCAGGTTTATTATTACCACTGTGCCATTATATATGTAATATGTAACATATTTACATCTGTATGATAACAGATGTGCTAGAGGCTCTAAAGTGAATTATATATTAATTCCATAATTGTTAACTGTTTTTAATGATGATTACTTTTCAGCCATTGATCTTATCAATAATTTGCTGCAAGTGAAAATGAGAAAGCGCTACAGCGTGGATAAAACCTTGAGTCACCCTTGGCTGCAGGTAAAAGTCATCCATGGATTTTCTTACTTGGTTGTGCTTCCAGTTATTTACTAGATTTTGATATTAACTGTAGATATCTTTTGTCATGTTTGTACAGGCGTAATTATCCTAACATTTTTTTTTTCCAAAATGTGTGTGATTTCTTGGGATTTAATTACAGTTTAGCGTTTCTAAATTTTTCTCTGTCTTTGTACCTGGAAAATCTGATGAAGACACACACATGTAGAAAACACATGCACAGAGTTCTCCCTGCACCCCTACCCAATACCAAGATCTTACAGAACTCAGAGGACCAAATTTGTAATGCATCTGTATGCTTAGGCCTGATAGTTGTCCCAATAGATGCCCATCTGCCCTTGCACTCTTCTCATTTGGAAGCTGCATTTCAAGTTCATGTAGTAGGCATGGATATAAATATAAGGCAAACTCAAAGTGGATGGATGCGTTCTCTATGTTCTCTTTTAAATATTTGCTATTTTCACATTGAGTTTTAACATTTAGAAAATGATATTCTGAAATACCGAAAGATTACTTATAGCCATTAAACTGCAAAGCAATGTCAACATTCCTAATTGCTTGACTACAAGCGTTAATTATCCTCACTTGGAGCCACAGCACCCTGCAAGCAGCATGCATGCTCTAAGGTTAAGCAAATAGGTGGTGCTTGTCCTGCCTAAGAGTGCATGGTGAACAGGGCAGCACTGTCAGAACAGAAAGGAAAGTTCACCTCACAGACTGTAAGGACGACAGCATAGGGAAAGCCTGTCGAGTTTCAATGATCTCTGTGCTGATGTTTTGGAATTTCTTCTTTAGGACTATCAGACCTGGTTAGATTTACGGGAGCTGGAATGCAAGATTGGAGAACGCTATATTACCCACGAAAGCGACGACTCGAGGTGGGAGCAGTACGCCGGCGAGCAGGGGCGGCAATACCCTGCACACCTGATCGATCTGAGCACTCGCCCCAGCGATAGTCCTGAGGCTGAGGAGAGAGAGATGAAAGCCCTCAGTGAGCGTGTCAGCATCCTCTGATTGCATCCCCTCTCATCTGTCAAAACACTGTGGAATTAATAAATACATACGGTCAGGTTTAACATTTGCCTTGCAGAACTGCCATTATTTTCTGTCAGACGAGAACAAAGCTGTTAAGCCGTTAGCACTGTTGATGTATCTGAGTTGCCAAGACAAATCAACAGAAGCATTTGTATTTTGTGTGACCAACTGTGTTGTATTAACAAAAGTTCCCAGAAACACTAAACTTGTTATTGTGGATGATTTATGTTATATTTAATGCATTAAACCTGTCTCCTCTGTGCCTTTGCAAATCAGTGTTTTTCCTACCAGAGCCTCATTTTGGTAAGAGGCAGCATCTATCCATGACATCATTGTGTTGGTGTGCCCCATTGATGGGCGTGTTATAAGCAAACTCTTGAGGAGTAGATAATTTGCTGGTGTTCTGTGAACAACTCAAAATGCATGGGTGGGGGGTGATGAAAGATGGGGGTATGGCATATAAAGTCCTAAAATCGAGTTACATGAAAACAGTTCTACTGTGTGGTTTCAAATCCTCTGCCGGTCTGGTGTGCCTCGGTGTATTTAAATTCCAGTTAGTGCACCTCAATAAGTGGAGCTATTGCTCCAAGCCTAAATGCCTTAGAATGTAAACTGCTACACAAACCAGATGCATTTCTTCCTTTCTTACCATACCAGCTGTATTATGGAAAACCAGCAACTCAGCATCTGTTGGCCTTTTGTGTATTTTTTTCAATGATAAGAAATAAATATTCTTCTCAAAATTAGTGTCAATCTAATCAAATTATTTTTACCTGTAGACCACAGTCTTGCTCTCAGGACAATGAGGTACAGAGGTATCTGCTCAAATAGCAGGAGAATCGTGACATGTCTACCATTTAGCCAGTGCACATCAAAGTGTAGAGACACATTTCTTTTCTTTGTAATTTTATATCATCATTTACTCTTGTTGTATGAATGTTTGCCTTGCATGTATTTCTGTTCTCCATGTGTGTGCCTGGTCCCTGCGGAGATATATCAGAAGAGGGTATCAGATACTTTTAACAGTAGTTACAGGTAGCAGTGAGCCATTGTGTGGGTGTTGGGAATCGTGAGCTGCTGTGCGGGTGTTGGGAATAGAAAAACCCAGGGCTATACTAAAGTATTCGGTGCTCTTTTTTTTTTTTTTTTTAAGACACCATGCCCAAGTGGGCTGGTATCTTTTATTTTTTTATTAAATTATATAATTTTACAAATTTCACCTCCTCCCCTCCTCCCATTGCCCTTCCTCTCCCTCCATTCCCCCTCCCCCTCCCTCTCCAGTCCAAGGAGCAGTCAGGGTTCCCTGCCCTGTGGGAAGTCCAAATGCCTCCCCCATTCATCCAGGTCTAGGAAGGTGAGGATCCAAACAGACTAGGTTCCCACAAAGCCAGTACATGCAGTAGAATTAAAACCCAGTGCCATTGTCCTTGGTTTCTCAGTCAGCCCTCCTTGTCAGCCACGTTCAGAGAGTCCGGTTTGATCACATGCTCCATCAGTCCCAGTCCAGTTGGCCTTGGTGAGCTCCCATTAGATCAGTTCCATTGTCTCCATGAATGGACTCTTAACTGCTGAGCCATCCTTCTGCTTATAGAGAAGTATTCATGTTTTGCATGTCCCCTAACATAGTTAGAAAGGAGGTGTCAGGAGAAAAATGAATGGAGCCAAACAGGAGCTTGGGGGCAGAAGTAGACGTACTGCAAGTTGCAGTCTCAATATAGTTTCTCAGCAGATCATAAACCAGAGACTGATTTGAAGACTGGCTCAGGTTTATTTTCATGTGATATAAGGAAGGTGGTTTTGAAATAAACAACAAAAACTGGAGAAAAAAAATCCATAAGAACGTTCACTCAAACAATGTCATACAGGCTAGAGAAGGGAAAGGTAACTGTGCTGGCCAGACTTACAGGTGCACGGAGTTAGGCTATGTTTCCCTTTCACAGAAATGACAGTGGCATAGTATATGATAGAAAAATACATGTAATTAATGCTTCAAAGAATAAGAGATGAAGGTACTCGAATAAATCAGGGTGTTGAGACTGGACAGTTTCAACTTTGTGGAATGAAGCAAGAATATTTAATCTGTCCAGTGTTCAATCCCTATGTTATGACTGAATTTTGAACAAATATGTCTAGAAATTTTATTATCTAAATCTTGGGTAAGATAGGATAGGATATAGATTGTGTGTGTGGTCTATGTGTTTGTGCATGGATGTGTACTTGTGTCCTAGTGGCTGCATACAGAAGCATATGAATATATCATTAGGTCAACAGTCTAGAACATATTAACAAAGACTACTATATGGGTGCTCTAGGAATATGAACAGCACCTTTTCTATGATGAAAGATTAGTAGATAAACTCAAGAAGGGGAAAGGAATAAAACCTCCTAGTTTGTATATAATATGCACTAGAGAATCATTTGAATTATATGTTTACATTAAATATGTATCTGCCTTTTATAAGCCACAATATAAAATCCTACCAGTAACTTCTTTGTTGTGGGAAATTAAGATGACTATAATGTACCAAACTATGACAGTATGTCCCACATACAATGAAAGATCCTTGAGTTTTTGTTAATTAGGAAGAGGAACCTAGTGTAAATAATAAAACTCCATAGAAGTTTTATTATATATGACTCATGTAGCAAATATTTACTGAATTTCTCTTCTGTGCAGTACTTTGTTACACGTACAATTTTTAGATGTGAATAACACATGCCTCTTCAGATAGGATTCCTGACTATTAAATGGAAACAAACAAATTGTTGAGACCTTTAAAAAATTGTAAAGGTGTGAGGTGTGGCAGCCTTTAGCTTGGAAGAAGGAGCGATGGGATGTTTGATCATGGCTTGAAAATCCAGCAGGTGTCTTTCTTCTCTACTTGCAGTTCTGCAAAGAAGAAACATGACAGAGGTCAGGAAGATTAAAGGGTACTTCTACAGGCATGAAAGGGTACCACTGAGAACTGGGGAGGTAATCCAAAGCCATAGTAAGCAGGAAGATGGGAAAGAGGCGCATCATGTAAGAGGTTCTGGGAGATGGAATCAGTGGTCTTTGTTAGTTATTAAATGTGGAACTTAAGAGTTCAGACTGAGTCTTTGGTTTGGGCTTAGATGGTAAGTGTTTAGTAGAGATTTCTAAAGGGTAAATTAACATTTGAATGTTTGACTATCAAGTTTCCTTAGCACATCAGGTATAGCTCAGTTGGTAGAGTCATTACCTATTGTGCCTGAAGCCTTGGATTTGATCCCCAACATCACACAAAGTGGTACATTCCTCTAATTCAAACACTGGGAGATGAAGGCAAGAGGATCAGAAGTTCATGTTATCCTTGCCAACCTTGCCTGGATGCTGTAAAGCCTGTTTCTGTGAGTTACCACCCATTACTGACAGTAAAATAACCCATATTAAAAACAATGATATGTTATGGTATCAACAGGAACAGGTCAGTATATGTTTGCTACAAGAAGGCAACAAACAGTTTTATACCCTCTGCCAAACACAAAGAAGAAGTGTGCTTGTCACAGTCAGATGTTCTTAAGCAGCCCCATCATCAGCCCAGCAGAAAGGCCCTAAGCTGGGCTCTGACTATTGTGATCCACCACAGATCTTGGTTTGTCATGAGCAAGAGGAGCGTCCTGAGAGAAATATTTTTATCAGTGTTGCTTTAGTTATGTCTATTCTTTAAGTAAAAGAAATACTCAAAGGCAGATATTTTGAGAAACATGTAGTGAACTGTCCATAGGATGTGTGTATTGAGTGCACAGATTTAAGAACGGCAGCTCTCCTTTCCCCATGCAGTATTCAGTCAATACTACATCGGCTTTCTATGAACTAGTCACATTTTACACAACCTTTGCTCATACCTGACTTGAGAAACAGGACTCTACTTTATCAAAGACACTAAAGTCCCGGCTACCTGTAGTTGCCAAGGGAACAACTTTTCACTTTGCTGGAAACACTTTCTCAGCTCAACTGTCTTGATGCCAACTCCTAACACCCTTTTGCAATTTGTTCAGCGTCTCTTTTTTTTTTTCTGTTTCTCTTTTCTTGCTGGATACATTTTTTTAAAAAACATTTTTGATCCTCTGTTGGAGTTTTGCTGTTTCTTTTAGTTATTAATGATTGATTTACTGATTTTAACATGTATCTCTAATTAGTATCCATTTCAAATCAATAGTTACCCAATTCAAGCAAAATATACAAACTTTGTCCCCTTGTAGATGCCCCCTCTGCCTTTATGTTATTATCATCTTATATAGCATAGCTTTAGACAGCCAAACCATGCTGTTAAATGGGTTGAGTTCAGGCAGTTTATACATTTCCCCTGGCTGTTTTTACTTTCTGTGTATGTGAGGTCATTCATGAAGCCAGGGAGTTGGAACAGCATAAAACCAGCATCTTCTGAGCGGCACGCAGCTTTATACAGGCACATTATTTCCAGCCACTAGGGATGTATGGGAACTTTCTTCCAGTCTGATCAGTCCATAGAAAGGCCGCAGCATTGGCTCTCCATGGTTGTTTTCGAGTCAGTTCTCTTCATCATGACAGAGTCATTACCCTAACCTATGACTACCCATTGGAACAACTATGCCCAGGAGCAAAGGGCTTCAGAGAACGGGAAAGAACATGGAGTTACATATCCCTATCATTTTGATGACGTTTAGTAGATTTCTCTGGATAAATGCTTTAGAATTTGTTGTATGACACTGGCCAGTTTCCAAAGTTCTTTTTTCAATTTTATTATGATAAACTATCAAATTATCATGTTGTTAAACTTCAATGCTCTTTTTGAGGATGAAGTCTAATTCTAAATTTACATTTAATCCACTTTCTCATGGGCTCTGAATGTCTGAAATGTGCATATGTATGCAAATAATTTTCTTTTTTTTCCCCCACACAATTTATTTACCAAAGATTGGAGACTGTTGAATTACATCAGGTCAAGGTATACTATTATAGGCTGGCCACTCAGGAGTCTGGGTCCCTCGTATGACTGTCTGGTAATCCTCATATAAATGTCCCCTCCTCCACCCTCCAGTTGACCAGTGACAAGTAAGATCTCAGTCAGGATGGGACAACCTAAGGCAGGTCATGGAGTGGGTTCTTCATAAATGAGGTACATGGTACTCAGTGACTTCTTCATAAGTGAGATACATGGTATTCAGTGATGGGTAAGATCTCCATATGGGAGACAACCTAAGGCAGGGACCATGTCTTCCACTGCCATGACAAAAAAGGGGAAGATGTTGGGCCTTATGAGGCCCGGACATGGGGCCTAGTGTAATTTCCTGGGCTTAACTTAAGTTGGCATGAAGCCTACTGTAACTCCCTGAGCCTAGCTAGAGTTCGGAGACCTGTATCTGGCTAACGGACCTAAACCGGCCTTCGCTCAGGCACTGCTAGCGTGGCAGAATATTATTGGTCCTTGTTCTTTACTATGCCTTAACTCATCCCAAGCTTCTCCACCCCATCACAACCCCATATAAGTCCCTGCTTCATACCATTAAATGAGATCCTGCTTTGACAGACTCCCTAGGGAGAGTCCAGCGGGTCTGGCTCTGTCCCAGCTCTTTCTGCCGGAGAACCCAGCAGCCCACATAACAAGATCTTGTATCTAAGAAGAGTGAGGGGTATGGAGGAAAGGGTAGGTAATGGAATAGGAGATGCTCTCAGCATTCAGCAAAAAGATTCCTTTTCAAGCTTAGGAAACTACACTTTTGATTCAGCAGCTTCTCTGAGAGGCTGGAAAGATGACTGGCCTGATGTGGGAGGGTCTTCTGTTTTAATAAAGAAACTGCCTTGGCCAGCCCTTAGGTGGGTGGAGTAGACAGAACAGGAAGAAGGAAGTGAGGTAGATGGCTCAGTCAGATGCCATGCCTCTCCTAAGTTAGTCAAACTGCCGTGCCTCTCCTCAGAGAGATGCCAGACACGATGAAGCTCCAGCCCAAGATGGACGTACGCTAGAATCTTTCCGGTAGGACACCACTTTGTGGTGCTACACAGATTATTAGAAATGGGTTAAAGCAAGATGTGAGTAAGAGGCTGAAAATAATGGGCCAGGCAGTATTTAAAAGAATACAGTTTCTGTGTAATTATTTTGGGTAAAGCTAGCCGGTGGCCGAGAGCCGGGCAGGACGAAAAGCAGGCCTGCCCGCAGCTCCTCACTACACTGGCCAATGATTAACAGCCTTGCTAGTTCATCCCGCACCCATATGGTGACTAACAACCATTTTTAACTGAAAGGCCAAGGACCTGACTCCCTTTTCTTTCCTTTACAGGGACCAAGGATTACATCCAGTATGCATTCATATGTGCTGACAAAACATTCACATATGTAAAAAAGATTTAGTTTTAATAAAATTAAAACAAACAAAAAAAGCAAATAATTTTCTATAACAAAGTGTGTACTTGTATGTGTGTGCATGTGGTGTGTGTGTGTTCCATGAACCTTCTAAACTTTAGAACTAATCTCAGCTAATGTTGGTGCAATGCTTGATAGGATCATTGAAGTTGTTTTTCACACAGCAAAACCTCAGCATCAAGGGTTAGAATTCTCTATAATCCCAGGTGGCTCCTTTGTTGTTCCGTCTCTCTGGTTACACTTTTTTCACAGCAGAATATCTCATATGTTATTATCTCATTTTTGCTTTTAAAAATGTTCTTTCATAGATGTTCTATATGACCTTTCTCCTAATTTGTTTACGTGTCAATCAAGACATACTCTACCACCACAGCCTCTGAGTGTTATCCAGTAACAAAAATACTTCTCTTTACACTGAGCTGACTTTCTTACCATCATCAAAAGAATACAGTTGGAATGGGACTGATGGATCAGGGGACCAAACCGGACTCTCTGAATATGGCTGACGGTGGAGGAGGACTGAGAAACCAAGGACAACGGCAATGAGCATGAACTCTACAGCATGGACGGGCTCACTGTGAGCCTTGTCAGTTTGGTTGCTCACCTTCCTGGACTTAGGGGGAGTTGGGAGGACCTTGGACTTAACATAGTGAAGGGAACCCTGATGGCTCTTTGACTTGGAGAGGAGCGGAGTGGGGGTATGGGTGGAAGGGAGGGGAGGGAAGGGGGAAGAGGAGGGGAGGAGATGGAAATTTTTAATAAAAAATGAGAAAAAAAATAAATAAATAAAATACATTGAAGATTGCTTATTCCTTTGTTCTTATTCTTCTACCTAATATCTAACTTCTCTCCTACATTATTCTCCCTCTGTGTGTACGTGTATGTGCATGAATGTGTGGTGAATGCTTGCGCATGCACATGTGTGATGAATTGTGTGTGCTTGTGTGGTGAATGGTCTCTGTGTGTGTGTGTGTGTATGTGTGTGTGTGTCTGTTTTCAGGTATGATTCTTCATGCCTGTGCATGAAGAGACTAGGAGTTCTCTTCAGATGTCTTTACTCACAACTCTTTACCACATTTTTAGAGACAGGGTCTGTTTGTTAACCTGGAGCTCACCCTTTTGATTACAAAAATCAAATTACAAACTCCCAACATACAATAGCCCAGAATACACATTATTACTTCAAACTGGAAGAAAGAGGATGTAGCGTGAAAACACAGGGTAAAGCAAGATGAAAACCCAGCAGGGCAAACTCCATACCCTGTAACTCTATGTCTGATACCAAAGGTCTTAGATGGCTCTGTGCATCTCCCACTCCTTTCTGCTTTGCTGACTGCAACACACTTCTCTCTCCTAGGCTGGCTCCCTGTATGCAGTTTGCCCTGGCAGACATCCTGTGACTCTGCCACCTTCAATATCTTGGTGTCTCCGACACATCCGAGGGTCCACCTTCGCAGTTTAACTTAATATCTTCTCTGGGTCTCAATGCAGGGACTCTCCTGCCATGTGCTTAGCCTCAGCAGCTTTCCTTAGCTGTAGAAGACTCCACAACTCCTATATTCCACAAATTAGGGACCAAGCATTCCATTTTGGGGGGGGGGGTGAGTGGGAGTATTCTCATTCAAGTTACTACAACATAAGACAACATACCATGGAGGCAGCATGCAGAGACATGCAGTGATTCAAAACTACCCATCTCTTAGAAAATAAGCAACTGAGATCCCAGAGTCTCTTCAAGTACTTGACTTCGATGATCCATTGGTTCCTACTACATACCATCTCTTAACTTCCTACCACCCCTCATTATCATCCTGTGCTGGAACCAAATCTTTATCAAATTGGCCTTTGAAGTATAAGCATCCAAACCACAGCAAGTATTACGCCAATGAAATTCTAGCTATCCCATAGATAACTGAACTATAGAAATGGGTATCAGAGGTTAGGAATATTTTTTTTTATTTCTGTGAAGTTCGTTTCTTATTTGTATATTAAGATAGTAAACTAAACAAGTTAACTTCTTTGCCTTTTACTCCTGGAGTCCTGGAAAGGATGTCAGATTTCCTTGAGATGGAGTTGTTCCACCCAACTCGAATGGTAAGAACTGAACTCTGAGCCTCTGCAAGAGCAGTAGACATGTTTTTGACTGCTTGAGCCTTTTCTCCAGCCACACAATATGATATTTTTATTTATTTCAGCATTTGATAAAGGCAAGATGACTGGATCATGTGGTCAACTGTGTACTCTTTCTAATTCTCAGACATGTGCTATTGAG
The DNA here is from genome assembly GCF_903992535.2 of Arvicola amphibius. Taxonomy (NCBI): domain Eukaryota; kingdom Metazoa; phylum Chordata; class Mammalia; order Rodentia; family Cricetidae; genus Arvicola; species Arvicola amphibius. Next base: position 123,882,964 of record NC_052053.1, read on the forward strand.
AAATAACACAAACAATGCCTCCTACTGTAGGTATCTTTTGTGTCATATGTTCTGTCTAGGAGGCTGGATATATGTGGTTTATTTATGTGACTCTGACATGCCAGTTCTACTGAATAAAGAGGTCATGTTGAAGTAAGACACACATACAATTCCAGAAATGGAAGAATCGTCATATCTTTTGTTTTCGAACATGTTCTTTTGTAGTTGTGGGGACTGGTTTGTTCTGAAAAATGACTTTGAGTTTTACTTAAGGTGAGTAGTCTAAGTGATCTCAGTTGTCAGAGAAATTCCAATAAGGAAATGTATTTTCCCCACTTAATTTTGCACCCGCACTGGAAAACGGTCTAGCACTGACTGATTTGTGAGTTTTCACTGAGTGGCTCCCGTGCATGGAAGACTCATGAAAAATCTCCGAATGCTTTCCAGACTTTTTTTTTTATACCACTTTGCATTGAATCAGAGGTACAGGGGATTTACATAATAATATAGACAGAAGAATGAACTTGATGTGAACGGAGTGAAAGGTCCTGAAGAAGGCTAATCAATGGAGAGAGAGAGAGGAATTTATGTGGTCTGGCTTAAACTGAGCTTTATTATGACCTCAAAGGCCAGAAAAATTTCACCCGCTGTCCTGAAATAAGTAGTGGCAGTTTTTGACAATGGGAATACTCTAATTCTTTATTTTGTACTTGGTAAAGACAGAAGAATTAAAAAGTTTTGATTAAGTCCAAGAATTCAAACACTACCTTTAAGTTATGGTTATGTTCTCAGAGAGATTAAATGTCACCTAATAAGGTCATTCTAAGTTCATATTAACCTGGCTATACATGCAATATGCTGTTTGAAAATAGTATATTCTTTTATGATCAGCATGAATTTCACTCCCCTGTTCGAGTGTTTCCTTTCAGAGTTACAACTAAGCTAGGAACATCTCAGAGGACATGTGTTCTTGAGGTATGCTCAGCAGAAAAACTGCAAAGTAAGCTACACTTGGACCTCAGAAGATTGTAGCTTGTGTATATACAGAAATAACCATCAGAGTAATTATCTTTAGACAGACGGATGCTTCAAGTTCTAATTACAAATTTTTAGCCTCATTAGCACATGGTTTCATTTTATAACTTGGCTACCACATTTTATTGTTACAATTCATTAAAAATAAAGTGAAAAATGAGGATGATCATAAACTTCATAGCAGAAGCAAAAAATAACTGCCGGAGTAATGCTAACAACACTTTATATTCGCATAGCGACTTCTTTTAAAGGCACTCAAAACATTTCGCAAACATCCTCTCATGAATCCTATGAGGACTGCCATACAAGTAGCTTCTTAGATCGCTTGGCTAAGAAAATTGATACATTAAATGGCTTGCTTCTAAGTGTCTCGCGTTAAATTATGAACAAATGAAGTCAGCTATTCATATACATCTGTTACTATCTTTAAGCTAACTTGCATAAGAGATGTGCTATGCGTGACCCTAAGTTTTAAAATGTGCACTTGAATGTAAGCACTTGACAGCAGGTACAGAAGCCCTCATCATTGTAAATCCTTCCCATCCCCTTACCTCACTATTTCACCAGAGTGACATGCCATTGCATGGGTCTATCTATCTGTTTACTCTTAACTAAGGTCTTCCCTCCAACTTTGGATTCGTTATTAATAGAGTCATTGTATAGGTATAGATGCTATTGTGAAAATTGTTTCTAGTTCTGTCCTTTAAGTACCCATAAGTGAAATTGTTTGGTAGTATAGAAAGTCCATGAGAAATTTTCTTTTAATTTTAGAGATTATAATATAATTAAAAGATATTTTCACTTCCATTTCCCCCTCTCCAAACTCTCCCATATGTCCCTCCTTGCTCTTTTTTTCAAATCCATGGCCTCTTTTAAAATTATTATTGCAAATGCATATATTTATATTTAAACTATTATATAATATTATATATAAATAGTATTTTATATATTTATTCCTAAAATAATTTATACAGTCTAAGTTTTCAGTGCTGACCATTTCACATTGAACAGTCAATTGTGCTCTTCCCTGAAGAAGACTATTCCTTCCGCTCTCCTTAGATGCCTGTAATTCTTTTATACAGTACTACTCCTGTACTGCTGCGCCTGCACTACAGGACCATTTGTGAGCCTCGGGCAAGGGGCTGGAGACTGAAACACAGAAAGACGCACAGAGACAGCACAGACAGAGACACACACCTCTCGTCACTGGTAAAGAAGCCCTTTATTGAATAGCACCATGGAGGCTTCTATACCCAACACAGTCAGGTGGGCCAGCAGGTGAAAACCTCATCTCCTGATCCTCAATCAACGACAAGGCAACACGTGCTTAGGAAGCAGAGCTGGACAGAGCTTTTAGTAGCTCAAATCAGAAGGCCAAGTAAAGGTCACTAGCAGGGGAGAGCAGCTGGAGGCCAGGACTCCAAATGGTCCCAACAAAGGTACCTCTTTTGCATTCCAATGCCACTTCTGGAGGCCGCGGTTCTGCTTTTCGTAGAGTTGGTACTAACTTACTGGCTTACGAACAGTAGAAGAGTAGGCAGGAACTACTTGTTTGCTTTCTCCTGGAAGCACTTGTTAGCAGTAGGTTCGTTTGCTTTGTTTTAGTTTTAGGCATTTTTTTTGCTGTTGACTTATAGTTTTCAATATAATTGTCACTTTTGTTTGAATTATTGTTTTCTTAATAATTTCTTATTTTTAGTATTTTTATATTGGTTGACATTTTAAAGATTTCTTTTAAAGAAATATGTGTTTCGATGTATTGCTTGCTTTTAATCAGGTTATATTTTCTGCTCAGTTGTTGAAGATGCATGTCGATTCCAGACATTAATCCCTACTCTGACTGTTAACCCATTGCCAAATATGTAATTAAAAAATGTTTTCTTTTTCAAAATGGAGGTTTCTTCTTCAATTTCTTGAATTATCCCGATGCAGTGCAGAAAACTTTTAATTAAAAATTCTTGCAGAGTTGGGTGTGGTGGCAAGGGGCCTGCCTGACTCCATTTTGAAGGCAGGAGCCATTATGCTGTATTGTTAAAAATAAGTTTCTATTTACTGTTAGAGCTGAATTTCTCTGTTTTCTGGTAAAGAGTCCACAGATAAAAATATAGAAATGTAGGTCCAGGAAATAAGAATGTACAAATAAAGAAATATAAAGTTGTAAGCCTAGGAGAATGAGAGTAGACTGTCAGCAGATTTCTCAGCAGCTTAAGGATTGACTGTTAACAATGGTTACTTTCCTTTACAACCCATAACTCTGCCTGCAAGGCTGAATCTGCCCTCTGCAAACTGAGGGTCAGCTTTTAGATAACACCCAGTCACTCATGACCAGCAACTGATGTGAACTGAGTTAACTTTTAAATGATGGGAAGTACCTGACTTTTTGGTTTTGCATTGCTCCATATCCTTCCCTGATATGCAAAACCGGCAGTATCAGGGGAGTGTAGAGCTTGGTAAACACCCTCAAAATGTGCCAGAGAGAAGCAGTCGGCTAAATACAAACACTAACTTGAAAATTCTATTAATGAAAATTAAAAAAAAAACAATTTCTATTTGTATCTGAGTTCTGCTTTGAGATTGTAAAAATTTTGTTCATGCCTAATGCTTGCTTCTTGCTATAAAAAGGGGAGTTTGGATAAAGCCCAGGGCTACAACCACAACCATACAAGTCCATCTCTGGCTATGGTCTCAGCTAGCTAATAAGTTTTTGTGTCCCACCGAAATTTTTTTCTTTTGCTGAAAAAAGTTTGCGTCTGGCTTAATAGCCTTTGGTGATTTGTTCCCCCATCTTTGTGTGACCCTGTGGACCCAAAACTGGGATCTGAACTTCCTCAACCCATGACTTTGACTTGTTTTTGAGAATACACTGACGTTCCTTGATCTTCACTAATCACAAAGTGGCTATGGTGTTTTTTTTTTTTTTTTTTTATTTTTTTTCTGTATTTCTTTTTTTTCCCGTTTTTTTTCTTCTATAACCTCTGTAACTACTCATGACTTTACTCCTTAAAAGGAGTAAAGAAATGGTTTGGGGGCTGCTCTCTTTTAACTGTACATAGAAGACAGTCACTGGCCAGCTTTTGGGAGCACTACAATAAAAAAATCAAGTTTGCTTCAAATTTGTGGTAGTAGTCTTTTCTCAGCTTTGGGATTAACAATGGCACACATCTATAATCTCAACACTTGGAAGACCATGGCTGGAGAATCTGGAGTTCAAGGCCAGATTTATCTATATAAGGAGTTTGAGCTCAACCTGGGCCACATGACACTCTGTCTCAATAAACTCCCATTTCCATTTTTTAAAAAATGGCTGCTCATACCAGGTCCTGAAGTACTGTCATTGTCCTGGTTTGTTTTCTATTACTGTGGTAAATACTGTAACCAAAAGCAACTTGAGAAAGAGTTTATTTCCAATTCCAGCTCCATATCACCATCTATCACTGAGGGAAGGCGGTATCGGATCTCAAGCAGGTGTCTGAAGACAGGAACTAAAGCAGAACATGCAAGAATGCTGTTTTCTGTCTTGTTTCCCATGTTTACTCAGCCCTTTTCATATACTACTCAGAACCACACAGCTAGAGGTGGCACCAACAGCATTTGTCTGGATGCTTCCCCATCAATAATTAATCAAGAAAATGTCCAACAGACCTGCCTATGTGCATTATGATGGAGGCTATCTCTCCATAAATGTTTCCTTTCACAGATGACTCTACTTTGTGCCAAGTTGAACAAACTAAGCGGCATACATTTTTTTCTTAGTGTTTCACAAGGTTGGGTCTAACATTTAAGTTTTTAATATATTTATAGTTGTTTTATTTTTTTAATTTTCACATAATATATTTTGTGTTATTCCCCTCCTAACCAAGTCTTCCTAGATCTTCTCTATTCATATAACTTTGTTGTTATCTATCTATCTATCTATCTATCTATCTATCTATCTATCTATCTATCTATCATCTGTCTATCATCTATCTATCTATCTATCATCTATCTATCTATCTATCTATCTATCTATCTATCTATCTATCTATCTATCATCTATCTATCTATCATCTATCTGTCATCTATCATCTATCTATCTATCTATCATCTATCTATCATCTATCTCTCTATCATCTATCTCTCTATCATCTATCTCTCTATCATCTATCTCTCTATCATCTATCTCTCTATCTATGTACCTATGTATCTGTCTTTTTTCTCCATTCTTCCCTTTCTATTTATGCCCTCTCTTTGCTTCTGCCTCTCAAAAAAAAAATCACCAAAAAGAAAACTAAAATGTACAACTAAAAGACCAGTAAGACAAAGATTGACAAAACAAAGTACAGAGTTTATTTTGTGTTGGCCAATTACTACTGGCCATTGGGTCTACCCTGGAGTGTGATTGATTTAAGAGATACAACAGTGAAGAAAACTGATTCTCTCTTTGCCAGTGGTGTCTACTGTAAATAGCTTCTTTGTTAAGTATAGGATTCATGCCCATTTCCCTACTCAGCGCTGGGACCCTATCTGTTTTGAGCTTTGTAAATGATTAAAGATAGGGATCTATTTTTACTTTTATAAATATGAGCATCCAAATTTTCCATCACAATTTACTGTGGGTCCGGCATGTCCAGTTTATCAAGCAGTCCAGACAAGAACAGTTTCTTGCCCAAATGCCCAACCAACTCCATAAGGAGCTGCCGCACACCGCACCCCCTTGTCTGTGTTCGATGCGCTTTTACCCAGTTACCGAGCTTTGGGCAAGGGGCAGGAGGTTAAAATACACAGACACACAGACAGAGAGACAGAGACATGGGTCATCCTTGAATTCCCCCTTTATTGTGTTCAGGGGGAGAATATATAGAGATAGCCACGCCCCAGCCAAACTCACTGGAAACCACTCTGCCATCAGGAACTCCTGAAGGTCTCGTGCTCAGAACAGCTGTAGGCACTCAGATCAGGGGATCACAAGAAATTCAGGATCTGGGGTCTCACTTCTCTCAACATCTCCCCCCTAAATTTGTTATAAAACAGTGTCTGATCTGAAGTATTCCGGGGGATGAGGGGTCAGTATTTGCAGGTAACATGGACTTCGGGCACTGCTGTGGCATCCTCAAGGCTAGGCACCGACTGGGCTGAGGCAATGTGCCTTCCACCACAGCCACCTAGCAAAGCTCTGCTCCAGCTGCCTTCTAGCCCCAGCTGCATTCGTTCTGGGTCCAAACTGGTGCATGAAGTGGAGCAGAACTCAGGGAAGCAGGCTTGCTGCTCTGCAACCACTGAAGGGGCCCCACGTAGGGAATTTGGGCATTGTCAATCTGGCTACTTCCTGCTGAGTGGGGACTCTGCATTCTTAGGGGTATTTACTGCAATTCACTGCTATTTTCCAGTCGCACTCATTCGCGAGTCGCGGTCCTGCTGCGCTTCTGCTCCCTGAGGCCCACCCTGGAAGTGGACCTAGGGTTCTTGGGCTTGCGGGTCCTCGAGGCAGATGCCGGGGGTTTGGCGTTGCATCCCCTCAGGGCTTGGCCTTGGAGCCACGCTGCTCACACTCCACTGCAACATTTCAGGAGGTCTTGGGGATTCAAACTCCATGAATATTAAATAAATCCGTAGGCTCTTGTCGTCTGTGGAGACAAAAACAGAACCTCTTTTCCAAAGCATCAAATTCTTAAGCCCATATTTTAAAGTCAAGATACCTTTCTTAGCAGTTCCTAAAATCAAATGTCTTTCTCCAGTCCAGAACACAAAAGACAACACAATCAACATATACATCTGTACACATTTATCTTTTTAAGCTATATACATTCTTTCTATCTTTTCCCAATACATACGTCCCCTCCGGCTGGGGACAACCCTGTTCGTTTACCCCTCTTTCTTGGTTGGAGTTCCACTTGCTGCCAAACCAGGCGAAGAATGTCAGGATTAACACATATACCCCAACCCACCCTCACCTTCTGAGGGTGACCTCTCAGCGTTCCCTAGTTCCCGAATCTCTTCTGGGACCTCCAATTGCCAATATCTCAGTGGGAACCTCCAATTTTTGTGCACCGAGTCCCCGTGTCTGCGTTTGGTGTGCTGGCACCCAGTTCGCGAGCTTCAGGCAAGGGGCAGGAGGTTAATGTACCCACACACACACACACAGACAGAGAGACAGAGACATGGGTCATCCTTGAATTCCCCAAGAATGTCCCCTTTATTGTGTTCAGGGGGAGAATATATAGAGATAGCCACGCCCCAGCCAAACCCACCAGGAACCACTCTCCTGCCATCAGGAACTCCTTAAGGTCTCGTGCTCAGAGTAGCTGTAGGCACTCAGATCAGGAATTACAAGAAATTCAGGATCTGGGGTCTCACTGCTCCAACAAGGAGCCTCTTAGATACCCATCTTCCTCTTGAAGTTGCTTGTGCTGCTAGGAGCAGATGTGTCTCATTGACATGAAAAGTCCTAAGTTTTTAAAACATTTTAAATGTCATATTCTGAAGGTCTCTGAAAGATTTGAAGAATACCTATCTAACTGAAATATATCTTTATACATCTAGAAAATCTAACTAACATGACAAGATTGACTATTATAGATGAGTTTCTCTAAACTTATATTTCGTAATTATACATTACATTTTTAAATGAGCTACACAAACACAATACCTTAATCAAGATCAGAAATACATATAATAAAATTGACCTAAAATTTGTATCAATAAAGCAAGATCCATACCAATGCAAAGTATTCATTTCTATAACATACCCCCTTTTAAATGTAAAAAAAATACAAACAATATTTGGGAATATGGGCATAGTTTTCTCCATACTGCTTCCTGCTGATTGTTTGGCATAGTAATTTTTGGAGTGTTTATGGTGACCTTTGGGGGTCTTGTTCCACCAAACCATATCAGTTCGGAAGCAATCCACAGGTTCTCATCCTCTGTGGAAACCAAATAAGAACCTCTTTTTCAAAGCAACATATCAGACCCAAATTTGTAAGTCACAATACATTTATAATATACATGTTGATGTAGCTTAGCAGCCCATACAATGAAATGTCTCTCTATACATAGCTCATTCACATCCAAAAATTCAAAGATAACACAAAAATATACAAAATCCAGACTCTCCTGAATTTTTCATTTTTATGTGGCTTGTTTTTAGTCTGTTACTTTTAATCTATGACTATCTATGCTCTGTCTCTTAAAAGACTTTACTCTTTTTTTAAGCATTAACTTTATTTTATGGCTCTCTATACTCTTTTTTCTCTCTTCCAAGCCTATGAACATTTATCCAACACTATGACTCTTCTGGATTTGTCTTTATTGTATATCTGTAATTCTTTACTGTCCAGGGGCACTTTTTAAAATGCTATGTGCTTCTTAAAACTTAAGCTGTGCTATTACTATGATATATATGGTATCTTCAGCTTGCCTGCCCAGTCCAGCATGGTGGAGCCACTTGTGCCCCATTCTCAGGCACACAGCCAGTCCCTGTCACCATTAAGCACGCTGCAGCAGTCTGCTCACAAAACCCATCTTCCAATGCTTCACAATGCTCCATCTTCCGGAAGAGCCAGACATCACACTGGCAGCAAGGTCCACAAAGTCAGCATTTCAAAATGGTCATGGCTGAATCAGGAAAACTTCTCTTAAGGGAGATGTGGTATACCACCAGCAAATAGGAAGAAGCTGTGTTAAACTCTGTATTTTTGTGTCTAGAATTTCTTTTCAAGCTTTCTCAGGTTTTACATGCATTTTAGTCCACCACATTGATGCACCAATTTGTAGGTGGGAGGGGGCTGCTCATTGGTCCTGGCTGCCCAGCTGAAAAATAATCACACAGAAACTGTATTATTTGCAATACTATTTGGCTAATAGCTTAAGTATATTTCTGGTTAATTCATATCCTAAACTAACCCATCTCTATTAATATGTGTATTGCCAATGTGGCAGTGTCTTACTGGGTAATGTTCCAAGCATCTGTCTCAGGTAAAGAATCCATGGCTTTTCTCTGACTCTGCCCTTCTTTCTCCCAGCATTCAGCCTAGCTGGATTGGATGGGGAGCACATTAATGTTAATTCTTTTAATCACTGAACATAGATATCCTCTGAATTCTTAGATTCCATATATTAGCTTCTGCATTAAGGTTTCTTTCTTAAATTTGATTGCAGATACTGCTCTGTTGTTATATAGAAACACATGTGATTTTGTGTGTTATTTTTGTATTTTTCTAAACTTTAGTAATCTGTTTATCACTTCTAATACCATCTTTTGGAGCTTTTATGGTTTTCTAAATATAAGATCACATCATTTACTAACAACACTATTTTATGTTTTCTGTAAACACTGGCAATTTAACATTTTGTCCAATTTGTATTTCTCTCTCTCTCTCTCTCTCTCTCTCTCTCTCTCTCTCTCTCTCTCGGAAATATATAAATCTTTATTTTTTATTCTGTTGCCATGGAAAATGTTCATTGACACTAGCTTGATTTACCTAGTGCTTGCACTTTTGCTATTTTATCTCCGAGTGTTTCTAAAGTTGAATCCTATCCAACTTCAGTATTTATCTTCAAAATCTTTCCAGATCCCCAAGAGTTTCTCTATGTCAGATATTTTTATTAGGATTTCTATTGCTGTGATTAAATACTATGACCAAAACCAAGTTGTGAAGGAGAGGTTTAGCTAATGTTTCCAAATCACTGATGCAGAGGATCTGGAGGGAAGCTGTTTACTGAATTTCTTGATATAGCCTGCTCAGACTACTTTCTTATAGTACTTAGGACCCTCAGCCTATGGATGACACCACCCTCGATGGCCCTCCTTCATCAGTCACTAAATAAGAAAATTTCCTATAGACAGGTCTTATGGAGACAATCTTTAAATTGAGGTTCCTTTCTTTCAGATAAAATGAGCTTGTGTCAAGTTGATATAAAACTCTTCAGCACACTGGAAAGTTATTTTTTTTTATTTTTTTGCTTACTTGCTCATTTCTTTTAAAATAGATTTTTTTACCCAATATATTCCAGTTATGAATTTTTCTCTCTAAACTCTGGCAAAATTCTCCCTAACATCCATCCCATATGAGTGCATGCTATTTCTGCTTCTCATTTGAAAACAAACAGGCATTGAATGAATAATAGTAAAATAACATAAAATAAAACACAACAAACCATAATAGAACAAAACAAACAAACAGAGGAAAAAGAGCCCCCCTCAAAAAAAGCCCACAAGAAACACATAAATGAAGAGACAAACAGGTTGCTATACACAGGAATCTCATAAACATGAAGCCATAATTTATATACAAAGGATTTGTAAGTTATTTGAAAGAAGAACAGCCCTAACAAAGCGTTATGAGACACAGAACCTCCCCAAATGCCACTGAGTTCATTTTGTGTAGGCCATCTTCTGCAGAATATGGGTCCTGCCCTTAAGTGTGGCTTGTATCCCCAGTGAGACTTTGTACTAATTTTTCATTTACAAGTGGTTATCAGTTGGAAATAGCTTCTGAATTGGGAATGTAGACTCATGACCATTTTCCCTCTCAGTGGTGGGACTCGTTCCTCCCTCTTACCTGATTGCTCTAGCTAGAACATCCTGTGGGGGGTTGAATAGAAGTGTTGACTGTGATTATACTTATCTTGCTTCAGATCTTAGATCTAGGTAATTGATGTTTTCCCACTTAATATGCTATTACGCTTTGGCTTTTAATATATGGCCATCATTATTTTTAGGTGCTTTTCTTCTCTGGGTTAGATTAAACATTGAAGCCACCTGCTCCTGTTTTCCTATTATTGAGAGGCATTTTGAAACAATCTCTCTACTATCTGTCCAGTGAGGGTTCTATTTATTCATAGTTTAATCTTAGCAGTATGTAAATGTCCAGGAGTTTGCCCATTTCCTGTCTTCTTTCAAATATGTTACTACGCAGTTGGTCATAACAATCACAAATGATCAGTTTTATTTCTGTGGTATCAGCTATATGTAATGTTCTCATTTTTCACATTTGATTCTAAGTATTTGAGTGTATCTATCCTTTTCTTAGTATAGTTAAGAGTTTACTCTTTCATTTATATATTGTTAAAATCAAGTCCTTTATTTCTTATTTTTTGTATTTTTGTATTCTGTTTCATTCATTTCTTTCTGTCTTAATATTATTTATTCCCATTTACAATCTTGTATTTATTCTATTTTTAATTCATTAAGTTATAGATAGCAACAAAATCCCCTTTAGTACATTTTGCATTTCTGTTTTTCTTTGTTTCAACAATTTAAAAAATACACTTGATTTCATTCTTAATAATTGGGTACTCAAGAGTAATTTGTTCGGTTTCTATCCATTTATGCAGTTTACAGTGAATTTTTTATTGTTGTGCTAGTTTTATTTAAAACATGTCACAAAATCTGCTCAATATGACTTCAACTTTTCAAATTTGTTGAAATTTGCATTGTATGGGTGCCATCATACAATTTTCTGAAGAATGTACTAGGTGCTGATGAGGAGAATGTACATCCTGAATTTGGAAGGCAGAATGTCTGCAGATAGGTGCTGGATTCGCTTAACATGGAGTGTAGCTTCACTGTATTTTCTTATTTATGTTATGCATTATGACTGATGTACCTATTTTAAAGTCCCCTATTATTTTTTTTACTAATGTTTGACCTCTCTTAACTTTACTAATATTTGCTTTATGTGTTTAGGTGCTGTTGTTTGGCAGTCATAGTTATAGAATCGTTTCCTCTAGTATAATAGACCCTTTTATGCTTATGTATTTACTCTGTCTCTTTTCATTTACTTTTTGTTAAAGTTTATTTTTTTTTCAGTATGATTATTCATTCTCCTTATAGATTCTGTTTACATCCTAAAACATGTTTCATCTCTTCATTTTCATCTTGTCCCTGAAGATAAAGATTAATCAATCTTTGATTAAGCGACAGATAACTTGTCTTTTTTTTATTCTATTCAGTCGTTCTTTGTGTAATTGGTGATCTGAATCCATTTACTTTTACTTGATTATCAGTAAGTTCTTCATAAGTTCTTTAAACTATTTTTGAGTTTCCTTTTCTATTTCTCTTCCTCTTGAGGTTTTCCTTCGTGAATGATTTAACCCAGCAGCATATTTATTTTCTTTGCTTTTTTTCTATCATGAATTTGTCCTTTGTGGGTTTTTTTTTTTTGAGGTTAACAAAATCTCTTTAAATCATACAAACCCCTTTAAGTGATAGAAAAAAATTATCAACCCCAAGTACAGAACAAAGAGAGGGTACACTAGGAATAAGACCGTACCTGTTCTCCAGTCTCCCTCAGTTCGACTTGGAACCAACTCTTTCTATGTCTTCTAGATTGCCTGTCCCTTTGCATATTATTGGGTAATTAATTTTTAGAGATCTGTTATGTATTAGTTTATTCATTGTGTTAGTCAGCCCTCTGTAACTATCACCAAATACCTAAGACAATGAAATTTCAATTAAAATAATCTGTTCTTCTTGCCTTGCAAGTTCAGACTTTGAACTGTTTGTTATGTTTATTTTTTTGGTTGCTGTTATTGTTTTTGTCTTTGGTGAAGCAGTGCATTATGGTAGGAGAACATGGCTCAAGGAAAACTTTTGGTTTATGGTGAACAAGCCGAGAGAAAGAAGAAGGCGTGAGAGTACTCCAAACTGTTCAAGAGCACGCCACTGTGACTGTAACACCTGTGTACATCCTTTGTAGGGTCTGCTCCTCCTGGCACTGCACCCTGAGGACCATCACCTTAAGTCACGTGGGCTTTTGTAGGAAATCTAAAATCCACACCATTAAACGTTGGCTGCCTTAACAAAGTTCCACAAAAGTTTAAGGCAAGAGAGATGTATTATTTCCCAGTTCTAGGAAAAAAGAAGACTGAGCTCAAGATGTAAGGAGGTGCAGACAGTTCCGCAAGGCTCTAGCAGAGAGTTCTTCCCTCTGCCGACTTCTTATGGCTTCAGTTCTTTGGTTGATGGACACCTAATGCCAACCTTTGATTCAGTCTTCACATTGCCTTCTCTTTGTCACTGTGTCTCATAAAGACACTTGTTGTTGAACACTGAGCTTATTCTCATCCAGGACAGGCTCATCTTGATACCTGTAATTATATCCAGACCTCCTTTTCAAATAAGGTCACATTCACAGAGTCAAGTGGTTAGGATGTGTACATGTCACTTTTGAGAGCTACAAATCAACTTACTACATCATAAAGCATGGGCAGTGAACTGAGCTGGAAAAAGAACATCTTTTCTAAATGTATATATAACCAAGTTGATGGAATTAGGATAAGTGCAATACATAAAATGTGATTGCATATTAGTAGACAAAATAATTTTACCAAAGCTAGTGATCTATTAAATGAACTGGCATATCTGGGAAATAAGATGGCTCACTCCAAAAATTATAAAGTGACCACTTTCTTTTTTTGTAGTATTTTTTGTATTATTATACATGATTGATGATATGATTAACATCATTGATAAAATAACTTACAATTATCAATATAGCACACACATTTTAAAATCAAATGAAAAACCCTATTCTTGAAGAAAATTTAAATTTACCTGAATTAACTTACAGAATTACTTAGATATCTATTATTATAGATTGATATCGTTTCATACTCTAGAAGAAACTCATAATTTGACAAATTTAATAAATTTAAGGAGAGATAAGAAGATACTAAAGTCATTTTGACTACAATATCATTAGTTGTATTGGAGTATCAGGAACTTCTAAGCTATTGGTCAAGCGAGCTAAAATTACCTTTTATATCAGAAGATAATTAACACAAGAAATATGAAGTCTTTCACACCTGCATGTCTAAGTTAAGTATTGGCCTAAAGAATTGTCAGCCATCCTCAAAGCAAATCAGTAGACTATCTTAATGTGTCTTTAATTATATTCATTAATATTCATTTGAGGAGAGTGTATCATGGTTTCTATTTCAAGAACAAAAGCTAAAACATTAAAGCCTGCTTCTATCTAGAATGTTCAGTTTGAGCTTTGTCTTTTGAAGACGTTTCTCTGAGGAGATCATTGTGCATTGAGGGCTGTATGGATTGTAAGCTGATTCTCTTTTTAGATTGAAGGTAAATGATTTGATCTTGATTTAGTAACTTGTCTGTTCGTCTTCCTGAAACTTCACCAGCATGGTGAATTAATTGGTGCAAAGACGGGAACTGAGATGACAATCAGCAGAAGGCCTGACCATACTTAGTAATCATGAGAAAACTCACGGCAATCACAGTTTTAACTTCTACAAAATCTACCAGCATACATTCCTTTAACATTTACTGAGTGCCGGCCACTGTCAGCAGTTATTCCCGAAATATGCTGACAAATGTCCTGCCATTATCATCACTGTTTTTTCCCAGAGGAAGCTGAGGCATAGACATGATAATGTATTTTAAGTACCACAGCCATGGTCTTCTTATTTTATTTGTCAAATCTCAGAAGAGTGGTGCCACATGTTCTCAAAGTTCTCCAGTGCTGTCTAGGAGCCCCCAGAACTTTCTCTGGACCTTCTCTGGGAATATTGGGGTACTTCCCCAGGCCAAATGTCCCCTCAGGCTTTTTCTATTGTTTTGAGAAGGATGGAGAGGAGTAGATTTCTTCTTCATCCCAGTGGCCATGGCTGCCTACAGAAGTCCTTAACCTCAGTCAAGGTTCTTTTACCCACTGACTCTTAGCAAAGATGCATGTTGTTCTCTAGCTTCTGCTCTGGCTTAGGTGCACAGTTTCTACTTTTGTCTGGCTATAAACTCTACAGAGTTTGCATCCATAGCTCGAGGAATACAGTAGAACTGAAATGAAGAAAAAGGAGTAATAAGTCAGTAAGACATTGAGAAGCTGGAGATGGGGGAAAGTCAGGAGCAAGTACTTTCCGAGTACTAATGACTTTTTTTTTTTTAACAATATGCAAACTAGTTGTGCTTTATGGGCAACATATCATGCAATAAGGCTATCGAAATTCATAGCAAAATTTCTGACCACAATTTTGGAGGTCTAGCTAGATTCTATAAGTCTGGTATTCGAGTATCATAATGATAACTTGTGCTTTCCATAAAGAGGTTCATAGAGTATGTTTAGGAAAACAGTATCATGAAAAACAAGCTAAATAAAAGCGGAAATTATGAGACAAAGACAAGTACTATTCTGGACAAGGTGGTGTGTGAACCCCAGCTGAGCTGTCCTTTTAGGGAAGCTTAGGCAGATTACATATTACAGCTCCACTCTAGTTTTTTTAATTAACAATAATAAAATAATTTCTCTAAACCATAAAATTACTTGGAAATAGCATTCAACAGCTGTACAACATAATTAGGGTAGAAAACCTGGTATTTCTCAAAGTAAGTAGTAGTTCACACGCTATGCAAATGTTCCTCATGATTGCCTTTCTAGATGTGAGACAGAAAAATACAGGGATATTACTTTCCCAAAATATTTAATACACTATTCCCAAAGCCTCCGGAACTTTTATGACGATTTTTCAGGTCCAGGAATATAGCTAGACGACAAAAAGTAGCACAGACAAAGGAACAGGTCAGGGATATGCTAAGTTGTGGAAAGGATATGGAGGAGTGGAAGAAGCTGAGGCCAAAGAAGTACACTGGATGCATGTCAGGCATGACAGAGAAAGCAAGGACTGGCTGTCATGGAGACCCAAACATCAGAGGTAATGTCCTTGTATCTCACAAACAATGTGAAAAACGGTTTCGTTTTAGGTTAAGAAAATGAATTTAGTTTTTTTGTATTAAATATAAGTTAACAGATAGCATGTCAGGTGGGTAATTTAGATCTGGTGTAGAGCTGAGGGGAATCAGGGCTCATCATATAATTGGCAAAAACTGGTTGATCCCTCTCTATAACATACAGGGTGAAAAGAGAGAGACTGTAGTGTTTAGGACACAACAATAAGAAAAGCCTTATCATCTAGTTTTGCCACACTAAAGTTTTTGGAAAGAAATAACTAAATTGTGATGCCTAACACTAATCCTATAATCACATCATGGATTTGAATTTATGTAATAATAAAGCCTACTTACTATGTCTTACTACTTGCTAAGTCGAGTTGACGTATCAAAGGGATTTTATATATCATCAGTGAGGGACCTAATACTTTTGTCTTCAAATTACACATTAGATTTTTAAAAACTCTATTTGATGCTAAAACAGAAATTTTACCACCAACTAGATTAGTAACACGGTGCATACATTATTGGCGGGAACCAAGAATTTGGAACAGTGACAAGTTTGAGATGTGAGTATGATTTTGCTCCTCTGCTCAGGACACACTCTCTGAAGCAGCCCCTCCCCCTCTCAGGCAGAGACAGGTCCTTGGGAAGATCCCAGTCTGAATGAAGTAGATTTGTGTGCTTTGCCACCTTGTGGTCATTACAGTTATTTGCATGACTCCATCTGTGCTGTTGGCTGAAGATTTTTTTTTTTCCTCTGAAAAGACTTTATTCCTTACTCATCTGCTTAACAACAATTCTTGTTAAAACATATTAGAATAAGCTGCAAAACACTGATGAAAGAGTGGCCATGCTAATTAAGTGCCCATCTGATGATTTCTTCTGGGCTGACATGTCTGCTGGCTGACCATCCTGAAATTTAATTTTCCCTCACCTATTTTTCTCATAGTTCTTTTGAAAAATAAAGTGAATAAAAATAAGAAAATTGAGTAATATTATCTGGATTTCACTATGATATTAAACAAAAGATAAAACCCCTGGCTTAATGAATGCAGAACATATGCTTGCATAAATAGTAGGATTTTTTTCTGACATTAAAATTAAAGCTTCTTTGAACACAGGGTAACTTCTAGCTGCTTCTTTTTCTCTACTTCCGTGTATAAGACAAAGATTTTCTGGAGCTGTGAATTATGTAAATGTCTCTAGACTTGCAAAAGCCTTGTCAGATAGCTAAGGTGGGATAGATAAATGTTCAAAGGTCACTGTAACTTGTAAGGTCACTGCTATTAGCTATTTTATACATTTTGTTTCATTTTCTGATTCCTTCTCACATGAAATTTGATATTTTATAAGCTTGTAAACCTGTGAAATCTTGCATCTAAAAGTTGTTCAGAGAGCATAATCTTGGTTTTAGTGACCTTTCTTAGGAGAGAATAAAGCTGTCTCTGCTCTTCCAAGTCATTAAATTACCACAGAAGCTGAATTTTGTTTCACAAAATTTTGTTTTACAAAATTCAGCGATGCCGTCAAAATTCAGTATGACGCACATTTGAACAAAATCTCCCTAATTTTTTTTAAATTTAACAAAATCTAAATATTTTGAGCTTCTGAGATGGCTCAATGAATAAAGGATCCTGATGCCCTGAACTCTGATGCCCTGAGTTCAGTCCCTGATGCCCACATGGCAGAAGAATAGAACTAACTCCTACACGATTTCCTCTACCTGCCCACTGGCTACCCATTCCCCCACACAAACAAAAACATGTAATATAAACTTCTAAATTTATATTAAATTTTTATTAATTTTATATTTATATTAAAATTTATATTAAATTTCTAAAGTTATATTAAATGTACTATTTGGATCCATTTAGGCTTTGGTGATAGATTGAAAGAATATTTGCCTAATCTTTTACAATTAAGAAATTTTACTTAAAGTTATATTATTAATACACTATATAGAAGAAAACATCATAATACACAGTCTTGATCATGAAGATGAATGCAGAAAAAATACCATCCTTCATTTCTAGTACTAGAAAATCAGATCAAATTATTGATGCTACAACTGCTAAGTCATTTGTGTGTGTTCTGAATGATTGCTATCAAAAATTACTCAATAAAAACATAAACATCAAGAACATAAGCGCCACTAGGTGGTGGTGGTGCCTGCCTTTAATCCCAGCACTCTGGAGGCAGAGGCAGATGGATTTCTGTGAGTTCAAGACCAGCCTGGTCTATAAGAGCTAGTTCCAGGACAGCTTGGACTGTTTGACAAAGAAACCCTGTCTCAAAAAACACAAAACAAAACAAACGAACAAACAAAAATCAAAAATAACACAAGTGCCCTTATAGGAATAAACTTAAATATGCTCTGATTTCTTCAAAATATGTGTCATTTGCACAATTCAGTAATAATTGATCACAGATTACTTCTGATATATCTTTATTCAAAGCTATGAGACAGTGTGTCCTGATCAGAATGGTGATCCCGAACTTGCTCCAGAGTTACATGATAAATGGAAAGTCATTTAATTTGTATCATTTATCCTAGATACACACAGTTTTTATCTCCTTCATGCTACATGACAGCAATTAATGTAGGTGGCTTTTATTACTGTTTGTCATGGAGAGATATGTTACAGTAAAGCAAACTGCAGCATGCAATAAGCCCTCAATTTCTATCCAATACACATTTCACCGAGGAAAAGTTTATTATCTCTCTGTTCTCACTTCAAATCAGCAGTAATCTGTATACATAATACAGGGCAAGCTCTTCATTTCTAAAACTTATAAAAAGTTTCACTGTCTTTTACTATTATAATGCTCTGTGAGTATTTGGAAACACTAAGTCAAAATTCATATAGACTAATGTTCAGTAGACATATGGGAAGGAGGGCTGATTTGTCCCCTTTTCTGTGTTTTAGTAAAAAGGTAGGTTTCATTGCTTATCAAGCCTAGCTGTAGAAATATATAGACAAGCAAGCTTATAAAATACTGTGATGAAGAGAGAGGAGAAAATGGCTGAATAATCATAAAGTGCTGTGTTTATAAAAATACTCAAGTGTTTATGAAAACAATCAAGCATTAGTAACAAAGCTGGTAGAACACTCTGTTTATGGTCTCATGAAAATACTTGTCCAGATGTGCTTAAATGTTTTTATTGAATCTAATTCTAAATAATAATTCCAAATAATAATAGCAATAGACTCCATTGATTGTTGTCTGCTATATATCAGCTCTGTTGGGGCTCCACTTCACACCATCACGAAGATGGCAACACAGCTGTTAGCTTCATTTGACAAATGAAGAAACCATGTAACTCAAGAAGTAGAAGCAGAGTGTGGTGGGAAAAGGCATGAGATTCAGCCTTCTTACGTCTAACATTTTATTTTCTCACACAATTTCCCAATGAATATGTTCATATCCCTATTCTGGGTATTTGATTGTTTTGACTAACAGCTTGACTATTTTAAAAAAATAAATATCCTTTAGAAATTATCTAGCGTGAGACTCTTCTTAGAACAATCTAAAAATTAAGGCCATGTGAGGCTAACTTAGCATGACATAACTACAAGTCAAAATAAATCCTGCTGTACAGACTTCACAGACAATGATCCTTATGGTCATCCCAGCCTATGGCACCAAGGGATTGAAGATCTGAAAGCTCAGAGGTGGAATTCAGCTAACCCATCCTCGGACAAAGCAGTCTGGGAAAAGGAGATAGAGCTATAGAATGCTCCATAAAACGGGGAAAAGCCAACTAAGTTTGGAATAAGATGCAGGTTTATATGAGAATGAAATGTTGGAGAAGGCAGAGGAGAAGCTAAATATTAAATCAAGAAGAGAAAGAAAACACTCAGACATGCCTGATGTGGGACCCAGCAAAAGGCTGTGACTCATGGATAAGCCTGCTAAACCTACCCATGATCTGGTGGTTTCTGCAGTCGTTCACCAGAGGCAGCAAGCGGGAGCACAGAATCCTTACCATTCCTTCATCCTAGTTTCCTAGATTTGGAGCTTTCTTGTTTCTCATTGGGCAATCCATGCTCAGCACCCCAGACTTTCTGATCTATATTCTTGCCTGATTATAGCTCTATTTCCCACATTGCCCCTAAAATTGCATTTATAAAACCAAAATAGATCATGGAGATCCCAGTGTCCCTTGAGATGCCCTGCAAGGACATTTTAATCAGAATCTTGCCAATTCCTAAATTTTCTTGTGTAGTATCATATGTCTTTAAGCTTTAGTGTAAATAATCTTTCCATTGAAATCTATTAAAACAGCTGATCATATAAATGGAGATAAAGTCTGGTTAGTGGTGGTGTACACCTTTAATCCCAGCTCTTTGGAGTAAGAGGCAGGCAGATCTCTGAGCTCAAGGCTGACCTGTTGTGTTCTATACAGTGAGTTCTGGGACAGTCAGGGCTGTATAGAGAAACCCTGTATCAAACAAACAAACAACAACAACCACAAACAAATGGAGATAAACACACAGCACCTTTACTTCACCATCCTCCCAGGATCCTCTGTGGTTCTTCTCCAGATGGTCTTCTGCAATTTTGCACATGCTAGTATAGTACTATGTTGGTGTATTTTGTTTCCCATCTCTTCTATTTGTCAGATCTTTGTCCTGCCATCCCAAATGCAAGGGTAATGGATGTCTAAGCTCAATGGAAGTAGAAGATCAAGAATGGAGAGGACACACACACACTTGGAGATGAAAGAGAGGAGGTACATTCAAAGAGGAGAGAGTACTTCCAGATTAATTTCATTCTCTCACGAAGCTCCTCTGTATAGACATCTCTGTAGTGATATTTTATTTGTATTTTAATAAAGAGAGCTTGCCTGAAGATCAGAGAGTAAAACAGCCACACTGGTCAACCATACAGACCAGGCAGTGCTGGCTGGTGCACACCTTTAATCCCAGTAGACACAGTAGTTTGCCATACAGGACCAGAGGTCCTGGTGCACACCTTTAATCCCAGCACTAGAGAGGAATATAAAATGGAAGGAGACAGGTCTCAGTCTCATTCCTCTCATTTTGAGGATTCACGAAGGCAGGATCGCTATTTTGGTCCAAAGTAAGAGCCTGTCTGTGGCTGGCTGTTTTGCTTTTCTGATCTTGTAGTGTGGAGCTGCGGGCAGGCCTGCTTTTCATCCTGCCCAGCTCCCAGCCACCGGCTAGCTTATACCTCGAAATAACAACACACAAACTGTATTCTTTTAAATACTGCCTGGCCCATTATTTTCAGCCTTTTACTCACATCTTGACTAACCCATATCTAATAATCTGTGTAACACCACAAAGTGGTGCCTTACCAGGTAGATTCTAGCGTACGTCCATCTTGGGCTGGAGCTTCATCGCATCTGGCATCTCTCTCTGAGGAGAGGCACGGCAGTCTGCCTAACTTAGGAGAGGTGTGGCATCTTACTGATCCTTCTACCTCACTTCCTCTTCCTGTTCTGTCTACTCCACCCACCTAAGGGGCGGTCTATCAAATGGGCCAGGCAGTTTCTTTATTAGCCAATGAAATCAACTCAAACAGAAGACTCTCCCACATCATTTCCCCTTTTTCTGTTTAAACAATAAAAGAAAGGCTTTAACTTTAACATAGTAAAATTACATATAACAAAATAGTTATCAAGTAAGAATTAGTTACGATATTATATCCATTTTATCTTTTATCATAACAAAGGAAAACTTTATCTATCCATTCTTCAACTCCATCAAAGACTCCAGAAGGAGATAATATTACCTAAGTAAATAAGAAATAAGCAACTTACAAAACTCTAGAAATGACAGAGACATCTCGCTGCCTGGACAGTCACCCAAAGTTCCTTTGTACTGTTGGGGCATCCATCTTCAGCCTTCAGGCCCATAGTATCCAGAGACATTTCCATGAAGCAGGAAATTTCAAAGGCAGTTCAGTCACTTTCTGCTGTGTCCTGCAGAATGTCTCGCAGACTCTTTCATGAATCAGGAATCCCGAAAGATCATCTCACTTTTAGGCAAGTTCAGCAGTCCTCTCTCTGAGGGTTCTCTATGTCCAGTTTATGCAATAGTCCAGGCAAGAGCAGTTTCTTGCCCAAATGGCTATCAAACTCAATAAGGATCCTCTTCGATGCCCATCTTCCTCTTGAAGTAGATTGGTGCTGCCAGCAGCTGATGTGTCTCATTGTCATGAAAAGCCTTAAGTTATTAAAACATCTAAAATGCGATATTCTGTAGTTTTTGAAAGATATGAAGAATGCCTATGTAACTTAAATAAATCTCTATATAGCTAGAAAATCTAACTAACATAACTACAAGTTTTACTAATATTGATAACTATCCATTAACAACCTATATACATTACATTTTTAAATGAACTACACAATCACAATACATTAATCAGTATCAGAAATACATATACATATAACAAAATTGACCTTAAATTTAAATCACTAAAGCCAAATCCATATCAATGCAAATTACTCATCTCCATATTATATCCCCCTTTAAATGTAAAAGAACATTTATAAACAATATTTGGGGAAATGGGCGCAGTTATTTCTCTCCAAACTGCTTCCTGCTGAATGGGGATGCTGTTAATTAGGTCTTTCATGGTGTAACCTGTGTGCCAGGTTCATCTCAGTCATCAGTTGGGTGAAGTAATTTTCTGAAGGTGTTCACAGCAACCTTTCAGGAGGGCGTGGTCTATCATACCATATTGGGATAGAAGCAATCCACACGGTCTCATTTTCTGTAAAAACAAAAGAAACTCCTTTCCAAAGCATCATATCCTTAGATCTAAATTCTGAAGTCAAGGTATTTTCAAAATATCTATCTTGGATTAGTTCAGCAGCATTTGTAAACAAATATCTTTTAGCAGCTATTGCTTCTTCCTCAGCATTCAAACAATTCAAAGAGAGTATAATAGTATACAGTATCAAGATTCTCCGTATATTTTCCATCTTTGTACGGCTTTATTTTAACCTCTATTTCGTTTATTTTTACTTTTATTTTTTTATTTTTTGATAAGTTCTTTGTATATCTTTGTCCTGGAATAACTCTGCAGACCAGGCTGTCCTTGAACTCTCAGAGATCCGTCAGCCTCTGCCTTCCAAGTTCTGGGATTAAAGGTGTGTACTACCACACCTTGAACTCACAGAGATCTGTCTGTCTCTGCCTCCCAGGCATTCGGATTAAAGGTGTGTGCTACCACACCTTGAAGTAACAGAGGTCAATCTACCTTGCCTCCCAAGTGTTGGGATTAAAGGTGTGTACCACCATAACAAACTACTTCCTTTTTTCTTTTTCTTTTTTACTTTTAAGAACTTTAACTAGCCTGCATATACTTTTAATACATTGTAAACCATTTAGACATTTTCTTCAACTTTGAATCTTTCTTTTACTGTATATCTCTCTTTTTGTGACCACATAAGTCTTTAATTTACCCACCAAAATCGGTAGAACTAAAGCCGTAACTTTGGCGGCTGGATCCAGCCCATGCCTTAGCTTTCTAGCCTCCTGGCGGAGGTTCCCGCAGAAGCCATGTTTATCGCCACAACTCTATGGCATTTCAAGGTCCCTGCCAGCAAGCAAGCTGCAACAGTGTCAAACAACAGTCAGGACCGCCTGCTTGAAAGAGTCAGAGTTTGTCCTGACAGTACAGACCAGAACGCCAGCATTTTAAAACAGCACTTTTTCCCTGCTACCGCTGAAAACAAACAAGCATGCAGTCAGCTTTTCATCAACACCATTTAAGTGTTTTGTGGCAGGACCTCTTAATGAGCTGCAGGGTTTGCAGCTGAAGCTGAGTCAGGAAGCCTCTCTTAGATGAGAGCGCTTGCTCAGACCCGAGAAATTGCTGTTATCAAGAAAACATGCTTTACTCTAGTCTTTCCCAAGCTTTCTCAGGCTTTCTGTGGATTCAGTTATCCACGTCTGGGCGCCATTCTGTAGTGATGGGCTGCGGGTTGCATTCCTGCCTGGCTCCCAGCCGCCTGTCTAACTTATGCCCCGAAATCACAACTCACAAATTGTATTCTTTTAAAGACTGCCTGGCCCATTATTTTCAGACTCTTACTCACATCTTGACTAACCCATATCTAATAATCTGTGTAACACCACAAAGTGGTGCCTTACCAGGTAGATTCTAGCGTACCTCCATCTTGGGCTGGAGCTTCATCGCATCTGGCATCTCTCTCTGAGGAGAGGCACGGCAGTCTGCCTAACTTAGGAGAGGTGTGGCATCTTACTGATCCTTCTACCTCACTTCCTCTTCCTGTTCTGTCTACTCCACCCACCTAAGGGGCGGTCTATCAAATGGGCCAGGCAGTTTCTTTATTAGCCAATGAAATCAACTCAAACAGAAGACTCTCCCACATCAGATCTTCAGGTTGAAACCCAGTGTCTGTCTCTGGGTTTTTATTGTCCATGCTACAAATTCCTTTTTGAGTCTTGAGACAGTGCACCTTTTTTTTTTTTTTTTTAAAATCTTTTTCTTTCTTTAATCATGCATTCTACCATGGTGAGTATTTTAAAAAATTATTTCAATTCCAATGTTTGGAATCTCTGTTACTTGTAACCAAATGTCTTGGCTAGGATCAGGAGCCTTTGGGAAAAGGTCTTCTGCTGGTGGCCATGCCCGAGGAGCATCAGTTGGCAATTAACGTCAGGGGATAATACCAGTATTGCGGTCTTGAGGACCAGGCTCCATAGGCCTTGAAGGAAAGCCTATAGCACTGGCAGACCTGGAAGAACAAACAGACATAGGAGAAATTTTCTGAGGACCAAAGCTTAGTTCTTCATTTTATTCTTCTTACTGTTGCTTGCTCTATTCTTTTCTTCTGATGTTTCCTTTCTGTCTATCTTGATATTTTCCTTCTAACTTTCCTTTCTTTTTATGATATTTTCCATCTCTCATGTCTTTATGTTTTCCCCTTACAGCTTATGTACCCCAGTAAAATCTTTTAAACAATATAAAAACTAGAGTATGGGTGCATTCTATTTTTCAAGTCAATTACTGCAGTGAATACAAGTAAAAAATAAGTGTGTTTTCTACATCCCTTACATGATTAAATATTTTACATAATGCAGGTGAAAACAAGTTGTCCCAAGAACCCACACATATTCCTGTCCAAGTAACTTGTTATAGATTAACAGAGTGTGAGCCAGCAAGGCTTTTTTCTCAGCCAGTTCTTTTGCTGGCAGGCTGCATTTTGAGGTTACACAGGACTAATAATTTTATTATTTATCTCAAAAGATAATCTTTTTAAGAAATCTTAGAAAAACCACAATTCTAAACTTCTATATATGAAAAAGAACCAGTCAGCTCTACTTTAAATCTTTAGGATGCATGCCCACTCATTAACAGTATATATATAAGCTGAGGGCAGAAATGGATGCAAGGAGTTAATCATCATATTTGATCACCAAGCAATCCTGGAAAGAAAAGCACATCAGATAATAAAAACTAGACTGCTTGCTCTTGTCCCTCACTTAATTCTGTGCCTTTCTAAAACTTTAGATTATTTTCTGGGACTTTTCATGTTAAAGCTATTTAACAGAAAACATATTAATCTAATCTTAAGACATTCAAAGCTTTGTTTCATCTGTGATGCATTCTGAAACCTGTGCACACATCTCCCAACATTAAGATTACAGGATTTGAGTTAAGTTGGCTTCTAGGACTCTATTTTTTCCTTAATATTAACAAAAGCCACAGTCTATTTATGCAGCTTCTCAATAGAAACTCATGTGTTCTAGCTGTGTAAAATTTCCTTATTTTATTTTTTATCTTCTCTAGCCTTTAATTTATCAGAGCCTGAGGAAATATTTTATCTTACCTTTACCTCTGTTAATTCTTCCACTAAGTTAACCTCTATCATAATCCTTTATTATATTTATTAAAAACTCTCAGTCATCAGAATTCCATTTAAAATGGCACTATTATTGCATAAAATCATTGTTTCAGCTAAACGGTACAGCTTAGCAGGAAATCATCTTCATGAGAATCCACTGAGAAAACTGCCCAGTAGAACAGGATATTTGTATGAGATGATCAACTATATTAAGGGCAGTGGAGATCTCTCCATATCCATTCACACCAGAGAAAAATGGCAGAGTGAGCATATAAAGGCACAGCAGTAACAAGAGACATTCTGGGGACAACACCCTCAGTGCCCTTCCTATGTAAGATTCACCCATCAGAGCCTTGTATGCTGCTGGGCTGATTCCCTGAAGTCAATAGCCACCTGCTGTTTGTCTGACATGCCCACGGGCAACCTTTCAGCCTGAAAATAGTCAGAGCTATCGGTGTTGAATACTTCATGCAACATCATGGGAACTCAAAACATAGGAACACAATAGATTATGAAAAGTTTTAGAAGTTGATCCTGTATCCATTTAAATATATTTATTATTCTTATATATAGTAAGTAGTTTGTTATTCCTGTGTATTCTCTAGGTATTAGACATCTATAACAAAAAAGATAGAAGAACAGTGTCTGTTGATTCGTCATGTCTTCTTAATAATTTTATGGAGATTTTTCAGCTTTCAGTAGTCTATAACAGTATGACAGGACATTGAGTTCAGGTTAAGGAGTTCATGTTTCAGATTCTGTTGCCTTACTACAATGAACTTGGCACCTTAGGCGTTTCCCTGGGGCTGGACAGAAGGGGGAAAGCTGCACTGGAATCCAGTTCTTTTGATGCCAAAGGCTCCGCAAGACTCAGAGCCTGGATTAAGGCTAAACTGATTTAATAAATGATGAAAGTACTGGGGTCTGGAAAATATGCTCTTCTACAGTAGTCATAGAACTGGGTAGGTTCGTCTAAGAGGTTGGAAGAAATCCATGGTGAAATATTTGCAAGCCTCGGAAATGTCTCAACAGCCTAGCCTTTAACTTAAATAATTGGAAGTATCAGGGAAAGATAAGGGAGAAAGGGAGGATGATGGACAAGTGAGGCGACTTGAACGAGAAGAGGAGTTGGGAAGGGCAGTGCAAAGAATCAAGGCAAGTGAGAAGAAGCTGTGCCCATCCAGAAAAGCGCTTCCCATGGAATTCCAGGTCAATGGTGGCCTGTCCCATTTCCTTGGCCTGCACTCATCATCCCATTGAGCTAGATTAAAAAGATGTATGTTCTGAGCTGGCTTCTCTCTCCCCACATACAAAGACTTTGCTAGAAGTATCTGTTAGCTCAGTGTCTAAGAAAGGTTATTATGTATATAATACATACATACCCGTGGAAGGTGTAGAGGTAAAACACAAGATGCATTCTGCTTCCAGGATTTGATATACCAGAAAAAATAAGAACAAAACAAACAAACAAACAAACCCAAAAGTTGTATTCATTTTCTTCTTATTATTTGAAAGATAAACTTATAGATAGCCCATATTGATTTTGATAAGAAAGAATAAGAAAAAATAGCCAGGCATGATGGCATATGTCTATAATACCAGCACTCAGGAGGCAAAGGCAGGCAGATCTCTGTGATTTCAAGGCCAGCCTATAGTCTGGTATACATAGCAAGATCTAGGACAGCCAGGACTACTTAAAGAGAAACTTTCTCAAAAAGTTTATGCTTAAAAATTTTTAATCAAATGCATCATATTGAAATTCTCTGAGTTGATGGTGTGGAAAACTCCAAAGAAGTCTAACAGTCAGCATGTACTGTAGGCAACCAGGAGCTGAAGTTAACAGAAGGCCACTAGGAATGAACCTGCTGGGCCTTCCAGCATTTATGTGAGTGTTGGCTTGTCCATCAGTCATTTCATTCCATGATGTGGGAGTCCCTGCTGTGTGCTGTCATTACCATTAATGAATAAAGAAACTGCTTTGGCCTGTTGATGCAGAACTTAGGTAGGCAGGGAAGACAGAACTGAATGCTGGGAGAAAGAAGGGCAGAGCCAGAGAAACGCCATGGAGAGGCCAGAGTCAGACATGTCGAATTTTTGCCAGTAAGCCACTGCCACGTGTTGATATAAAGATTATTAGAAATGGGTTAAACTAAGATGTAAGAGTTACTCAATAGGAAGTTAAAGCTAATGGGCCAAGCAGTAATTTAATGAATACAGTTTCTGTGTGGTTATTTTGGGGCTAAGCTAGCAGGGTGGCTGGGAACTAGGCAGCAGGATAGACAAGTAGGCCTTCCTCAAACAATGCCAGAGATCCTTAATTGATTTATGTCATGTCCTTTTTGGATGAATGCATTTATGTTATTTTTTATTTTTAAAGCAATCATAATCATACTACAAAGAATACTGTGAGATTCCAATTAAAAAGTCAAACAATATAAGGGGAAAATAAAAACACCAAATGTAACACATTCTTGTTCTCAATACCTTTGTATCACAAATCTAGCATGTAATCACTCTTGTTGACCCTCTTACAACATGATCACATGACTGGAATTAAACACCATATGATTAGTGTAGTATTTATTGGTGGCAGAGGGTGCAAAATGTAGGGTGCTAGACAGTGCCAAGTTGCTATGGAAATTAATTTATCTATTGGGAAACATATCTCAGTTGCAAAGAAATGAAAACAGAAATTCGTATGAATGCATATATTAAAAACATCTCACGGAAAATTCTAGCAAGACTTTTGGGGATGGCTAGTACAGCAATGAATTCATAAGACTGTTGAAACAACAGTCAATATAAGTAATCTTCTTACTTTTCATGATTGCTACTCTACATGTAAAATGAAGTTTGCCTTCTCAAAAGTTTCATAGGACCTGTCCATACCCTGTGTTCTGTTTGTATATGAAGTTCCTGTGACTGGCTACTTAGACTGTGTGCTACAGCATAAAGCCGTGACAGCATCCAAGTCACCCCAGGAGATGCACAGACGTGATGGACCTGATTGGTGACCGTGCTTCTTCCACTAACAGAGCCATATAAATACGCCTTCCTTTAAAAGGTCCTAACATAAACCTCAGAGGCACAATCTGGAATCAGTTTATTCATTCATATTAGATCTGCCAAATGCCCGATTTTGGTAGCAGAGGGCCTCCAAGTATGCAGAATGTTAATATTTGTTGAAAAGACTTGGGTTTATTAAAATAAGCCATGATTTCCAACAGGTGTCACCCAATGTGCAGCACAGAAACTACCAATTATTTGAAAGAACATTCTGCACTTAGAAGAAAATTAGAGGCAGAACCATAGCAGTAATTTAAAAGTTGTAATCAGAATTGGCACTGGACATTTCCCATTTGTCTTTACAGACCTGCTCTGCTGCGGCTGCCCCTCAACATGTATATCAGAAGGCCAAGCTGTGTGGATTTAATCCTCTGGCTTTAGTCACAGGAAAGAAACAACAAAAGCAAGAAGGGAGGTGGAAGCATTATTTCCCATGCTCTGCCTTTTAGACAATGTATGCTGACTGAATGCTCTTGAGGAAGGCTAAGACTTCTGTCAAAGAGTTTCCCATGTTTTTTTTTTTCCTAATTGCTTTTACTTCTAGCTTCTAGAGGCAGAGAAAGTAATGGTTCCCTGAATTTGAACCCTAGCTTTTGAGTCCCTACTCTTCTTGGTTTCTTTTTTGACACCCTCAACAGATTCAAGAAAACTTGAGTAAAAACACATAACTGATTAAATTCAATGAGGTCGAGAAACTCTGCCTGGTTTGCTAAGAACCTATTATTGAATGAATTGTTTTGCTTATACC
The DNA here is from genome assembly GCF_903992535.2 of Arvicola amphibius. NCBI lineage: Eukaryota > Metazoa > Chordata > Mammalia > Rodentia > Cricetidae > Arvicola > Arvicola amphibius. The sequence goes on from NC_052053.1 coordinate 123,912,310, forward strand.
TCTTATGACCATTGCTATTATGGAGAGGAAGATATTTATTCATGCCAGCATAGAAAGTAAAAAAAAATTCACCTAAATATCTACCAACAATATCTATTTTCTTATATTTATTAAATTGTTGTTACTAGGAAGGACAGGTAGGGTTCTGCAGCATGGAATATAGTGTTTTATTCTGGTATATGGAAATCTCATTAAGCCTAGACATGAAGGTGGAAAAGACATCAGACTATGAAAAGATGTTTTAGGGTAAATCCCAAGCCTGTTAAGCTTCATTGGAGGTAGGAAAATTTAAGTTATTTTCTATGGGTATGATGAAATACCATGACCCTGACAACATATTGAAGAAAGAGTTTATTTGGGTTTATTGTTTCAGAGGGTTAGAGTCCACGATGGCAGAGAAAAGGCATGGAGATAGAAGCATGGAGCCAACACCTTGAACCACAAGGTTTAAGCAGAAAGAAAAAACCATAAATGGTGTAAGTCTTTAAACTCTCAGCACCTCCACCAATGGCATACTTCCTTCAACATGGCCACGCCTCCTAAGCCACCCAATGATGCCACCAACTGGGAAACAAGTATCTGAATGTCTGAGACTACCAGTGGATTTACCATTCAAACCACCACAGAGGGAAAGAAAACAATGATTCTGCTCCCTTTTCCCTAACTGCAAACACGTATACATATTTTATATCCCCTCAAATCAGGAATAAATAAATAATTTCCATTGTTACTATAAAACTATATTCTCTAATTGATATTAAGTTGTGTTCTTCGACATTCTCCAACAAAGGCACTGTGTCTAAGTGTGCTCCCTCAAAAGATTCACTCCTTGAAAGCTTAGTCCCCAGGGTGTAGTGGGAGGCTGCTTGTTGGTTCCAAGCTGCTCAGTCCCAAAATAATTGCACAGAAACCATATTATTTAAATCACTGCTTGGCCCATTAGCTCTAGCTCTAATTGGCTAACTCTTACATCTTAATTTAACCCATTTCTAGTAATCTGTGTATTGCCACGTGGCTGTAAACAGGCTAAAGTTCTGGCATCTGTCTCTGGCGGGGCTACATGGCTTATCCTCTGATTCTGCCCTTTTTTCTCCCAGCATTCAGTTTAGTTCTCCCTGCCTAGCCCTGTTCTACCCTATCAGGCCAAGACAGTTTTTTTTTTTTTAAATTCATTAATGGCAATCACAGCATACTGAAGGGAATCCCACATCACCCAGGGTAATTGTATGGAAGGTAATGGAAACTTTCAGAAGTAGGGACCAGTGAGAAATCTTTAGATCAAATGCCTGTGTTCCTAGGAAGTAACTGTATAACCCCAGTCTCTCTTCTGCTTGCTGTTTGCAATATCCATATGTCTGTGCCCATACCATGATGTGACACAGCCAAGAAAGTCCCCACCAGAGCTTAGATGATGCCTGCTCATGGTTTTGAATAGCTGAAGCTGTGGAATAAACAACAAGGCTAGCTTGTTTCAGGTATTTTATTACTATAACATATCGTGGAGAAATTACAACAAAACACCTAACTAGTACTGTATGTCTGTCATGTTACAGGCACTCTTCCAAGGGCTTTGGTACAGGGGTTTAAAACTCAGGATAAACTGATATCTCTATGAGGTGAGGATGATCATCTGGAAAGCCAGAGGGAGCAGAGTTACTTGGTCAAGGCCACACAGCTAGGAAGTGATAAAGATAAATGGAAGGATGAGAGTAATCCCTTTCCCTAAGCTCTTACAGAAGTTAACAAGAAGAAAGCACCAAAACTGACCACGAGTGCTGTGGATTATGCAAATGAGCTTGCTTCAGTGAGAAACAGCAAACTGTGCCTCTATTTTAGCTATCACAAAGAAAATGAGTTTAGCACTAATAAGACAGTCTTTGTGTCCTGGAGTTCCTGTCATTGTGAGTATAAAAATATGACTGGCTTTTCCTACAGGGGGAGTTTAGCAGCACTTTTTAAGGCTAAGGAAAACACAGAAACTAAAAACTGAAAGAATCTAAAAGAGGTCACAAGCCAGTGTGTCAAAATTCTCCTTGCATCTCTCTTTTTCTAAGTTACAGTTAAAGCTACATTTCATAGTATCTTACTAGACTACTTAAGAAAAATACATTACATGGCTATTTGAAAATAGCTTGCGCTTTAACTGAAAAAGAGAAAAGATAAAGTTATGCAAATCAAGTAACTTCTAATGTTCAAGCCCTGGTTTCCTGACTCCAGCAGATGGCAGCCTAACAAAGTAATTTGTGTTCCACAGTAACCCATCACAGCCCTCTGCAAGGCCTAAGCATTGGGGGCTCCAGCATCTGAAAACACAAGATAAAAAACTAGAAAAAGAAAGGAAGAAAGAAAGAAAGAAAGAAAGAAAGAAAGAAAGAAAGAAAGAAAGAAAGAAAGAAAGAAAGAAAAAGCTAGGGATCAGACTCCATCTTCTCTAACCAGATAACTTTTATTTTTGGAGAAAACACTGAAATCTTTCTCTTTATTGCTCTTCACTCTTTAAATACGCGACTCGCTCTAATTAGCACTATGAAACTAAGTCCCCATGAAAAGAAGGCTATAAAACATGACTCCATTGAAAAGCATACAATGGTTCAATTCATATATTTTAATATATGAATTTGATATATTTAAAAAGAAAGGACTTTAGAGAAACCATACTGATCTAAATTAAATGCCTCACTGTCACAGGTATTAGGTGTTATACTGTTGGGATATTTTTAACAACTGAAAATAAAAACTTCAGTATTAAGTTTGTGCTGAAGCTGCTTGCCACAATGAATTTGAATTTTTCCAGTTAGGTAGCTGGTATTTGGATGCTCTCTTTCCTTTGCTATCACGAGTTAGCTGTTACTTTTAAGGTAAATAAGATCATGAATAGACGGAGCTACTCCCATGAGAATATTACTAGTGAGAAAGTTGAGGCTTCTGTTTTTTTCTTATTTATTTTTCCTTTGTCTTCTTTTCTTAATACCAGTCATTGGACTTAAGAAATCAGATTTACAATTTGCCTAAGAGTTACTTACCTCTGAAAAAGTAGACTAATGCTAGTTTCTTTTTCCAACCTCTGTTTTCTCATCTGCCTCAATCTCTGAAGAAATAGTCCTTATGTTTTTATAAAGGTGTTATTTTAAAATTAGCATTTAAAGGAACCATAATAAACAAATCAACCTTTGGTGTAAGAACTTCTTAGGCCTCACTGCGTTTTTCTTCTCAGAGCTAAAAACTCCAGGCATGGGGAGGCAGCAAGAGATTGCCTTTCAAGGAACTCAAGCCCAAACAGCAGCTCCAGAGAGGAGGCATCTAGAGGGGGCAGGAGAAAGAAGATGGGACCAAGCCTTGAAGAGTAGTAGATAACCAAAGGAAATGCAAAGTCCTTGTTTTCTTCCCTCTGACTCCTAGGTAGATCCTTCTAGGTCTGATTCTTCTCGACTTCACATTGTGATTAGAGAAAGCTTCATTTGTACTAGGACCTTGACTGAGGAGAGAGAAGGGTCAAGCAGACCGGGTGGGGTGGGGCAGAAATTAGAATGTTTATCTGAGGAGGACCAGTGGGGGTGGAGGTAAAGCCCTTTCTGAAGAAGGAAGAAACTAGCTTTTTTGAAATCTCTGGGGAAAAAGCAGTCAGTACTTGGAGTATGAAACACACACAGAAAGCTCAGTAGAGGTTCAGGTAATAACAGCGAACATTACAACTTCTAGAGCACTGGGAGCATTCTACATTAATTAGTATAACTGCTCTCCTTTGGTTGCTACTGCGCATACATGTAAAAGATGAGAATTTGCTGTATAAACAGCTTCATCTCACAATCATATGGGTGAACTGGGCATTTCTGCCCCTTCTCTAATAATAATAATCTGAGAGATTAACTACTAAACTTTATCTGGGAGAAATCCATACTTATTTCTCTCAGCAGTGCCTGAGAAAAATGACTTTTATAGAGTGTATGAAGTCAAAGTAAAAAAGAGATAGTACTTTTTTCCATTTTAAGTTTATTTAATGATTTTATGTATGTATGCATCTATCTATGTATCTATCTATCTATCATCTATCTATCTATCTATCATCTATCTATCTATCTATCTATCTATCTATCTATCTATCTATCTATCTATCTATCTATGTAGTGTGATAGAGTTCACATATACCTGGGCCTGAGCTCCCATGTGCGTATGTGTGAGAGTGCTTATTTTCATGTGTGTAGAGGTCAGAGGACAACTTCTGGGAGCTGGTTTTCTTCTTCCACTGTGTGGGCTCCAGGGATTGACGTCAGGTTTTCAGGTTTAGGGCAAGAGTTTTTACCCACGATGCCATCTTATTTGCAGGGTTCTTTTTCTGTTAGATAGTGAGAAATACTGGAGCTCTCTGAGTTGATGACAATGCTCCAAACAGCTCGATCCTTTCACCTCTTGGAAACACGCTTCAGCTGTTTTCACTCGGGAGTTCCTTACAGCTCTCAGCGTGTCTCCAGAGGAGCTTCTTCTCCTCTACAGAGTGTGCCCAAGGCAAAGGTTGAAGGTGGGAGGCACAGGGAGAAATATGATAGCAAGTAGAGAACATCAAGGACATAATTCCTTCGATTCAAGATGGCCTTTCTGTAATCACTATAAAGGAATGATCAAACATAGTGTGTTCAAGCCACCGATGGGAACCTCTGGGTTTCTTTCCTGTTCACAGGAGCCCTTTTCCTGAAGAAATGAGAAGTGTACCATTGGTTCATCATCTTCCACTCTCCTGACAAGGGCTGTAATCTAAAGTTAGACTCTTGTCCAGGACTCATTGACCAAATTTCAAGTTGTTCCTTCTTTGTTTTCTTCCTATAAGTAAGTCCCAGAGTGCTGACTCTGCCAGTTCACTTCTCAATCAAGACTCATTTTCCCCACCTTTCCTTCCTTCTTGGCAATCCTGGGATGGAAATAGATCATGGGCCTTCTCTTAGCTGCTGTCTTTTCACACTCTCTTCCCATCAGCCCAATTTGTTTTCCCACTTTATACTAAAGAACTCCAAGGAGGGAAGCTAATAAACCCCATTAAAGCAGAAGTTGAGTAACTGCAGTCATTAGGTCCTCTGAAGTTCTTTCTCCTTCAGTGTATTATCACCAAGGAAGGCTAGGCTGATGTTTAGCAAAGAGCACCTGTCAAAACAAAAGAAGAGTTTCACACCTCACAATTTTAAGCCCCAGGTAAGAAACTCAGCCTGGTGGATCGGCAAAGAGGAAGACAGGAAATCTGAAACTCCCAGACTTGGAGCAAGTTAAATGAGTTTCCTCTGGATACCAACAGGCTTTTGTTTAACACGATTAAATCCTCTTTGTTTTATTACAGACATCAATGCAAAAACAAACAGTGTGATCAAGATAAAGGTTCTGTTGCTGTTTCTCTCTTTCTCTCTCTCTCTTTTTTTCAGGGAGCTATCACCACCTCTCAGTGGACAAGCTTAAAGGAACTAAGCCGGCCCCCAGAAAATTGATGAGCCAAGCAGAGCAGGTGGGCAGGAAAGCTTTGGGCAGCAGGGTGGGGGACAGAAAAAGTGTGAAGCACTTATGTCCACGACCAGATCAAGTGATAAGAGGACTGCTTTCCTTTGCTCTCCAATTAATTGTCTTCTTTTCAAAACAGTCTTAGCTTTCCCGAAGCCCACGAGGATGCTAAGACAGTCCTAGTGAAGTCCAACCCAAGAGCTGCAACTGGAGACAGAAACCCTTGAGTGGGGAGATGGGGCCGGTTCAGAGAATCACCAAAACAGTGAAGATTGGCTGTTTAAGAGGCAGTAGTTGTCTGAATTCTATCGGGACTACAGCAGAACCAAAACTGATGTGAATTTTCAAAGCAATCCTTTCTATATTCAACTAGTTACAGCATTAACTCCTTTTTAACAAACAAACATGGACACTGACAGAAGCTGGGGTCATCTGTGTTCAGACTTTAATTTCCTCTCTCCAGTCAGGAGCATCATTACAAGTTTATTATTACCAGTCCCTATCTTGTGATCTTAATTGGCTTCCTTCACAGAAGACACCAAGAAGCCAAAGCAGAAGACCTGGCAGCCTCCCAAAGATGGTGGCCAGATGAGTGGCACCTTGCCCTGGTACTGTCTGAAGCCAAGTATCAGCCTTGCTATGCTTGGCTTAAGGAGGGTGCTAACAATTCTAACACTTGAATGTGGAGATGGCGCTGTCTCAGTGGTTTCAAAATCTTGAGAGGCGGGGACTTTTGACTCATTTTCATGGGGTTTTGAAAAGGGATATGACAAGTTACCTATTATTGCTTGTAGCTCTTTTCGATTCTTGTGGATTCTGGTGGAAGATGGTTGTTTACCAAATCTGGATTCATCGACATTTTCAAACTTCCAGTATTGGCTATTGTTGTTTTGATACTTGGTACTCAGAAAGTGTGAGCGATGAGGATCCTTTAAATTAATTGTTTATATTAGTTATATTGAGCCTGTATAAACAACAATAATGTAATGTTTGCTGCTGTGTCGGAAATAATGAGACATCTTGAAGCAAGGGAAAAGGGAGAAAGATTAGGAAACAAACCTTGCTTATGGGAAAAAATGGCCTTCTGTGAACAGGGTTACTTTCTTTTATGCAAAAGGAAGATAAGTGAATTTTAGATTTTTAAACCCTTGGCTTCTGGCTTTCATGGTTTCCATTGAGAAATCAGGTGTAATTCTGATAGGTTTCCCTTTATATGTTACTTGACCTTTTTCCTTTGCAGCTCTTAATATCTGTTCTTTATTCTGTATGTTTTGTGTTTTGATTATTATATGGCGTGGGGATGCTTTCTTTTGATCCAGTCTATTTGGTGTTCTGTAGGCTTCTTGTACCTTCATAGGAACATCCTTCTTTAGGTTGGGGAAGTTTTCTTCTATAATTTTGTTGAATATGTTTTCTGGGCCTTTGAGTTGTAATTCTTCTCCTTCTTCTACCCCAATTATTCTTAGGTTTGGTCTTTGATGTGCTACAGACACTTAGGGAACATGGATGCAAGCCTAGACTATTATACCCAGCAAAGCTTGCATTCACCATTGATGGAGAAAACAAGATATTCCAGGACAAAAACAGATTTAAACAATACGCAGCCACAAATCCAGCCTTGCAGAAAGTAATAGAAGGAAAATCACAAACCAAGGAGTCCAACAACGCCGACAATAACTCAGGCATCTAGCGACCCTTCACCAGCACAACTAGAAGAAGGGAAACACACAAACTCTACTACTAAAAATGACTGAAGTTAACAACCACTGGTCATTAATATCACTTAATATCAATGGACTCAATTCACCTATAAAAAGGCACAGGCTAAGAGACTGGATACGAAAACAGAATCCAACATTTTGCTGTTTACAAGAAACACACCTCAACCACAAAGACAGGCACCTACTCAGAGTAAAGGGTTGGGAAAAGGTTTATCAAGCAAATGGCCCTAAGAAACAAGCGGGTGTGGCCATACTAATTTCCAACAAAGTTGACTTCAAACTAAAATCAATCAGAAGAGATGGAAAGGGACACTTTATACTCATAACAGGAAAAATCCTTCAGAATGAAGTCTCAATCCTGAATATCTATGCCCCTAATATAAAAGCTCCCACTTATGTAAAAGAAACACTTCTAGAACTCAAGGCAGCCATCAAACCACACACACTAATAGTTGGAGACTTCAACACTCCTCTCTCACCAATGGACAGGTCAATCAGACAGAAACCTAACAGAGAATTGAAAGACTTAATGGAGGTAATGAACCAAATGGACTTAACAGACATCTATAGAACATTCCACCCAAATAGGAAAGAATATACCTTCTTCTCTGCGGCTCATGGAACCTTTTCGAAAATTGACCATATACTTGGTAACAAAGCAAACTTCCACAGTTACAAAAAAATATTAGTAACCACCTGTGTCTTATCGGATCACCATGGATTAAAATTAGAATTCAACAACAATGCTACCCCCAGAAGGCCCACAAACTCATGGAAACTGAACAGTCAACTACTGACCCACACCTGGGTCAAGGAAGAAATAAAGAAAGAAATTAAGGTCTTTCTTGAATTTAATGAAAACAAAGACACAACATACTCAAACCTATGGGACACAATGAAAGCAGTGCTAAGAGGAAAGTTCATAGCACTAAGTGCCCACTTAAAGAAAACGGAGAAAGCACTCATTGGTGACTTAACAGCACACCTGAAAGCTCTGGAAAAAAAAGAAGCAGACTCACCTAGGAGAAGTAGAAGACTGGAAATAATCAAACTGAGGGCAGAAATCAACAAAATAGAAACACAGAAAACAATCCAAAGAATCAATGAAACAAGAAGCTGGTTCTTGGAGAAAATCAACAAGATTGACAAACCCTTAGCCAATCTAATCAAACGGCAGAGGGAGAACACGCAAATTAACAAGATCAGAAATGAAAAGGGGGACATAACCACAGACACAGAGGAAATTCAGAAAATCATTAGATCTTACTACAAAAGCCTGTATGCCAGAAAATTGGAAAATGTTAAACCCTTGGCTTCATGTCCTTGAAGATCAGGCTAATGAATAATACCTCTGTACTCAGTTTTTTTATTTGTTTATTTGTTTTATACTTCAATTATCATAGAAAAAATTAAGTCACAATAATCTAGAATTGGTTGATCATCAAATTTCAAAGGGAGGAAAATAATTTTAAAGGGTGACACAAATGGAAATAGTTTAGTTTAAGATATTAATGACTGGCTTCTTATTTTTATTTAATGGTTAAAATTATTTTAGTTTATTATCTGTATTTTAATACATTCCTGACTTATTCCTTTAAAAGATGTTATTGCCATCCATTATGATCTGTCATCTTAAGGAGGACATCTGCAAATTACAGAAGGAACCATGTGAAAAACTAGACTTGTAGAAAGAAAATTTCTTATCCAATTAATGTAACTAATATAGACATTCAAGTCATTGGACTGAACTTTAGCCCAATTGTTTTCTGCTTTCAAGAGTCTTTATCAGGACAGCAACACACAAGAGTTCTTTTTGATATCCTCAGGAAACAGGCCATGCCTCCAGGGCTTTAATATTTCACTTTTGTGTGTTACAGATTTAACTATAGGTAAATGCCATGAAAATTAAAAAAAAAAAAAGACACGTGATAAACCCACTTCAGGTATGGAATTCCTGGAATGTGAGGCCAATTCACTTGCCATGATCATGTCTATTTCAGTGTAATATCTAAGCTGTATGGAAGTTTCAAATTTTTGAATGTATCTCCCCAAACACGACAACTGATAATATCTCTTCTACAAAACAGATGAATTCTCAGTGAGAGGACGCTTAAAGACAAAAAGAAGCCAACAATTCATGCCACTGCTGCTATTATGAGACAGCTAAATACAACCTAAGACACAAAGACACAAGAAGCACACAACACTGTCTTCCCGCCCTGATACTACCAGCCACGGCCTCTTGGAGTCCCACTTCTGTGGCTGCACCAGACATCCTCAGCCTCCAGAAGATGAATGGTTCCCTTCTTATCTTCATTTTTGCTTACCTGACGGATTCTCTCAGTAACACAAACACAAGAATTTGCTCTATTCCTAATGTGTTTCACTGTGTTTCAGCAGGATGATGAAAATACAGCTGTTTCCAAACATACTGGGAACAAAAATACAACGCAATATTATTTAAAGGAAGAGTTATCAAAATCAGGGTGCCAATCACTCTTAGACGCAGAGGAAGAACTCTTTGTACTTCAATATTTATATTTATTACAAGAAAAAAGTTTTTGTGGAAAGAAGGTGCAGAAAAAGGGCACAGTATTAGCTAAATATTGTACCTTAGAACACCAGTCATTTCCCTCTCAATAGTACAGAAAGGGTCTAATTTATAAGTTTTTCCATCTCCCTGTTATGCTGGTTTGTAAGTTCTGACACTGCCACTGGTATGTTAATGAGGAGCTAGCGTTCCATTAAGAGAAAACCATATGCTCTGCTGCCTACTGTGAAAGAGAAAGCATGTAATGTGGCTGTTGCCTTAGCAACACATTAATTCATTTTGTCAGTGTTGGCACAGATCATTTCATTTATAAGAAAACAAGTATAATAGTTTACCACATCTATAATATTTACAGTGTTTCTGTTACAAAACAGTGACAAAATGAGTTTAAAAAATAGAGTTGGTATAATATCATTAAAATATGGAATTTGTGGTAAAAATTTCCCTGTAAAAATGGAAAAAAAATGAAGATTGGTGTAAAATTTCTTTTCACAATCCTACTTAAAACATTTTAACACCAAACTGTTTGCTTTTTAGCATATTTGTATTATACTAATAATGTGCGTCTGCCGCAAAAAAAAATTAGCCCATGAAAAACACAAGTGCATTAACAGTTTCTAATGAATGTTAAACAAAATATTTCATACAACAGTTTTGTTAAATTACAACCATTATAAACCTAATCGTGTGCTAGTGTGTTACTCATAACAAGGCTAAACATTTATCCAGTTTTATCTGTTCTCCCAGATGTTTATTAGTATTCTAGAGCTCCTAAAATATTTAAATTAAACCACCCCATTTTCTCACGTGAATGCATTTTGGGTTTTATTCATGAAAGATTTAGTCCCATGTATATCTAAATAAATATAGTACACTGTATATATTTTATGCACAAGTGATACTTAATGTGAATTGAGATAATCCGGAGGCATGATAAAGGAGAGATAAGTCCTGTTTATTAAAGCCCGCACCTGCAGCCGAGGATCAGTCCTCAGGGTATTCCACACCTGTAAACACACATTCTCAACAGCGAATACTTTGCGTCTGTGATGTTCACCTACCTTTTTTTAACCAATAAAAGGGAACCATGGAGAAGATAGCGAGCAACTATCATTTGCTAGTTTATGTAGTGATTCAAGTTTTATGCCGTTTGAAAGGGAGTATTTAAGCATTTACATGAGTTATACAAATGGGTGCACACCACTGTAGGGCTGGCCATCTAAGTAATGAATGGCCAATTATACTTTCGACATTATGAAACACCTTCCTAAAATTTCAGTGTTCAATAGGTTCATGCAAAACTTTGTGAACCAAATGTGGGTGTTTTGGTTTCTACTCCCTATTATTCCAGCAATGATTTAAGGTTAGATGGGACTCTTTCTAATTAGGACCCAAGACCCAAGAGTACTTTAAAGAGTTTCCTTTAGAGACCTGCAATGTGATCACTCCAAGAAACCCTTAAGAAAATAAAATTTATGATTAGCTTTGATGAAAATGACGTTAGTTTTAACTTCACATTATCTCTTCTTTGATAGGAATAAAATACTTTGAATGGCTACATCACCAGAAGAGAAAATATAACCAAACATCAATGTGATTTTCTGTGATGGGGAATTAAATGTCTCTGAAATGTAATCATATCACATTGACTCACCCAATAAAAGTAACTTAATGAAGTATTTTATCTAATTCATATGTTTTGCTTATTAGTTTGTGGTACTTGAAAAAATAAAGCTATAAACTTTTTAAGATCCTTCTTTCAACTCAAGCTCTTTCTATCAATGAGACTAGTTTGTCAGCAGTTAAATGATGCCGCATTTATAACTTAAGTACACTAAATTATAGGTAGCTTTGTAATGAAATTCATTGATTAGACTTACTACAAGTAATGTGATACATATTACTGTAATAAGTAAAAAATGATCTTGGGATATATAAAACCTTGTGATTTGAAGAGTTTCATTATTTTCTCTTCCTTTCTAAAAACAATATGTGCAAAGTTCTTAGATGCAATGTCTATTAAAAATTACTAGGAAAAACAATAATCTAAAAGGGGCAAGATATATATGTATTCCCATACAAATATCTACACATATACATAATTATTGTCCTTACTATCCTTTGATACATAAACAAAATATTTTTGTATTTAATCATTTTCTTGTTTTCTTATGATGATTTCCCCAAAATATTTAACATTCAAAATAAACCATTATACTTTCATGATTTGATAAAAAAGGATAATATGTTTAGAAAAAATATTTATATCTATTCTATCCTCAATCAGACTAGTTACCACTCCTTTCACTTTAGCATCAACTGATGTTTATTTTCATATAAAAACATGAAGACTACAGCAGGAAGACCATATCTGCCCAGTTATATCCAAAGCTGTACACATGCCCTTCCATCCACCTACACCAACACACCAATTTCTATCTGTCATTTCTCCACAGGTGAATATGTTGTAGTCTAAGGACATTAACTCTGGCAATATTAAATTGTTATGCTGCTTCACAACTGTTTACTCAAAATATTATACAATCAATCCTTGAAATATATAATATAGATCATGCATTATATGACACACATATTATATACATATACACATGCACATGCGTATATGTATATATACATTTGTTTATATGGCTTGAAGAGATGGCTGACAAAATAGCTGAGAGCACTTGCTGCTCCTGCAGGGGATTAGTGTTCGGTTCCCAGCACCTACATGAACTCTCACAACTCTCTGTAATGACAGTTCCCCCCTCTTTTGACATCTGCGCGTACTAGCCATTGATGTGGTGCACATCCATACATGTAGACAAAGCATACATACACATAAAATAAATCACTTTAATTATTGTAAAACATATGTAAAATAAAATGAATCTAACAGAAGTTAAAGTGGTCATATCTTAAGAATTACAAATGAAAATTAAGGAATTATATAAAATGGATGTAACTATAAATCATTTAGAAATAATGCATGGCACCTAATAATGCTTGAACAGATATTTGTTGGATAAATAGACATGACATTTGTAAACAAAATCTTCATTTTTTCTTCTCTCTAAGATATACTTGCTAAATTAATAGTAGAAATAATTACACAAGTGGAGGATTTTGCACATGAGTGCTGATGTAAGTATTGGAAATATAAAGCTAGAAAACAAGTTTTAGCTTTGGAATTAAATACTTATGTAGTATTATTTCAGTTGAGTAGTAGATATGCTAAGTAGCGGAGCAATGGAGAAAGACTGAAATGACTTCTCAAGCCCTTTTGTATTTTGAAACCTGAAAAGTTTCAAATGCTTCTACTAAAAGAAGACCTGAATAATTTCCACACTTCAGCCTTTTCCTGACCTGTGCTTTCTTTGTAGAAGAACATATGATTTCCTACATTGTCAATGAGAAGTTCACAGCATGAAAAGTAATTCAATAATCATAATGTGAAATGTTATATATTAGTCTATTCTAATATGTTAATATATCATTGTAAAATGCAAATGTTCATTGCCTTGTTATTTAAATCCTCAAAAGAATTTTTGAGGTATGATTGATATAATGCAAAGTCTAATGTGATACAAAATACTATAAATATTTAAATAGAAAAGCCCGTGTCCAATATATTACTGTGGCATAGACAAGCAGAATTGTGCTAAGGAGTTATGATGTAGGCCCTTTTGTTTCCTTAGAAAATCCAGTGTCTTCCTAAAGTTTTTCTTATCCATTTTACCCAGAAGGCCTAGTATTTTCTAATTAAATGAGGAAGATATTAACTTAATATGTATGCTATAATGTTTCAAAGTATATTTACTGTTACTGATTTTTACATTAGTTAATGCACAATACTAAGTTATTGGCTTAATCTCTTTTAAGATTCACATATAATCACTGTATATATTTATTGTAGACAGCCTGAGTTTGAAATATGCACAAGTCTTAGAATGCCTGAAGTGAGCTAACTGACATATATACTATCTATTATTTTTGTAATAAGTACACTTAAAGATCTACTCAGAGCAATTTTCAAGAGTAAAGTGCATTGTTATTGATTATAGCTAACAAGTTATGCAATAGTTTGCTTGAACTTTATTTCTTATTGCATTTTGTATTTTTCAACATACTTTAAGAACCCTGTCCCTTCATATCTTCCATTTTCTTATCTACTCATCAGGATACTTGATTCTGTACTTGCTATTTCAATAATTCTGTAATTATGCAATAGGTTATTTATACACTGCTGTGGGACAATGGTCTATACCCTGTCACTTGTATTTTAAATAAACGCTGATTGGCCAGTAGCCAGGCAGGAAGTAGAGGCAGAGCAACCAGGCAGGAAGTACAGGCAGGGCAAAGAGAATTCTGGGAAGAGGGAAGTTTCAGTCTGCAGTTGTCACAAAGACACAGAGGAAGAGAGACACATAGCAATCAAGATGTGACTGCCTTGCTGAAAAAGGTACCAAGCCATGTAGCTAACACAGTTAAGAATTACGGGCTAATGCAAGTTATAGGAATTAGTTAATAAAAAGCCTGAGCTAATGGGCCAATCAGTTTATAATTAACGTAGACCTCTGTGTGTTTCTTTGGGACTGAAAGGCTCCAGGACTTGGCAGGACAGAAATCTGGGACAACAATATATATATAACAGAGATTATGGTTTTATAAAGAATGAAGTCCTGGGATCTTGTTTCAAATCTTACTCATATAAAAGAACATGTTCCTTGTTCCCATATCCACCCTTCCTATATCCCAACCATCCTATTCCCCCAAGCTCTTCCCATCCTCCACTTCACACTTTCTCTCCCCATCCTCCCATCCCCCCATCCCATCCCACCCCCATGTTCCCATTTTTTACCCGGCAATCTTGTCTACTTCTAATATCCAGGAGGATAACTATATGTTTTTCTTTGGATTCACCTTCTTATTTAGCTTCTCTAGGATCACGATTTATAGGCTCGATGTCCTTTATTTATGGCTAGAAACCAATTATGAGTGAGTACATCCCATGGTCATCTCTTTGGGCCTGGGTTACCTCACTCAGGATGGTGTTTTCTATTTCCATCCATTTGCATGCAAAATTCAAGATGTCATTGTTTTTTTTTACCGCCGAGTAGTACTCTAATATGTATATATTCCACACTTCATCCATTCTTCCACTGAAGGGCATCTAGGTTGTTTCCAGGTTCTAGCTATTACAAATAATGCTGCTATAAACATAGTTGAACAAATGGTGGATATGGGAACAAGGAATTATATATCTTAGTTAAGGGAACCATTCTAGGGTTGGCAGAGACTTGACTCTAGAGGGGTTCCCAGGTGTCCAGGAAGACGCCCCCAGCTAGTTCCTTGGGCAGCTGAGGAGAGGGTGCCAGAAATGTCCAGATCCTATTGCCATACTCATGAATATCTTGCATATCACCATAGAACCTTCACCTGGCATTGGATGGAGAAAATGACAGAGCCCCACATAGGAGCACCGGACTGAGCTCCCAAGGTCCTGATGAGGAGCAAAAGGAGGGAGATCATGAGCAAGGAAGTCAGGACCGTGAGGAGTGCGTTTACCCATTGAGATGGTGGGACAGATCTAACGAGAGACCACCAAGTCCAGTTGGAATGGGACTAATGGAACAGGGGACCAAACCGGACTCTCTGAATGTGGCTGACGATGGAGGAGGATTGAGAAACCAAGGACAACGGCAATGAGCATGAACTCTACAGCATGGACGGGCTCACTGTGAGCCTTGTCAGTTTGGTTGCTCACCTTCCTGGACTTAGGGGGAGCTGGGAGGACCTTGGACTTAACATAGTGAAGGGAACCCTGATGGCTCTTTGGCTTGGAGAGGGGCAGAGTAGGGGTATGGGTGGAAGGGAGGGGAGGGAAGGGGGAGGAAGAGGGGAGGAGATGGAAATTTTTAATTAAAAAATGAGAAAAAAAGAACATGTTATTTCTCTCTCTCTCTTTCTTTCTCCCTCTCTCTCTCTCTCTCTCTCTCTCTCTCTCTCTCTCTCTCTCTCTCTCTCTCTCTCTCTCTCTCTTTCTCTCTCTGTTTAATTTGGTTTTTTGAGACAGGGTTTCTCTGTAACTTTGGAGCCTGTCCTGGAAATAGCTTTTGTAGATCAAGGTGGCCTCAACTTCACTGAAATAAGCTTGGGCTGTCTCCAGAGTGGTGGGATTAATGGTGTGCGCCACCACCACACAGCTAAAAGAACATGTCACATTACCATAACTACCATGCAAGTGTACTTTATTTAGAAATATTGACAAACAGGATAGTTATGCCCCATATTTCTTTAAGTTGACTTAAAAATACTATATGGGAGATAAAAATGTCTTCCAAAACTCATTTGTCACAATTCAAATTGTGCTCTTACTTCCTGTCAACTTTTGGACAAATGGGCCAGCAGCATAGCAAACCAGTGCAAACCAGAGTCACAGAATAGACATCTTGCCTGAGGAATGTATGCTTTAGACAGTTGAGTTTGGCTTTTTCTTTGTTTGTTGGGTTTGCTTTTTACTACCTATATTCAGAAAAAGAAACATGTACCTCATGCATTCTTACGGTACAAAATATGAAACAAAGAAAGGAAAATGTCATTTAGTTAGAGTTCTCTAGAAAGAGAATGATTCTGGAAAAAACAAAATGAATTTTAAACCCAGTAACTCATTCTTCAGAGGAATGTGACCAAGTATGTCTGTAATCTCAGGGCTCAGAAAGCTGAAGGAGGTAGCTAGAACAAATCAGCCAGGCCTACATAACTACACAGTGTCTTAAAATCAAAGCAAACCAAAACAAACACAGACAAACAAAAACCTAACCAAATCCTAACAAAACAAAACTAAACAAAGAGGAGATTGTAAAATCTTGAGACTCAAGTCTTCTGACTAATACAGGATAGCACTTACTAAAATAGCCTTTCCCTGTTTCTCTCAGTGTGAAAGTGGATATCCAAATTTTCTAATTTTTTCATATTCCAGGAATATGAAGATTCTGCTTTCTTTGCTGTGTATTGTTTTATAGAATGGAAGTCTAATCTATCCCACTAAATGTTTGATTATCAGAATTCACTGGTGGGTAAAATCATCCTTCCCTACAAGAGACAATGTTACACTGTGTGAACACAAATTTATGGAAATTATAGAAATAATTATGTTCAGATGTAAATTATCTCTTATTTTTCATGCTGTAAACATGAAAATGATTTTGATCATTAATTTCTTCATGGAATTGTGAACTTATTGTTAAAATTTAAATAGTTTCCAAATGAAGTTATATTAAGTTTCAATAAACAAAAAATGGCATGATATCACATAAAAGTATCCAAGTAGTATCTATGTACATGATATAACTCTAATAAATTACTTTTTGGATTTAAGAGTTATATAGTAATATAACATAATTATATAGTATAGTATAGTATAAAATGTCATATATATGTGTGTGTGTGTGTGTGTTTTGGTTTTATCAGTTTTACACAGTTCACTTATAAGCCACCTAGATTAAAGAAGTTTTGGCTTAAAGGGGCATCTAGCTTACTGAGTTTTACATATAAACTATATAATTTAAAATTTTACACATAGCTCCAAATTATTTCTTCTCTTTACATTTTTTTTGGTGTTTGTTTGTTTTTATTTTTGTTTTTGTTTTTGTTTATTTGAGACAGGGTTTCCCTGTGTAAAAGCCCTGGCTGTCCTGGAACTTACTCTGTAGACCGGGCTGGCCTCGAACTCATAGAGATCCACCTGCCTCTGCCTCACAAGTGCTAGGATTAAAGGCATGAGCCATCACTGCCCAGCTTTAAATTCTTAAATTGCATACATTAATATTTTGTTATTTTATTATATTCTCTTATTATTTATTTATCATCATAATTTTGCATACTAAGCACAAATAGTTGTAATTAATCTAAACCGAAAATTATACATTTTATTTTCCTTTTATTTTTGATGTTTTTCCTGTTAAACCCATAGTAAATTACTACATTGAGCATAGTACAGCAACTTATAATGGCCAATCATTAATAACAGATGATCCATTGACTCATTAGATTGTATGTTTACTGAAGCTATCCGTTTACCTTTAAAATAGGTGAAGTTCAGAATATCATTTCAAATATTTTAGAATTTTAGATTTTATTAGTTATATTAATTTTTTAAAAATGTGTGCATCTTAGTTTGGTAAGTATCTCTGAGGAAGTTTCATCCTACAAATTTTAAGATAAAATGTGGAACATTGAATACATTTATCACTAGAAAAAGAAAACGTAGTAACTGAAAAACAAGTAAGACATTGAGCAAAAGGAAGAGAAGGAAGAGAGGAATTACTAAAAAGAAGAGAAGTAGAGAGATTTTCCCGAATGATTAAACAATACTGGAAGTAAAAGAAGAAAGTTAGAAGCTCTCTCTCTCTCTCTCTCTCTCTCTGTCTCTCTCTGTCTCTCTCTCTCTCTGTCTCTGTCTCTCCCTCTCTCTCTGTGTGTGTATGTGTGGTGTGTGTGTGTATGTGTGTGTGTGTATGTGTGTTTGTGTGTGTATGTATGCACATGAGAAAGAAGCTTATTAAAAAGTTATGATTCTGTCTAAGGCCGAAAACTCAGAAATAGTCACAAGGGCCTAACATCTCTCAATGGCAACTGTAGTATGATGTGCACCACAAAGAAAGACCAACAGGTGGCACCGTTGGTTTGAGACAGCTATGTTGTCTGGCAAGCAATAGGGTAAGATGGGGATTGGGAAGAAGGAACAATGTGAAAATATGGTGCAGATACAAGATAGTCTAAAAAAATTAAACATGTTTATCCACCAGAGAGAAAAAATAAACAATTAAAGAACTCCAAAATACTTTTGTGAGCCAATCGTACTGACTGACATAGCCTCTGATATTACAACAGTTGGCAAACAGGCACAGTCTCATGGAACTTCCTGTCTGATGGTACCCAAAGCTATTGTGGTTGCCATGGTGAGCAGTCATAGAGTCACAGTGCTAACAATCTGGAGGGCCCAACAGCCAACCACAGTGATGAGGAAACAGTCACAGCTTCATGCAGCCTACAGAGTCTAGTATTTAACACACCATGAAACATTTCAGTACAAACTTTGGCTAATTTGTTTGTAGAAAAGAAACCAAAAGTACTTAGTTTTGACAAGAACAGGTGAATAATAGGAGGTATAGAACAGTAGTTCTCAAAGTGTGGGTCACAACCCCTGTGGGATCAAGCAACCTTTCACAAAGGTCACCTAAGACCACTGGAAAGGACAGATATTTACATTATGATTCATAACAGTAACATAATTATGAAGTAGTAGTGAAAATAGTTTTATGGATGAGGGTCACCACAACATGAGGAACTGTATTAAAGGGTTATAACATCAGGAAATTGAGAACCAATGGTATAGAAGACAAAAAAAATCCAATGGTAAGGTCTAAAATAGAAAGGAATTTACAGTGTTTGAGGGTGTTGGTGGAGGCTGCTCACTCATTTCCTGGCTTCCCAGACCAGAAATAATCACACAGAAAGTGCTCTTACAACACTGTAATAGCTTACACGTCGTATTGGCTAGCTGTTATATCTTAAATTAACCAATTTCTTTTAATCTGTGTATCACCATGTGTTTGTGACCTACTAGCGTCTGTTTCCTGCAGCTACATGACTGCTCTGACTCCACCTACTCTCTCCATCTCTATCTGTTTGGAATTCCCGCCTTGCCCTATTCTGCACTGCAATAGGCCAAAGCAGATTCTTTATTAACCAATGGTATTTACAGCATACAGAAGGTAATCCCACATTATGAGGGAGTACACAGAGATCCATGTGGCCATTGAGGTGCTATGAACAGACCAAATTGAAGAATTAGGCATGCAAGGCGATGCAGGAGGGGTAAGGCAGTTAGATCTTCACACCAGTATGCCATTTCATCTTGTTTATGTTGCTAAAAGACTGTGGTTTGGAGAGAGCATTCACTGTGTGTGTGTTTGGTGGTAGCAGTGGGGGAATACAGCGGATGTGGGATGCGCAAAGGAGAGCACTATCAACAAGGGTGGTGGTGCTAATACTGAGTAGAACATCTCCAGATATGGGGAGTAAATTCATCAGAGTAACAGAAAAGTTACAAAACCAGAGATAGAAGAATGTTAAGGGAAACTTGTAATGAGGGAATATTTTTTGATTAAATACAATATCGTGATGATTTATTTATGAATTTCATGTATGCGTATTGGGTATTTTGATCACATTTACCTCAACTCCTCCCAATCTACTCCCAAACCCTTCCCACCTTATTGTCCTCTTTTTATAAAGAGCTGCTTCAGTTAATGTGCTGAATACCCTCTACTAATGGGTATGGAGCCATATGCTGTAGTGTGACCTTAAGAGAAAATTGACTCTCCTTCCCTCAGAACTAAAAGCACTTCAGCTAGGGTGTGTGCACAGGAGCCCCTTCCTGGGGTAATCTTTCCAACTTCACAACTCGCCGTCATTCTCTTATGCCATATTTCAGTTTAAAATCTGTATGCAGTTTTAAAATTAAGTAATATAATTACTTGGAAAGGCTTCTGAGATACAATTATTCATCCAGCTGGTTATATCCATGTGCAGGAGATTAGGGTATCCAGGTTCTGTTGTTCCTAAGGTTTTCCTCCAGGCAGGTAAGAATGCCCAGTGTTTCTCCTTCTATGTCAGGAGCTTCCTGCAACCGCAGTGTCTCTGGTTCCAGAACAGATCTCTAATTTGTATTCTGCACACTCTACATCCCATTTGCTAATGATCAGACTTTGTAAAACTTAAGACTACATTAGCCTCAGAAAATAATTGTGAATCTCTGTTATTTACTGTCATGTTTAATTATGAAGAATATTTAATTCAAAAATTAGCTTAATTTTAAAAATATAAATAGAATTTACAGTATTGAATTTATTTATTGCCCATGAAATTTAAGCACATCTGTATAGTATTTTTGATTTTGAAGGAAGTAAAACAGCTATGAATTTATATAAATACGAATCGATGCGTGGACATCTTGCTACAATACAAATTGTGGTTTTTTTTTAAAGTCCAAATCAGAGATTTGTACTTTTGCTACTGATAAAAACAAACGACCAGAAACAAAGTCTTGTTATCAGTTTCTGATAAGGAAAAGGGATTATGAGACTTTTGCCTGCTTGTATGTGTATGTACTACATGCAAGCCTGGTACTTACTGAGGTCAGAAGAGGGTGTCACTCACCCTTGAGCTGGATTACAGACAGCTGTGAGCCACCATGTGGGTGTAATAAACAGAATAAGCTCTTTTGCAAAAGCACTAAGTGCTCTTAACTGTTGATCATTTTCTAGACTTATTATAAATCTTGTGAATATTGTGGGGGATAAGTCCTAGATGATACTTCCTGCTTAAAATTCACAAGAATCTGGGTTTGGTTGCCAGCACCACAAAGCCTAGATGTATTTTAATTTTAACACTTGGAAAGTAGATTTCTAGAGGTCAGGACTTTTGCATATAGGATGAGTTTAAATCCAGCCTGAGATATGTGGGACACTGTTTTTAACAAAAATAAAAGTTAATTCAGGTGGTGGTGAGTCACGCCTTTAATCCCAGCACTTGGGGCAGAGGTAGGTGAATCTCTGAGTTCGAGGCCAGCCTGGTTTACAAGAGCTTGTTCTAATACAGGCTCCAAAGCTACAGAGAAACCCTGTCTGGAAAAACAAAACAAAACAACAACAACAAAAACCAAAAAATAAAAGAAAGAAAAAAAAAGAAAGAAAAGCCAAAGTTTAAAAAAAAAAAAAAAACCTTGCTAATGTTAAAGCTCTGAGGTTACTGATCCAGAAAAAGAATTGAAAAGCATTTCTTTAAAACGAATGGCTGGAATAACAGAGCCTGCTTGGTGGGTAAAAGCACTTGCTGTTTTTACAGAGAACCCAGGTTTGAGTCCCAGCATCCATATCAGGCAGCTCACAACCATCTGAAATTCCAGCTTTAGGGGGATTCAATACCTTGTTTTGTTCTGTGCTGGAAATAGAAGGCACATGTTGAACATAGATACATGTAATCAGTCATGTGTGCGTAAACACATGCGCGCATGCGTTTATGCATGCCTGCGTGTGCGCATGCGCACACACAGGTGCAATCACATTTTTTCACTCTTTAAAAAAGTAACATTTAAACCCAGACTAATCCAAACACAGGTAGACTAATCCAAACACAGACATTAGTTACTTTCCTCATTGGTTGAGTCCAGAATTCTATATTGATTTGTAAAGTAAATACAATATTTATATCTTCATGGAGTTTCATTCTTCTTAACTGAAATCTAGGAAAGAAAACACTTTTCAAATTTCTTTCTATGTTTTAAAAGCAAGGTAATACATCTTAAGCTTAAAGTAACATACAAGTCCTAACATTAAAATTTAAGAAGTAGTCATCAAATGGTCACTGATGTCTACTGACTTTTGAATGCATGTTTCTTTAAATTCTTTGAGATAGCCTTATGCTGGCTCCTGGGCCTCAAACACAAAAAATGTACTCACTTACTTTTGGGTACGTCTTAGTAACTGCTTTATTTTAACATGCACATTAGAACAGATGCGTCTATGAATTGCAAAATAACCACAAAAGTTGAATACCTGAATTAAATCATCCAAACCAGGAAAGAATGGGTACTGCAAACTCCTTGTGTTTGTTGTCTTTAATTGTCATTTCAGAACTGTGGCTTCCTAGTCAAGGACGTGCTCAAGAAAATGCTGCAGAGAACATCTTTTCATTTCCTCAGCATACAGTCTCAGAGCATCTTTTCGTATCTCCAGCACACAGTCTCTTCACCTGTACCAAAAGCAGAGCGAGATCAGCGGAAGAGAGGAAACCCTTGGATTTTCTGCGGCTGATCTGCAAGAGAAAGGCTGACATCACCAGTTTTCATGCCTACGTTTGGAGACAACACATAGCTTATTAAAAACAAGGCAAGGTAAATTTATCAGATAATATGTAAGTTAACCTTTTCCCTTACTGAAATTGGCATAGTATGGATGTATAAAACTGTTCCTCAAAAAAATGGGGCCAAATAAAAAAGAGAAAAGAAAGCTGCATTTTTAGATATTGTCACAAGAGGGCATTTATGGATTAACTCATTGCATTTTTTTCTGTATTTGAGAACACTAGAAAACATTTCTAACTTGTACAGACAGTCAGAATAATTAAGAAAAATTGTAATGGGTAACGTCTCTAAAATTTTTACTTTATATTAATTCTTCCTTGGGAAATTGACTTAATTTTCAGAAATTTCTGTCAAATGATGATTTGGATGTTTTATAAATCTTAGGTGTCAGTAGCACAATTTCCTTAAGTACTGAGACACTAAATATATTATTCCTAAATTATTGTCCACACATAGTGTTTATCGCATTTGTTTATGTTCTATTATACTATAAAAGTACAGAATAAATCATACTATAACTAGTAAAAGGTAGTTGCATATTAAAATACAATTTTGCTTTTGCATAGAAAAAGGTAATTAATACTGCTAAGTATTTTGAAAGCAGGTGCCATTCAGGCAGCACAAGTATCTTAGCAAAATGAAGAAAAGCTCAGTTAGATTAGGAAGCGGGTAGGGTAAATTGGTAGAGAGTGATTCGGACCCAAGGAAGAAACTAAGTGGAAACCATAAGCTGACAAGCTTTACATGAGCCTGTAAAGTAGAATTCCCTGACACATTCATCCCTCTCAGGCCCATCCTCGGGTAGTGTTGGGCCCACAGTAGGCACTCCATGAACATTGTAAATGAATAAATGGAAGTATCCCATTTCAAGGGTAAATTTAGAAATAGGGGGACAAGAGGGAATTTTCAAAGATTATGAATTAAATATCTTTCTTGTTGCAATGATTGCTTTCAAACCATCAGATTCCTTGGAAAACCTTGCCCAGGCACCTGGGGTTTCCAAATATCTGCAGAGTTGATATCCTGTAAGCAAAGCTTCAGACGAGCTAAAGTGGTAATGTCTACACATTGCGTCTGTAAGAGCAAAGCAGGCGCAGATACAGAACCAACTGTACCTAATGACTGCAGGGAAGCCATCTAGTCTCACAGTATAAGACCCTACACTCCAGGAAGAAGCCATATATA
The DNA here is from genome assembly GCF_903992535.2 of Arvicola amphibius. Lineage (NCBI taxonomy): Eukaryota > Metazoa > Chordata > Mammalia > Rodentia > Cricetidae > Arvicola > Arvicola amphibius. The sequence goes on from NC_052053.1 coordinate 123,936,173, forward strand.
TATATATATATATTAACTTATCTAATATTTTACAAAATCCTCCTTTTTAATGGATCAAAAAACAGTAATCAACTATCAGAAAGTTTAGTAACCATTAGATAATCATTTATATAATTTTAATCAAAGTACAAAAATGTGGCATTGTAGAAAGCACACTATTTCCTTTAAGACGTTTTAATATAATCAAAACACACTTCAAATTTTTGTCCTACTGCTGCCGAAGGCTCAGCTCTCACAAACTGTTCCTATCATGTGATACCGCAGAAGACAGCGAGACAAGATGAGCTGCCAAAGACGTCAGGTTACAGAGTACCGGGTGCAGAGGTCAACTCCAACACTTACTAAGAAAATGGTTTTCGCCAAGCCTACTTTCATCTATAAATTTAGAACAATGCTATCTACGTCATGAACTATTCTAGGTGGCAAATTTGAGCATGAAAAATTTGCCCTATGAATACAAGGTAGTCCGTAAACTTCAGAGTTTATATTCAAAGTACCACAGTTTTTAGGGTTCTGATGGAGAAATTTAAGATTCCAGTAGATACAGAGATTATCCCCAAACACAATACATGCCTGCAGTCAGTTTGAATGTGAGGATGCTCTGACTAATTGGAGGTGGTAGGAGGGATAGATGTCATTTTCAGGCATAGACGATTAAAAGCTACAAGCTATCCTCATCGGTACCACCTCTTACCACATCAGGCGTGAAACCTAGTACTGAGACAATGGCGCCTCATTATAGCAAGGCCTTTCTCAGCGGAGTCATCTCAGTCCACCATAATGGACTAGAGTCTATCAGACCAGCGTTTGTCCAAAACGAAACATAAACCATTGGCTGTGTTTTGTCATTGATCTTCAGGTGGTAAATTATTCCTGCAGGATAACGCACTCTATGCTGTGTCAGGTTATGACTTTGCCAAGACACTTTATCTTAAGAATAAGGCAATTAAAGCCTAGAGAAGCAAGTTTATATAAAAACAAAGAACAGAATGCAAAATTTTAAATGAAAATGAAAGTATAGGAGTATACACTCTTCCTGAGGGGCTATCTCTTGTGAATCACAGTTTTCTTCTCTTGGTAAATATTCCTGATATATATTCCAAACATAGTTCTTAAGAATTTCCAAATATTCTTCTATGAGTCATCATTTTTATTATTTTTAATATGTCTTTAATTTACCCAAGTTCTAAATTGAAATAATCAGTTATGACATTCTACAAAGGATTATTCTGTGTCTCTTTCCCCAAATAGAAATTTTATTGTGATAATATGTGTAATGGCAGGAATTTCTGGTTACAGTTTGTTTTTCAATGTTTTCCTGCTTCATGAGGATGTTGATATCACCATTTATCAAAGTGTATTATTTGGTTCATATTATATATATAATGTTATATATAATATATATAAACACACATATGTTTATATATATTAACTTAATCTTTGACACTTTGTATTTCCTTACCTAATAGTTGAAAGATTCAAAGCAATGACCTAAGTATCGAATGAAAGTGAAATGAACTTCAAGGATATAATATGGAAAAGGAAGATGACCGTAGGACACATTATCCAAGGACAATTCCTTAAGAGAAGCCAGTGGGAAAATGGGGAGGAGCTGTCATGGAAGGGAAAGATCTGTTAATAAAGTCAGTTCTCAGGAATCAGCGGGAAGAGAGAGTTTCAAGAACTAGGTGAAGAGGAAACATCACATGAGCAGCAAAGCACTGGAGGCGAGAAGTTGTTATCCTTGGTGGATTTGGAGCACGACAATCTTCTCTGAAATATCATATTTTTATTTGTTCTCTGAAAGCACCATATATGCATACAATATATTATGATCATATCCATTCCCTGAATTCTTCCCATGAGTTCCTCCCAGATGCATCTTTATCCCCTTGCGCCTTCGCATACACTTTCCACTCTCTCTTCCCATCTCTTACTCATCCTACTGCTGCTGAAGGCTCAGCTCTCACAAACCGTTCCTATCATGTAATACCGCAGAAGACAGCGAGACAAGATGAGCTGCCAAAGACGTCAGGTTACAGAGTACCGGATGCAGAGGTCAACTCCAACACTTACTAAGAAAATGGTTTTCGCCAAGCCTACTTCCATCTATAAATTTAGAACAATGCTATCTACATCATGAACTATTCTAGGTAGCAAATTTGAGCATGAAAAATTTGCCCTATGAATACAAGGTAGTCCGTAAACTTCAGAGTTTATATTCAAAGTACCACAGTTTTTAGGATTCTATTTGCAACATGAGGTATATTACCATTCCTGTCAGCAACACTGTGTGTTTATAGTGGGAGTGTCTCAAAAAACCAGAACTGGGCCTCATGGTCTCACAACAGAACTTGGACATAGTGAACCCTTTCAACTTTCTTTTAGCCATCCCTATATAGCAATGAAAATTTCTGTTGTTCTAAATTGCTCCTCTCCTCCTCTCTTTTCCCCTTTTCTCCTCTCTCCTTGACGTCTCTGCATTCATCTGCACTCCCTTCCCCTCTCCTCCTTTCCCTCTTTCATCATAACACGAAGTAGTGCTCGAGCACAGAGGAGCCTAAACTCCAGACGGACATGGAGGAATCAAACTGTTCTGTATTCCTTAGTGAGCTATGTTGTGCAGACTCTGTCTTTGCCACAACATGAACAGTCATTTTCGACCTAAATACCTCATGAACTCTGTTTTTTATTAATATTGCAGCACTGCTTGAATTACATAGGCAGTTAACAGATTTCAACAATATACTAGCACTAGATAAATTATCTTTAGGAAGAGAAAATATAAGAGTTTTGAAAGAACATCTAATTAAAAGTGGCATTTGAAGATGGCTCCCTCAGAGTATTTATGTTAAACATGAGGTCTGATATGATGAGCCAGGATTCAAGGACTTGATACTATTCATATGTTTTCTACAGCCAAGTTATAAAGATAAGAATTAGAATTAGCATTGCTATCATTGTTCTTACTAATTACTAGTATCTATGGCAGAATCTTGGGTTTCCCAGGCTGGCCCTGAACTTTTTATATGAGAGGATGAACCTTGAATTTCTGATTTAACCTTTACCTCTTGAGTTCTAAGATTAGAGGTGTACCAGAACACTCAGTGTATTCAGTGATTGGAAGTTGGAATGGTACCCAGGGCTTTCTGAATTCTAGGCAAGCACTTAACCAACTGAGCTACATCTGCTACCAAGAACTAAGCATCATTGACATACTAGAAAAGCAGTTTAAATGTAGAAACCTATGTTATAGTGCATTGGTCAATAAGCACAAATAGCTATCAAGTCTAGTACCTGGAATATTAAATTTATAGAATTAGACTTCTAGATATTATTTGAATTTATTTCATGATCATATTATCAAAATTGATGTTAATATATATATATATATATATACATGTAAACCACAAGAAATATAAATAATAATTTAACAGCATCAGTGATAATTCTCAAGTTTCAGTCCAGACCCAAAATTGTAACTTCCAGAGGTGGATCTTAGAGAATCCTTGTACAAGTTTCTACATTGATTTTGGAGCTTATAGAATGTTGATATCCACAGCATTAGTGCCAGAACTAAAATGTACACTTTCTCTCTTGGGCACTGGATGCTTCACAGGCCTTCTGAGAAGTATTAATGTGTATAATGTACACTGTTTTGCTGAGAAAGCTTACAGTGAATCAGAGAAGTCTAGCTGAAAGATGCCTGGTGGGCATGAACGGCGAAGTAAATGTTTGGCTCAAGAGCAGCTCTGAGCTCCATCCAGGATTCCTTCCTATGTGTAATAAGTGAATCAATGAACTTTGTTCAAGTCCTGATCCACTTGGATCACTTCCTTCTTTGTGTTCAGCAAACCTATGCTCCCATATCAATGAATATTTGGTGACTTAATGAATCATCATACACATTAGATCTCAACAATATTGTTCTTATAACATATAAGATAAATGATATTAAGATGCAGAATCCATGCTGTGTTTTATGCAAGTTTTTGTTCTAAATTCATCTTTTTCATTAAAAAGGGCATATAAGAAATAATTCTAAATTTTAAGTAATGTACTCTAAAATTAATTTTGCAATTTTTTAATTTATTATTAGCAACCAATTGCTTGAGGGACATCTCACAATTAATCAAGGTTCATTATAATATTTGGCTAGTTCAAGGTTGAGAAGAACTAAATTTGCATTTATATAAAGTGGTCAGGCTTTTGAATCCATCTTGGAATCATTTATTCTAAGAACACAGGAAAGAGAATTAGAGCTGGGTTGGGTTCATGGAATCACAGTGGGTCAGAATTTATAGACTGTTTTTTTTAAGAAATAGGTTCTTAGCTGGGCAGTGGTGGAGCACACCTTTAATCCCAGCACTTGGGAGGCAGAGGCAAGAAGATCTCTGTGAGTTCAAGGTCAGTCATGTCTACAAAGTGAGTTCCAGGACAGCACGAGATGTTAAACAGAGAAACCCTGTCTCAAAAAAAAAGAAAGAAAAGAAAAGAAAGAATAGAAAAGAAAAGAAAGAAAGATTGAGGTTCCTTCTTTCTTCTTGAGACCTTTAGAAGGACATTGAAATAGGAATATTCAAAAGAAAAAGAACCAAATTCTATATATTTAGCATAGAATTATGATGACTTGTTTAAATAATTCATTTGCCAGATCATTTGTTAGCTATTTGCAGAATGATCACACTTGTGGTTTTTTATTGTCCAGGTGAAGAAACTGAAGTCAACAATCATGGCTGATGTCCTCCCCCTGTTTTCCTCTGTCTGCTAAGCCTGAGTCAGTTACTGCTGAAGGGAAATAGGACTAAGTCCATGAGTCATCCTTCCAGCTTTGACACCTTTGCTAGGCACTGGTTGCTTGTTCTCTGTATGAAAATATTACATCTCACTTTATTTCTTATTGTATACAACCCTTCACAAACTATCCAGTAAGGCTGATTGAACTACTGAAGTACATTTCTCTCAGCTTACTCCAGCGGCTCACTTACTGTTCCCGCCACTAAAATGAAGACCCTCTGAGGGCAGGCAGGATCTCGAATACTTCATCAGTTGAATTTTGTTTGCCCTGGAGCACTGTCACAACACCGCTAATAGTGTAAAAACCTTTCAAATATAGTAATTCCTAAATCACCACCATTGAGATTTTGATACTATCCTTGCATAAAAGCAATGTCGGCTGCCATGTATCGACTTGGTTAAAGAAATTAGTCTTCCTTGCATCATGGAACTGCGAGACAAACACAGAATTTTGATAAATACCAAGGTACAGGTCAGCGCTATGCACACAACAGCGGCTTAAGACAGGGAACACTTTCTTAGAAAATTGTTGAGGAAAGAGTGTAGAGTTAGTAGGACTATTGTAAAGATAAACCACTGAAATAAAATTCTTAATTATAGCCTCAACTGTTGTCATGTGTATACACACATTCAGTGAACTTACATTAGAGATGAGAAAATGGATACTGTTATGATTTATGATATCGTGAGAATTATGTGAAAAGACTTAAAAATGTATCAGTAATATTTAAATAGAATAGTAGAGGGAAGATATTCACAATGCTATAAAGTTATGACACTAGGAAAGTGTACAGTTAAAGTAATTTTTACATGTGCATTTTATTTAATTTGAAAGGAACCTGCATGCCTTAGATTGTTTCTTCTTCCTCTCCCTCCCTTTCACACTTCCTTTCTCTTTCCCTCATTTCCTCCTACCCTCCTTCTGCTTCTCCCCCACTCCCTTTTTGAGACAGTTTTTACGCAGTTCAGGCTAGCTTTGAAACCAGTATGTATGTAACCCAGTCTGGGGTTGAACTCCAGATTCCCCTCGATTTATCACAAGTGTTGGAATTGCAGGTGAGTGCCACCATGCCCTGAATGCTTGTTTGTATTATTCATGAGTGTAGAAAAAAAGCTGGAAGGTTCCCTAATTCATTTTATAAGACATAAAATATTTTGAACACTAAAATCTCAAAGATTTACTTTTTAAATGAAACTGTATATAGTTAGTATCATTACTTGTTCAAAACTATCAATATAGTAATGGGTTATAAGATTACTACACAATGATAAAATAGTCTCTATTCCAGGAATCCACAGACTATTTCTCCTTGAAATACAGTAGCATTGTAACCACAGCAGTTCTTAGGCTCTGGAACTAGCCTGCTGGCAGGGATCTTGATTATAGCATTAAAACTGCAGCCTCTGTAACCAGTTTCCTCATTTCAAAGTTGAGGATAATGATATGGCATAGCTCAGTGAGTTCATAAATATGAAATGTTTAATTATGCCTGGCACAGAATGAGAGAGCCACAGCATCAGCTATTATTATCTGCAAACTGATGGCCCAAACCCAGGATTATATAGAAGTGAACCTCATGGCACCTGAAAAATTCAGTAATGCCTTATAAATTGGGATGAATCTTGTCATGTTATAATCCTAATAAATCTAAATATTGATAAATTTTGTCTATGAGCAAACTGGATAAGTAAATTTATTTCAAATTTTAAGTTAAAATACTTACCAAAATTCCTGAAATCATTCGAACTTTTAAGTCCCCATTGTAAAGTTCACGTGAGGGTATAATAACTCACTGCTGTCACTATTATTTATCAAATTATCATTTATTAGCTATTTTCGTATTTCTCTAATGTATAGATGTTCCTGTGCTTACTAGGAGTTTATGTTCCAATGATTATATTTTAAATTGAAAATATCATATTAAAAAAAGCCTTTAATCCCAGCACTCGGGAGGCAGAGGCAGGCGGATCTCTGTGAGTTCGAGACCAGCCTGGTCTACAAGAGCTAGTTCCAGGATAGGCTTCAAAGCTACAGAGAAACCCTGTCTCGAAAAACCAAAAAAAAAAAATCTATTTCACATACATAACATACTTTAGGCTTAGCCTAATCTTCCTGAAACAGATTGAAAACACATTAACTTGCAGTTAGTCAAAGTCATCTATCAAAATACCTATTTAGTGGTAAAGAGTTGACTGTCTCAGACAATACATTGCGTGCTACACTTAAAGAAAACAACAGAATGGTTGTATAGGGCCTCACCATTAAAGTACAAAGAGGAAAGCATATTGGGCCTTAAGAATATTCAGAACATTGAACTAAAAGTAGTTACTGAATGAAGTGGGCGGGTACAGTATAGTGACAGCTTCTTTTCCAGCTAAGTTTGAGAATTCTGATGGAAGACATTGAACATTACCATTTTATGCGTTAGCAGGCAGAGTGTCCTCAGGATAACACCATGTTTTGACTATACAATTTTTCTTTCTTTTTATTAAGTATTTATAGCAAGCAAACATGTGTTGTAAAAACTTCCTACATAAACACAGACAAATGCTTAATCACCCCAGAGAGGAAGAAATGACAGACCAAAATACCAGTTTACCAAAGCCCAACCCGAGACTTCGTTAGGTTTGCTTATGGAGCCTGTGCGGGGCATTACAGGACTGTGGATGATTATAAAACGGTTGCCCCACTGCCGAGTCCCATCCTGTCCTAGATAAAGACCTCATGGAAGCTGTATCTTGGAGTCTACTTTTCAATCAGTCTTCTACCGCTTAAATAGCTTAGCATGTCCCAAGAGCTCTTACAGCTGGAACAGGAAGGAATAGCTGGAGTCCCAGATGAGGGTCATATTGAGTGTCACTTAATTTGCCCAGGGATGGACCCTGGTTCCATTACCATTTTCACACACCTGACAACCACTGTACTGGTCTGCTCTGGTTGCCATGGATACCAGGGCAAAGTCCAAGATGGCATCTTGTTATGACCACAGGACAAACTAGCACACAATACAGTGTTATATGTCTATCTACCTCCGAGTTCTTGCAAATATTTCATAGATAACATCCATTTCTACACTGCTGCAGACAGTGGCAAACACCATCAGCCAGTTCTTTGCTAGGAACTTTCTAGTTGCCTTGGATATAACCTCTTACTTGACTTGTTTACCTCTTTCATCCTCCAGCTTAATCAGTTCCTCGCTGGAAAGCTCTTCAGCCTCAGTACCAACAAGTTCCTGAATCCACTTTTCTCCCAAGTCCGATTCCAGAATTTCTCAAGCACCCCCACCTCCTTGCCGTTTCATCAATAGCAGGGGCACCATTAAAGCCTTTGGATGTGATGCTACAACTTCAAAGATTTCTTCTAAAAGTATTTCTTCTGTGCACTGTATGTGACTTCTTAGGATGAAGCAATATTCCAGACAGCATTTAATATGCTCAGACCTTTCCAGAATTCTCAGGGGGACTGGTTAGTGCCCATTGCTTCGTCAGTCTTTGAATGCAATGTGCAGAACAAAAAAGCAAATGGTCTGGGAAGCAAAGAAAACAGCTTTAGAGTGGAACATGTCGTCACTGATGCACAGTGGATGTATCTTGTTCTTTTGACAACACGCTCTTACCTGTGCAATTACATGAATGAAGAAGTAGTCTGCAGACAATGCTGATGTTTCCAATCTTTCTTGCTATCCTGAAAATGAAAAAGGACACGAATGCCTGTTCATACTCGTGAATGTTCTAGGGCTCACCACACGGGAGTTTGAAAAAAGCGTTAATTAGAATCTAACAACATTTCTACCCCACCGTAGTGTTTTTTTTGGTCTTTCAATGTTGTGAATTCTGACATTGTCTTAAAATGCTGGAGATATAAACGTGTACCCGCATTGGCTTGCGTGTAAAACAGTGACATTCGCATTAAGGATTTGTTCTAATAATACTTCTCATCTACCATTTTCTAATGTAGCTCTTTCTTAAAAATTCTGTATGATGGATATTAGTATTTTCTATTTCATGCTGGTCTTGACACTACAAAAATTATGATGCTTTACAGAGTGCTGAGGCTGTTGCATGATAATGTTATATATATATATGTATATGAAATAATTAATGTGCTATTTTGATATATAGAAAATATTTCTAGCCTTGCCCCAAATTATCAGTAGACAAAGTCTTAAGCATTTCCTATCAGTCATTTCCTCAACGATTTTTGTGCATGGTGACAGCAGGTGTAACTGAAGCTCATTATTCACTGCACTACCGATTCATTATCATTCAATATGACAAATATGATAGATCTCAAAGTTTCTAGCTCATGTATAGTAACCAATGGACTAATTGCCTTCAAACAGGGGAGACGTTCTGACTTTTACCTCGAGAGTAATTATCTTTCTTCTTGAAAGAAGAAAGTTGGAGGTTTTGTAAAAAGATACGGTTGGGTATGAAAGACCTCAGCAAAAATATTGCAGACAACGCAGCACACTGTGAAGTGTCGGTTGTTTACCTTCATAAGTGATGTCATTGTTGGCTGGGCTCTGCACATCTGCCTCTGCCCAACATCCTGAAAAGGTGCCTTACCTTTCTTACTAGCTCAGGAAAAGATCAAAACGCAAAATTTGAAATATTATTTCTGCTGAGTGCTTATCATATTGCAAATATCATTAATCAGGTCACCATAAGCCAGGCACATGGTCTAGGCAATGTATATGAATACAGGACAACTTGCCAATTATTTTAGCAAACTTTTGAGGTGATGATACTAGGGTGCCAATGGCATGAGCACCAACATGACCAGAAAAAAAAATTAAACAAAGCAAACCAACAAAACCAACTCTTAATGGGTTAACTATTAATTTGAAACTTGTTTTTCTATTTACAACATACATTTTTCTTTTTCCTTCTTTTCTTTATGTGCCACAGAGTCAGCCAGCTGACTTCTTTTGGGACAAAATAGCTGGAAGAAAAGTAGGTACTGTTAAGCTAAAACCTTCTGTGCCAAGTTGTAAACTACAGCAAATTTTCATGGTTGAGTGGAAAAAAAACCTCCTGAAAGACCAGGCTTATAATGGAAGTGCTGACAAACCCAGCTCTTGCAGCACAAACGGCAGGACTATTACCAGGCCCTTGGGGTGGACTAGTTGATATCATTTGCACTTTAAGCAGTTTAGGTGTTAAATTGCATGCAATTGCACAGTGTGATAAAACACCCTTCAAAGATATGAAATAATCCCTCTTTTTTCCTGCACTATTTTCTTACAGGAAATCTTAACTCATAAATGGTAGTATTGGGTAATTTGTTTCTAGTAAAATGCAGCATAATCCATTTAGTTACAATGTGTATCCCATTCCAGTGGCAAAATGTAACAGGTGTAGGGTGCATTCAATAGGCAGCGAGCCTAATTCACAGACCTGGGTGTAGATTCAGACACGCATTCATATTATTCTCTTACTGATTTTTTAATGGCAATTTAAAAACCATTTGACCAAAAGAAAATGGGAAAGAAATAGATTTTTATGTAAAAATTTAATATAAAACCTTCTTTGTCATCTCTCATTTTCTAAGACTGAGAACACAATGAAAATAATCTGCTTAGTCCTGGGACAGAGAAGGTGTGTTTTCTGGGTTGTGTTCACCAAAGCCATTTTCTTTGAGAATCCAGTGCCGCAGGATGAGCACTCCTCATCCAGGATGAAGTTGCAAAAATGAAAGTAAAAGCTAATTTCAGTTTACAGCGAAGAGTTCTTGAGATGGGCATGATTTTCAGGGGGAATTTTTAAAATGTCAATTTATGGGGTTTGTAAACTTTGAATTAACTGGTCAAATACAGACATGTGATGGTTGGTATCAGCTGTCAATGGAAATGGTGGTTACAGTGGTATTTAGACATATATTCTAGAATAATTTTCAAATATTCAAATATTTTCAAAAATTTCAAATAGTATTTGATTTATTCTTCCAAAGGAAAAAAAAGAAAACCTTCTGAAGAATTCTGAGGAGCAGATATAATGATTGTCCTGAAAACAGACATATGGTATGTCCTGTACAAATAAGGGTACTCACTGCCACTTGCACTAACCTCTTCGGGTGTGAAGACTGAATTTTCACTCTTTGGCGTTCATAGTGCATTCAGGACAAGGCCTGATGGTTGACAAAGGCCAAACAGTAGCACCTTCTGTAGAAACCCTATACATAGGATCTATAGATCTGCCCGACATAGAGGCAAGTGCTACTATTAATGAATAAAATATGATCAGTATTCTCAGGGAATTTATAGAAAAGTGAGTGGTGTTCAATAATAGATTTATTAATATGAAAACTTCAAAACAAAGATAGTAACAAATTATAAACAGGAGAATGCTTTTATGAATGAATTCGATGGAAATTGGATGTGATGGTTTACAAGTATCGCTTTCTAGGTAGCTATGTGAGCTGCAGGAACTCAACAACAACAACTCTCTCAGCTCAGTGGGCCGTCGTAAGGAGCTGCGGGGAATCAAGAACAATTGCTACTGCTGATTGAACCACAAATGCATGGACACTGCAAAAGTGCTACAAGAGAAATTTAAAAAAAAAAATTAAGGAAACATTTGTGTATAACTGAAGCTACAACGCTGAACTTGAGCGGTGTGGTGCAACCGGGGGATGTGGCGAGCTTTGAAATGATATTTTCCATTCAATTAATCTGTGCAGTAAGATAGTTACCCTGGCTTGGGGGCAGGTGCTTGTAGACTTCCTGGAAGCCCAATTAAGTCGGCTGATTGCTGAGCATCGATTTCTGTGACTATTGTTTTGGATGAGGCAGGGAATAGCTTGGAGTGCAACAGTTCGAGGCATCATGAAGTTCTGAAAACCTGCAGGCGTCCACTTTGGCTGCATGTATGCGTTCTTCACATTTCATATCGTTTATTGCCACACATCAACCATCTTGTGCCAAATGTATGCGTGCACACACACAAAAGCATAGTGTTTTCTCAACAGAGCAGAGTAATTTGTAATTTGTTTCCAAAGACAAAACTTCCAAATCAGGTGCAAATAACCAGCTGCAGTATCAACACATTTTGAAAGATGCCTGAAAAAAATAGAGATCAGAGTTGTAATAGATCTTAAGGTATCATATGTGTGTCCTCAAGAAATCCACCATTGTCTCAAAGCATGAATATATTTCAACCAGAAGAGAAAGGGTGGCCCAGAAAAGGGGAAGAAGGGAACATTTAGTTTGTCATCTAAGTGAGATTCTTATTATTCCATTTAATGTTATAACTCGGACTATTTTTATAGTTTTGCACTCACGATTCTAAAGGTTAACAACCTTTCAAATAGCTAATTTTCACAAAATCTGTTCAGGCATGATTTTCCTTTCATTTTGCCTGATATCAAGTGGTCTTATTTTGATTTGAACAATTGTGTATTTAATTCAGAGAGATTCCACTTTTATTTAAGTCTTTCTTTTCTATTTCATCTTTCTAGAAAAATGTACATGCATATTTGAAGCATACATTGCTGTATATATAGTCTTCTGGAACTGCCCCCCTCCCATTTTCGGCACTCCATTCTGTTCTAAATACATATCTGTGTGTCTATCTATCCATGCATATATCTGATATCTGATTCTCTTACTATTTTTACAGCATTTTAAAATTCAGTAAAAAATGCTTTAGTCTTGTAATTTATTTTTAAAATGAGGATAACATTTCTTTTATAGTAGTATGTGAATTAAATTAGAATATAAAATTAGTGCTTAGTAAGTTCTAGTTATTATTGAACTCTGGGAAGAATGTGTGTTCTATATTTTTTTTCTTTTAGCAATCACTGAGGTTCATTTTATTTCTTACTGGGTAATTATTTTTTTCTGAATCTTTATCAAGTGGTTTTATTTTCAGTATGTCTAAGTCTCTCTCTATATGTTCCTTACCCTGTCTCTGCCTATTTGTGTGCATTTGTATATAGTGTATGTTTGTGCAGTGTATGTGTGTATGTATGTGTGCATGCAGATGTCTGTACATGTAAAGTCCAGAGGGTAGCATCTAGTGTCTTCCTGGATTGTTATATACCTAATTTTACAGACAAGGTCCCTCAGTAAATTCAAAGGTTTGTTTGCCTGACGGACAGACAGGTGGACTTCGGGTATCCACCAATTTCTGCACCTCCTCTATGCTTAAGTTAAAGATTCCAGTCCAAATGATCAAAGTTTCCTTTTTATTTTCATGGATGGGTACCATGTCTATTGACTATGTTCCCCTCTCTCCTGAAAGTCTTCCTGAGACCCCCCTCATCCTCTTATCAAATTCATATCCTCTTATATAATTATTGTTTATATATATTTAAACATGTATCTGTATACATTTGTGTAAATATATGGTGTATACCAACATTACTTAGTTCAGCTAATGTTGTTCATATGCACAGAGTTATAGTTACAAACACTTGATTGTAGTCAACCTACTAGGGTTTTTTTCCTGAAGGAAAAAGATTCCCCATTCCTCAGTAGCTGTAGACTGACTATTTCTCCTTGTGGTTTGGATCTCATAAACCCTTTGCTCATCCATTCCGGAGCGTTGACTGTTGCAGTCTTGTGTAGGTTTTGTTCAGGAATCCATAGCTGTTGAGAGTTCATGGGTATATTCTGCCACACTCCCAAAACACTGTTCCGCTTAAGTACTTCTGGCTCTTACAATTTTTCCAACCCTTCTTCCACAATCGCTCCTGAGATGGGTATAGGGTTTGTGTCACAGATTTCTCATTTGGGGGTGGACATGCTACAGTCACTTCGTCTCTGTTCTTTGATGAGTTGTGGCTCTCTGTAACAGCTTTCATCCTCTGCAAAAAGAAGGCTCTTTCACAAGGAGGGAGGGCTGTACTAACCTATTGTTATGAGGATGAGCATTTAGAAGGCATTTGTAAACTAAATGAATTTAGGTGAAGAGGTAGTAGCTGCTTCTTTTTTAAGGTCTGTAACCTTGCCAGCCACAGGTTCAGGGCCAGGTTTAGAGTACCAGGTATGAGGTTATCAGACAGTCCAGTCAAGCAGCTGTAAGATACTCCAAAAATATTAATGCCACATTACACTGTTGTGCATATCTTGTGCTAGTCATTGCTATAGTGTGAAGCCCACTGGTAACTTTTCTGCCCATCATCCTGCATAGCACCCCCCCCCTGCACTATTGGAGCTAGCCATGAAGGTTTCCAGGCTTATTTCTCTAGGTCCCGAGTCCAAAGTTTCTGATAGTATCTTCAGTACTATGGTCTTATTCTCAAATTCTTGCAAAACAAAATCCAGCTTTTAAAATATGGGTACTAAGGAACTTGCTCCAATTCTTCTTGTGCATCAGTCTCTTTGCCCTTGGAGCCATCTTCCCAGTCCTCTGTATATGCCTTCTGAGTGCAATTATAACTCATTCTTTCTGTTCTGGTCAAATTTAAAGATGTGTTTCTTTCTGGGTCTGGGTTACCTCACTCAGGATGGTGTTTTCTAGTTCCATCCATTTGCATGCAAATTTCAAGATGTCATTGTTTTTTTTTTTTATTGCTGAGCAATATTCTAATGTGTAAATGTGCCACATTTTCTTTATCTGTTCTTTGGTTGAGGGGCATCTAGGATGTTTCCAGGTTCTGGCTATTGCTATAAACATAGGTGAAAAAATGTCATTGTAGTATATTTGAGCATCCTTTGGGTATATGACCAAGAGTGGTATTGCTGAATCTGGAGGTAGTTGATTCCCAGTTTTCTGAGAAGCCGCCACACTGATTTCCAAAGTGATTGTACAATTTTGCATTCCCACCAACAATGGATGAGTGTTCCCCTTACTCCATATTCTCTCCAGTATAAGCTGTCATTGGTGTTTTTGATCTAGGCCATTATGACAGGTGTAAGATGGTATCTCAGAGTTGTTTTGATTTGCATTTCCCTGATGGCTGAATATGGTATGTCTTCTCTCATAAGACACTAGGAATATACAAAGGATATTGAGCTTTGAGTTCACGATCCTAGTAAAGCTAGGTAACAAGGTGAACCCTATATATAGATCCACCTGGAAAGATGAAATAGATAAGAATACCTGAAAAAATTGGGGACATAGGAGTGCAGGGAGAAGGGAGGATGGAAGGGGAAAATGAGAGGAGAAGGGGTGGGGAGAGGAGAACGAGATAATCGAAATGGAGGAAGGACAGAGGCCAAAGCAATGAAAGAGATATCTTGATTGAGGGGCTAGGAAGAAACCTGGCTCTAGAGAAATTCCCAGGAATCCACAAGGATGACCCAAGCTAAGATCCTAAGCAAGAGAGGAGAGGGGCCCCAAACTGGCCTTGCCCTCTGGTCAGACTGATGAATATGTTAAATATCACCATAGAACCTTCATCCAGCAACTGGTGCAAACAGAGACCTGCATTGGAGCACTGCACTGAGCTTCAAAAGTCCAGGTGTAGGGTGGGAGGAGTGAGAAGATGAGCAAAGAGGTCAAGACCACAATGGGTTCACCCACTGAAACAGTCTACCTGAGCTAATGGGAGCTCACCAACTCCAGCCAAACAGGGAAAACACAAGGAAAGGACCAAACTGAATGTGGTTAACAGTTGTGTGGCTGGGGCAGACTGAGGAGCCATGGGTAGTGGATTTATCCCTACTGTTCATACTGGCTTTTTGGGAACCTGTTCTCTTTGGATGGATATCTTCCTTGCTCGGCCTAGATATAGTAGGGAGGGTCTTGGACCTTTCCCAAAGCAATGCGCCTTACCCTCTCTGAGGAGTGGATGGGGGTAGAGTGGAGGGAGGAGTGGAGGGAATGGGAGGAGGGGAGGAAGTAGGAACTTGGATTGGTATGTAAAATGAAAAAAAAAATCTGTTTAAAAAATGTGCTTCTCTACAGGGTTTTATAGAACTGTCCTCACACTGCTGTTGCATTTTGCTTTGTATATTTCAATGATGCATTTGTCAATGTGTAAAAGCTCTTGGCAGTGCATCTTTGAAATTTTTGATCTTAGAGAACATTGCCTCTTCATTTGATTCCTGGAATCATTGTAAGAACAGTTCTCATTGAATTTTTAAAGTGTCTGTTACGGGAATGGTGGCCTCCCCAATCCATTCTTTATCCCTCTCTTTTTGAGTGCTGTTTTTATGGGCCATATTAAGAGATGTCCTTTCCACTGGACTAATGAGAAGCCCCAGAAGAACTTCCAAGGGGAGGAGATTGAAAGTGCCTTGCACACAGCACAGGTTTTCGCTGTGAACTCAGTAACTGTAGACTTTGACTAAAGGTCACAGCTCCTATCCAGTGGGTCTTTGCGTACAGCCTCTGGGTTTATTAAACATCCCTTCTTCTTAACTCTCAGAGTAGTCAATGGCTTCTTCTGGTAATTAGGATTGGTTTCCTTATACTGTGTCTAATCTCCATAAGTACTTCTTTTTAAAATACCTCTAAAATTACTCCCTTGGAATATGATAAGTTATTCCAGGACATATGCTGACATGTGTGGAGGAAGAGTATTATTTGATCCTCCTGCTTCAGCCTTCCTCGCATCAGGATAACAGGTGCATGTCACTGTGCCTAACTTTATAAATCATTTTCAATCTTGTTGTATTTATACCCTGATAGACTTTTAATTTTTATTTGATTTCAATCATTCTGTGTGATTTATTTCAGTCATGTGTCTAAAAAACATTTACAGATTTTATTTTTCCTTTGCTTACTTGAATTTAATGTTTCATCTTTAAAACAAGTTTTAACTCATTTAAATTTATTAAGTTATCTTATAGATCTTATTTCTAACCTTTTCTCCCCTACATTTTCCTTGTTATTTAAATTTGGTTTATGCAGTGGACATGCTGACTTTAATCTTTTAAAAATCATCAAAATAGGCACATATCCATTATATAGTACATATATGCTTATACATAGCAATTTTTGGAATGTGAAAAATGAAATATCTATTAGTGATGTTTGCTTAATTATTATAACTGTACAAAATAAAAGCATAGAAGTTATGGGTAATAAACTGCCAGGCCAGGAGTGGAAATCCTTTTGCTGAGAATGGTTTTGCTGAGAATGGTTTTGAAGGCAGGACCAGAAAACTGTTTTGTAAATGTGCCCTATATTAAACTCTACACTTAGATTTCAAAAATATTCATTGTGTTTTGATAGTTTTTGAATCTTATTTCTTTAATTTATTTGACACTGTTCTTAATTAGAAAGAAAATATATAATACTCTTTACACAAGATATAAATTTAGCATGCTTTTATTCTTTACTACCCCAAGACCTAACATTAAAAACAATACTAGGAATTTTATTTGCCCATTAACATAAAGTTTATTCTACGTTTTTTTTTTTTTCATAATGCAAGGCTGTTGCTTATAGACCATGGTTTGTGCACCAGAATTTTATGCACGAAAAAGCAGTTTTCCCAGATAAGGTGAGGAAAATGGCAACATTATTTTGTCAAGAAAATAGGTTTACAAAGGTACAAAGGTGACAAGAGTTGCATAGAACAGGACTGCCCTGACGATTTTGTTCTTGGAGGAACTTAGGAAGTTGGCCACTCCTGTGTAAAGGCTAAATGTAGTTAATGTTGAACTGCCTTGGTAGTATTTACTAGTGGATTGATTTTTTTTCAGAGACAAAAAAACCTTACTATTTCCAGTTTGCAATAATAAAGCTTCAGCTCCTAACATTTGTCAATGAAAGGAAATATGCTAATGCAGTTTTTTGGCAAAAACCTGTTTCTTGGCTATGGACATTACAATATAGTACTTAAAATTAGTGCATCATCAAAAGAATTATTTTTTTGCTTGCACATCTGCCATGGTCATGCTCTGGCCCACATAAAGAACATTTTTTTTTCTGAGACACCTTATATTCAAGGAGTAGAAAGTACAGAATTGCAGTGAAAATATTCTAATTGGTTTTACCGCTCACTCTCACCATTGTGTTGCTTTGAACCATGGCAGGTGCTGGCTGACTGTTCTCACTCTCCTTGCAGCTTACTTTATTGGACCTCATCTTGGCTTTTCAGCCTGGCTGGAACTCCCCTTCTCCTTATAAGTTCTTTCCTCTTTTCTTCGAGGCTACAAATACCACTTCCTCTTTTCTTTTTTCCTTACTCAGTTTCTCTAACAGGTTTTCTTCACCTGTTTGTTGTCTTTAAGGCTGAAAGTTTGGCTGCCTTCTTTTACTCCAACCCAGCCAACATTTATTCACACGGTACAAACTGATCCCTCCTTCCTGATGGTTTACAAACTCTATTGCCAAATGTCCCTTAGATCTCTTTGCTTTATCTGATGATTTCCCTTTTCAAAATTTCTGTTTCTTCTCCATTTTATCAATCTTAGACATAATTTTCCCTTTCTGAAGCTCAACTTGATAATAATGCAATCATAAAACTAAATAATGATGATAGCGACTGAACTGCTTCCATATTCCAAGGACAGCTCTAAACACGTAATAGTAATAGTCTGTTCACTCCTTACCATGATTAGGAAAGATACTTTTATAATCACAGATGGGGGGAAAAGATCCAGAAGAAAATGTTCTATGATCTCCCATTATTTCTCAAGGCCAGCTGCCAAACTAACCAACTAAGTGCTTCTAAGTATTTATTGCTATTATATACCAAGTTCTTCATCTCTTAAATGTGTATAATCAATATTTATTCATAATTGCTCTAATAAAATTCACTGAGAGTTTAGCATGAACCAATATTATTCTAAGAATATAGGTTAATAATTGAAATGTGAATATAATTAACAAGTAATTTTCACTACTCTTTGGCTCTAAATAAACAGTTATGTTTTACAATAGCTATAGATGCAAGGAACAGTGCAAAAATAGTTCCTATATATTTTTCTGTATTGGCAAAATTCATCTATTTTTTCTATATTGTAAACATCCTACATTGCCACTAGAATTGTTACAACACAGAAACTAAACTCATAATTACTAATAATGAATCTACAATGCCCATTAAATTTTGTTTGTGTTCCTCTAAAATTTATCTTCTATTGTGGAAATATTTCATATTTCTTCTGTGTTTTAAGTAAAAAAATAAATATGGAAAGTGGACTTTTCTTTATGTGCAGCTTTTCTCACTAATTATCTGTTTTCTCACCCCCCCCATCTTCCTGGTCTCTTCTTTTGTTCCTTCCATGAACCACACAGTGAGTGGAATTCTGTGTTCTAATAAGATACAATCTTCTCATTTAAAAATATGCATTTTGCTATTGAGCAGGATGCTAATTAGGCATAAATTATAAGTAGTTAACATTAATGATTGGAATTGGCATTGCCTTTAAAAGAAACTCCCAATAAATGGCATATTAATTTAATGGATTTCTTTCTCACATTTTAAATTTTGTCTTAGTAGGTAATTTTCCACTTACATGGTATGTTGCATACACAAGAATCAGTTGGGTAAACTGAATAGTGACAAAGTAGAGCAATTTCTCTTCTGGCCAGAGTTGTCCTTTGCAATGCATGTGGCTTTCTTTGAAATACTTGGATGTAAAAGAGTACCCTGATTCTACAGTTTTGAAAAAGAAAATAGCTGTCTGAGGATGAAAAGCTAGTATGGATTATAGAGCGAACAGCTCTTACAGAATGATAGAAGCTTCTTCTTGACTCTGCGATTCTTTCTCCCAGCATTCAGTTTAGTTTTCTCTTCCTCGCTAAGTTCTGCCCTGCTGTAGGTCCAAAGCAGTTTCTTTATTCATTAATGGTAATCACAGCATACAGAGGGAAATCCCACATCACCATCTGGCCTACTCTTCTCCAGATGTAAAATCATTATTTTTATCTAAATTATGCATATATGCAAGCTACCTGCCTGTCACTCATTCTTAGTTATCAGATCAGCTGTCGATTCAAGTGACCTTCACTTTATTTCACAACACATCCAAAGTGCATACATGAAGTTTGTGGCAGAACAGAAAGGAAAAATAACCACTGAACCTTCTATCAGTGACAACTGTGAAAAAGAAATAAAAGTCATGCTAGTTTTGTTATAGCACCTAGACCTCAAAATGTATAGTATAGTGCTTGGTAAAAAGGAAAAAGCGAAGCTGGGGTGAGGCTTAGCAGTGGAGCACACACTTTGAGATTTCCTAGGTTTAGTCTCCACCCAATAAGAAGATGAAAAAGAACTACATTTTAGGATTTGATGTCATCTTCAGGTTCAGGTTTTCTCTGTGGGCCACTCAACCAATGTGTGCAGACTACAGCATTATGTTTCAGCATACAAGAAGTGCCTTTGGACAATATATTTCTTCAGTAGTGTTCTATGTTGTTTTCTTTTTTCATAACTTTGTTTCTGTGGAGTCATGGTGATGTAGAAGTCAGACCATTTCTTTTAGATGTGCTTTTGTAGAGAATAAGCACCTAAAGTAAGAGTGTAAGGCAAGAGTGTGGAGCCTTGTAAATTATCCTTTAAGCCATCTTGGAAAGTTTATGTCTAGTTAGACCAGAATTATGGGAGTCTGCTTTTGCCTATTTGTGAGATTCTGTGGTCAAATCCTTGTCTGAGGGGGACTTTGGATGTTGACTGTTCTCCTCACATATCTTCTATAGGCTTATTACTTCCTAGGGTCTGACTTGATGAACACTATATTGGTGGGGAAGAGAGGACTGAAATTTCGTCTTTTCTTTGCCCTGTTTCTGTCCTTCTAGGGATGTCCCGGGATGCCAGAGGCTGAGTCAGAGGAGCAAGATGGATTCAAACTCCTGACATCTCTTCTGACTTCATCAGCTTTGACTTTTGTTCATTCCCCCACTTCTCTCTCCTCCCACCTCCCTTCTTTTCTTCTCTTTCGTTTTTCTCTGTTTCTCTCCTGTTCCACTCCTTACTCACTTCAATTTGCTGCATTTACGAAACCAACTAAAGCTTCTGGACTTGAGCACAGTATCTCTTTATCCTTATTTTTCTTGTCACTGATTTGAATTCTTATAAAAACTGGACAGAAAGATCAATGAGGATTCATTTGGAGAAGGACTGGAGAGGACTGGGAGATGTGGGGCTAATGTTGCATGGATTTGAATCTAGACTTCCTGAGTGCTCTACCGTGAAAAACGAAATGCTGGCCCAACTACTTGAAAGATAATCATTCGACATTATTTCTTTCCTTAAACTCCATAAGGGGCATGCTATGAGGAAAAACGATTGCTGCTCCTGAACACACTCATATCAAATTCCTGACACATCTTGCCTCTGTCTTAACACTGGGATGGCTCAACTTGGTTCTAAAGATCCCAGAGGGAAAGCAGGGGTGGACTAGTATGGGGGTGTTGTTAAAAAAAAAAAACCCACATTGTTCTGATTGCATAGTACCCTTCAAGCTTGTACTCAGTGCCTGTGCTTTGTGGGGAAAGCCCAAGCAGAGACTCTCAAAACAGACTTGCCATGGCACCTCCCTCTCTTATTTTATTACCCTGAGAATGCCATTCCTCCCACCAAGGAGAAGTGTGATTGCTTGCATATGCCATCTGCCTGCAAACCCCTGTGAGCTGAAAATCTCCCCCAAAAGGTTTATGAAAGCCCCCTGTGAACTCAAACCACTATGTTTTGCTCAGCTCAAATAAACATCGAAAAAGTATCTAAGCATTTGAACTTATAATAACATATTTATCCCAACACATGAGGCTACTCATCATTGGTGTATGTGTAATATGTAATTGCAGCACGCAGAAAACAAACAGCTCTCGCTCAGAGAAGTCTCTGGATCCCACGGGGCACTAATCATCTACCAAAAATAGAGATGGTTGGGGAAAATAACTTATAATTGCATTGGCAATCCACTATTAAAGTATAATTTCATGTTGTTTTCATTGCCAGCAAATAAATAATATAAAAACTGATTTGAAAAATTGCTCACTGCACTTAGTGGCAGACTCAAACATGAAATCTAAAAATTGAATATGTATACATATTTTGTTAAGTGTGCATTTAAAAAATCTAGGAAAATATGCACAACACATATATATGTATGTGAAGTCATATTCTTAATTTATAAATAAAATTTGGTTTGTACTGTTATAAAATTTAAATTATGTTCTTCAAAATATAAATGTATGCTCTTATTTTATAAATAAAATTATGAACATATGTATATATGGTTCCTTTTAATGATTTTTGAATATTTATATTTATAAAGACCTAGTTTCACTGTCTGTTTTCAGGTAGAGGAATTCCATTTTAATTCTGTTTGCATATATGAAGCATGGGATTTCAGGTCAACCAGCAAACTGAAACTTCATTTACATAATTCCAATTGAGTTGGAATTATTTGAACCAGAGAATTTATGTTAATGAATATTATACAGACTCAAGAAAGGCTAGAACTGGCATTTGGCAGAGTAGTAAAAGAAGTTAAAAATAAGAAACGACCAAAAGCCCCTGGTTCACTTCATTGCCTCCGCTTCCCTTGGCTGCTATTTCTTGAAAATCTGTTCATAAAGCAGATCATAGACATAGCAATAATTAATTAATCTAATATCTCTAAAATGTTATCTATATAAATCTCATTTTAAAATGCCAAATGCCTAGGTAGTTCGGACAGTGAACTATATAAAATAAAATATATAAAATAAAGATTTAAAATAAAACACAGTACTATGGCAATTTCTTAGAAAATTAGGAAACAACCTTCCTCAAGACCCAGAAAAACCACTTTGAGGTATATACCCAAAGGATGCTCAATCGTACCACAAGGACACATGCTCAACTATGTTCATAGCGGCATTGTTTGCCATAGCCAGAACCTGGAAACAACCTAAATTACACTTGACCAAAGAATGGATAATGAAAATATAGTACATTACACAATGGAGTACTACACAGCAGAAAAAAATAATGACACCTTGAAATTTGCAGGCAAATGGATGGCTCTAGAAAACATCACATTGAATGAGGTAACCCAGACCCAGAAAGACAAATATCATATGTACTCATTAATAAGTGGCTTTTAGACATAAAGCAAAGAAAACCATACTACAATTCACAATTCCAGAGAACCTAGACAAAAATCAGGACCCTAAGAAAGACATACATAGATCTAATCTACATGGGAAATAGAAAAAAAACAAGATCTCCTGAGTAAATTGGAAGCATGGGGACCATAGGAGAGAGTTTAAGGGAGGGGAAGGGAAGGAAAGGGAGGAAAACAGAGAAAAATGTATATAGCTCAATAAAATTAATAAAAAACCAGAGCAGAATGAAAAACATCATGCGAGATTAAAATAGAGAATATAGTAATAAATAAGTAAGAACAAAATACTATTTCCAGACAAACATTAAAACCTTATTTAAAGGAGACAAAGGATTTTACAGGGTAGGACATTGAATCTAATGTTGTACCTCTTGGATCTATCACCACAGAAATTTGTCAGCCATGTGGTGCTAAACATACTGAATGGGAGGCATAGCTATTTTTCAAGATGGGAAGGGCACTCTTTTGGTGCGGGAGAATTGTCTGTAATCTGTCAATCATGTTTTAAATAAAATGTTGATTGGCCAGGCAGAAAGTATAGGCAGGAAAACCAGACAGGAAGTAGAAATGATGTAATGAGAACAGGAGAATTCTGGGAAGGAGAAAGTTGATTCCCCCAAATCCTGCCCAGATCACCGAAGCAGCAGGACGTGATCTGCCCCACGGAAAAAAGGTACTGAGCCACATGGCTAACATAGATCAGAAAAATGGGTTAATCAAGATTTGAGAGTTAGCCAGTGAGAGGCTAGAGCTAATGGGCCAATCAGCTCTGTAACTTATAGAGATCTCTGTGTTATTTCTTTGGGGCTTGCCGGCTGTGGGGTACTGTGTGGGACAGAAACCCAAACAAGCAGGCCAGGCCCCGTTCATTGTTACACTCTTTGGTTGCTGAGGAAGAGTGGGGGATTAAACACAGTGGTCTCATAGGTCAAGGCAGAGATTCCAAGACAACCCCAGGGTTTTTATATCAGGATGAAGATAGCAATTAGGAACATAAATCGAAATTTGTATTGATCTAAAGGAAATCAGCTAAAAGTGTTGACTTTAGAAATTATTTTTGACTTGTCTACTAATCAGAGCAATAACTAACTTTGGGTTGT
Source organism: Arvicola amphibius (assembly GCF_903992535.2). NCBI lineage: Eukaryota > Metazoa > Chordata > Mammalia > Rodentia > Cricetidae > Arvicola > Arvicola amphibius. The sequence goes on from NC_052053.1 coordinate 123,960,027, forward strand.
ATTGCTGCACTGGGCAGCTCTGACAATGATGCATACCTTTCAAAGCGACTTAATAAAACAAGCATTGCAATTAACCTGTAGTTATGCATGGAAAAGATCAAGGCAACCTCACAGAAGTCCGAAATGGGTAGAGAAAGTCTAAGACAGCTACGTGTGTGGGTTTTGTATAACATGTAACCTTTTAAAATAAAGTGATCTGCATTGGCTCATGTAGACTGTGGGAAGGCTTGGCGAGGAACACTCTTGGGTATATTCAAGTCTGTATAAATGACTCTCAATGTGTCATCCGAAAGCTGTTAGGATTGAAAAAGGCACTGGAACCAATTCTTTCTTTTGTCTCCAGGAGGATTCGAACAGCCCACTCTCCTGGACTGAGAGCAAAGACTTTTTCACACCTCTCCCAAAAATGCTGGTGCTGAAAGCATGCCTGGGCCATATGTAAGAGGCGGTGAGTGCAAAGACAGCCCTGTTGGTGCACCCCCAGTGGCTTTTAAAGGGCAGAGGCAAATTGACATGCCACCCTCTTCCTACTCACACTATGTAACTCCTGCTGCTTGTTGTGCCACATTTGGGAGTTATCCTTACAGAGGTTACAGGAATTTGGTAAAGCAAACCATCTTTTTTTAACATAGGGAAGAATGTCCATGAATTTGGTGTTCTCAAAATTGCAATGGAGGCTAAGGTTACTTTAAATATCAAATTAAATAGTGAAGATATCCTCAAACTAGGGAAATGTGAAATATAAGATGTGTGGCAGAAATAAATATGAGTTAGCTTTGAAGGCTGTTGGCATAGCTCAGTAGTAGAGTGCTTATTGAGCATGACTGTATCCTCAAATATTGAAAACAGTCAGTTATAAGAAGGAATGGCTGTCCACTTGGTGATCACATGGGACTCTTTCCAATCCACTGAAATTCTCATTCTGAGCTTTGGTGATCCTCAGTCACTACCATCATATCAGATTATCACACCGGAAGACAGTGTACTGGTTTGAGGAACTTCTAGCTCTAAATGTTGACAGAATTCTTCCACAATTTTAGGCTAGGAAGTAGTTCCATTGGTGAGTACTTCCCACAGCATGAAGGAGCTGAGGGTTCAGTCCCAGGCACCACATGCAGCAGATGTGGTATTGCACACAGAAAGTGAAGGGAAAAATAACCTATCAGGGTCATCCTTCACTCCGGGCCAGACTGGAAGACAGGAGATGCTGACCATTTGCAAATAAATCTTTAAGCAAGATTCTGTTCACTTTTTACTTATTATCCCATTCCAGGGACTCTATTTGGGACCACCAAATTGCTTAATAACCAAAGTTACCTCATTATGATTTTGAGAACAAGGCTGCTTAAAGAGAACATTGATAGTGAGAGTTAGGTCCAAATCCATCAAGTGTTTTAAAATATTGTCATTGACCTAAAAAGAGTTCATAAAATAAGAAAAATCAACCCAGAAGCTTGGGCGTTTAAGCTACTAGAAGCTCAGTCCACTGCACAGGCAAGCAGCAGCTGTAGTCCCACGGGTAAGAAAGTGCAATGCTGTGAAGTTGTGAACTATTTAACTTTACAGTAATCAGCTGGAAAACATGGAAAGTTAGAAAGCATGAATATCTTACAAATTGTATGCTAGCATTCACCCCACCAATGCTGTGCATATTTGTACATATTTGCTGTATAGATTTGTAAATATTTCTTCTTAAAATTTCCTTCCTTTGTGCTCTTTTAAAAATGACTTCTCTCCCATTAAATGCACCACAATTAGGTTGAGGGAAAAAACAAAGCAAGTAAAAACAAACACATTTTAAAGACATTTGACACCAGTGAATTTACTTTTCAGGAAAATTATATTCCTATAAAGTCAGCTTCAGATTCTTTGCAAATTTCAACCTGAAATATTATGCTATTCAAAAGTTAGTAAAGTAGAATGTTATCTAAATTTTGTGAATTCCCGAGTTAAATATGTATTTATTGTATTATATGTTAAATAATAACTTACTCTTGTTATTATCTTTATTCATATACAATCATAGTACTTATGTATACGGAATTATCTACGTCCTGTAGAGAAAACTCTGCAATTTTGAATTTCGGGAAGAATACATTGTTGATAAATTTTATTACTTAATACAAGCTACTAATGGTAAAACTTACTTTTCAATAGTAATCTGTAGGGCTGGGGATATAACTCAGGGTAGAGGGCTTACCTAGTTTAAGCCAGACTGGACATTCAATCATCAGAATTACACACAACAAATAATGTGTAGTATCAGTAAGCACTCAGTGTGTGCCATTCACTCCAGAAAGGACTTTCAGATAGTCTTGTCAAACCATTTCTGGTTGCTTGCTACTTCAGTATAACTGAAACACAAGAAAAATATTCTTACGAACTGCCTGCATGAAGATAATAGGTATCCTCAGAGAAGAAATGAGTGAATGAATTCTTTAAAGAAATCCAGGAACACACAAACAATGGAAAGAAATGAAAAAACTGATCAGGACCCTGAAAAAGGAATTAGAATTAGTAAATGAAACATAAACTGAGGGAATTCAGGAAATGAAAAATTTTAGAATTTGAACAGGAATTAAAAGATTCACCAACAGAATATAAGATATAGAAGAGAGAATCTCAGGCATTGATGATACCATAAAAGAGATGGATATATTGGTCAAAAAAATTGTTAAGTCTAAAAACACTCCTGACACAAACAGCACGGAAATCTGGAGAACTATGAAAAGAACAAACCTAAAAATAGTAAGAATAGATGTTCTCTGGTCCACAACTCTGGCAGAGTCCTCTGCTCTCCCAGAAGGGAAGCCAGCACCTGGAACAACAGGTAAGACCTCTCCTGCAGATAACCCAATGCTGCCTCCTAGCCTACCCAGCTTCCCATTACCCCTCCACTACTACCTATACCCTGGCCCACAGCTTCAGCAGAAGCCCATTGCTCTCTTGGAAACCATCTGGGTACTCATGATCTCAGTAAGACCCCACCAAAATCATCTCACACTTCCTCAGAGCCTGACCAGTTTCCTGAACAGCACCCATTCCCCTACATATCCTGGCCCACAACTCTGGCAGAAACCCATTGTTCTTTCTACTGGAGGCCATGATGCCCTGAACTCTAGAAGCTCTTTGCCTACCAGAACCCCAGAGGCTAAGCCTGTACCCCAAGTCTCAGAAACCACTGCTCTTCCAGAGTCCACATCAGTTCCCAGAGTCCCATCTCCTAGAGGTAATGCCAACCACCCAAACTCCAGAGAAGTCACCCTACTGGACCTGAGGACTCACCAGTCACCAGACCTACAGGGCACTCAGGACAGAAAACCAGAAAAAAAATGGAAACCAAGGGGAAAAAATTCATCCAACAAAGATAATCTCAGAATTGGCACCTAAACCTATAATTACTCCAAACCCAGATGCCTAGAGGCCAGCAGAAGGACACAATAAAACAACAGCCAGAGCAATATGTCACCACCAAAAAGCCTACTACAGCATGCCATCAATATTCCAGCACAGCTGAAGCAGAAGAGAGTGACCTTAAATCCAATCTTGTGAAGATGATAGAGGCTTTTAAGGAAGACATGAGTAAATCCCTTACGGAAATCCAGGAAAACACAAACTGATAGTTGGAGGAAAGCAATCAATTCCTTAAAGAATGCTAAGACAGCCAAGAAAAACAAACAAACAGGAAAAGGTAATAAATAAAACCGTTCAAGACCTGAAAATGGAATTGAAATAATAAAGAAAACACAAATTGACATCTTCCTGGAGAAGAAAAGTCTAGGTAAGCAATCAGGAAATATAGATACAAACATCACCAAGAGAGTACAAGAGATGGAAGAGAGAATCACAAGCTTAGAATATGATAGGAGTAACTGATACATTGGTCAAAGAGGATGTTAAATTTAAAAAAAATTCCTGACACAAAACATCCAGGAAATCTAGAACACTATTAAAAGACAAATTTAAGAATAATAGGAATAGAAGAAGAAGAAGAAGAAGAAGAAGAAGAAGAAGAAGAAGAAGAAGAAGAAGAAGAAGAAGAAGAAGAAGAAGGATTCCCAGTTCAAAGACCCAGAAAATATTTTACAAAATTATAGAAGAAAATTTTCCTAACAGTAAGACGGACATGCCTATTAGGGTACAACAAGCTTACAGAACATCAAAAATATTGGAATAGCAAATAAAACAACCCTTGACACATAATTATCAAAACAGTAAATGGACAGAATAAAGAAAGAATATTAAAAGCTACAAAGGGAAAAGCCAAATAACATATAAAGGCAGACCTTTACCTATATTATACCTGGCTTATCAATAGAGACTTTAAAAGTTAGAATTATCTGACTCTAAGAAATCACAGATCCAAGCCAAAACTACTAAACCCAACAAAACTTTCAATCATTATATATGAAGAAAACAGCATATTTCACAGCAAAATCAAATTTACACAACATCTCTTCAAAAACCCAGCCTTACAGAATGTACTAGATATAAAAATCCATCACAAGAAAGATAATTATACCCATGAAGACACAGGAAATAAATAGTCTCACACAAACTAAACCAAAAGAAAGAAAGCACAATTGCACACACACACACACACACACACACACACACACACACTCACACGCAGACACACCACCACCACCACCAGAAGCACCACTAGCACCAGCACCACCACAAAAATAACAGGAAATAACAATCATTGGTTATTAATATCTGTCACTATCAATGAACTTAATTTCCAAGTACAATGAATAGACTAACAGATTGAGTGAGAAAGCAGGATTCATCCTTCTGCTGAATATAAGAAACACCTATCCCTGATGGCTCCTTGGCCTTGAGAGGGAGGGAGGGGAGGTATGGGTGGAGGGAAGGGGAGGGAAGGGGGAGAAGGAGGGGAGGAAAGGGGGAGGAGGAGCGGAGGGAGGGGGGAGGAGGAGGGAAGGAGATGGAAATTTTTAAATATAAAAAACAATAAACCATGAGAAAAAAAAAAAAGAAACACCTATCTACGTCAACAATAGGCATTACTCCAAAGTAAAATGTTGTAAAAAGATTTTCTGGCAGACAGACCCAAGAGCAAACTGGAGTAGTCCTTCTAATATCTAATAAAATATATCAAAATTAATCAAAAGAGATAGGGAAGAACACTTCTTACTCATCAAAGTAAAAATCAACTAAGAATGACAGTTCCATTCTTAACATCTATGCCCCAAACAAAAATCACCCACTTTTGTAAAAGAAACACTATTACAGCTTAAATCACACATTGACCCTCACAAAGCAATAGTGGGAAACTTCAATACTTAACTCTCATCAGTGGACAGGTCATTCAGACAAAAACTAAAAAAGAAATAATGGAGCTATCAGACATTATGACTCAAATGGACCTAACAGATATCTACAGAAAATTTCACCCAACACAAAAGAATATACCACTTCTCAGGACCTCACAAAACTTTCTCCAAAATCTGCCACATACTCAGCCTCAAAACAAGTCTCAACAGACACAAGAACTCTGAAATATCCCTGTTTCCTATCAGATCACCTCAGATTACATCTGTGTTTCAACAATAACAGAAACAACAGAAAGTCAACAAATTTATGAAAACCGAACATCTCTCTACTTAATGACTATTGTGTCAAGGCAGAAATAATGAAAGAAATTAAAAAGCATGCTAGAATTTAATGAAGATAAATGTATAACATACTCAACTTATAGGACACAATGAAAGCTGTGCTAAGAGGAAAGTTCATAGCACCAAGTGCTTCATAAAAAAATTGCAGAGATCTCATACCAAAAACTTAAGAGCACACCTAAAAGCTCCAGAACAAAATGACAAAAACATACCCAAGAGGAGAAGAGGGCAGAAAATAATCAAAATCATGGCTAAAGTAAAAAAAAATAGAAAATGAGAATAATACAAAGAATCAATGTAAAAAAGAGTTGATATTTGAGAAAAAACAACAAGATTAACAAAGCCTTATCCAAAACTAACAGAAAGAAAATATCGAAATTAACAAAATTGGAAATGAAAAGGCAGACATAAAAATAGGCATTATGAAAATCCAGATGATTATTAGGTCTTGCTTCAAAAATATGTATGCCACAAAAATATAAAATTAAAATAAATGGACAAATTACTCATTACCACCTATGAAAATTGAATAAAGATCAGATAAGCAATTTAAATAGTACTATGACCCCTAAGGAAATAGAAGTAATCATGAAAGTTCCCCTAACCAAAAAAAAAAAAAAAAAAAAAAAAAAAAGCCAAGGGCAAGGGCCAAATGGTTTTAGCTCAGAATTATATACCAGATTATGTAATACCAGACCTTCAAATAAGAGCAAATAACAATACTCCTTAAATTATTCCACAAAATATAAATAGAAGGAATATTGCCAATTCATTTTATGAGATCACAGTTATCCTGATTCCCAAACCACACAAACCACACACAGTCTCAAGAAGAAAAGAGAATTACAGACCAATTTCCCACATGAACATTGATGTAAACATACCCAATTAAACACTCACAAACTGAATCCAAGAACACATCAAAAAGATGGTACACTATGATCAAAAAACATCATCCCAGAGATGTAGGGATTGTTCAACATGTGAAAATCTGACAATGTAATCCATCATATAAACTACTGAAAGAAAGAACTCCACATGATCATCTCATTAGATGCTGAAAAAGCTTTGACAAAATCCAACACCCTGTCATGATAAAACTGTTGGAGAGATCAGGAATAGAAGAGATATAGCTAACCACAATAGAGGCAATTTACAGCAAACCTATAGCCAACATCAAGCTCAAACAATTCCACTAAAGTCAGGAACAAGACAAGGCTTTCCACTCTCTCCATTATTTATTTAATATGGTACTTGAAGGTCTAGCTAGAGCAATAAGACAATTAAAGGAGAAGAAAAGGATACAAACTGAAAAGGAAGAAGTCAAAGTATTGCTATATATAATTGATACAATAGTATACATAAGAACCCAAAAAATTCTACCAAGGAATTCCACCAGCTGACAAATACCTTTAGTAAGTGGCTGGATACAAAAGTAACTAAAAAAAAGGAGTCCTCCTATATATAAAAAATAAACAGGCTTAGAAAGAAATCAGGAAAATAATACTTTTTACCATATCCACAAACAATGTAAAATTTTTTGGGGGTAATTCCAACAAAGTGAGTGAAAGAAAACATATGTCTTTTGTATTGCAATAACGTCAAGTCTTTGAAGAAAGAAACTGAAGAAGATATCAGAAAATAGAAATTTCTCCCAGGTTTATGAATCAATAGAATTAGCATAATAAAAATAGACATCTTACCAAAAGCAATCGACAGTTTCAATGCAATCCCCATTATTATTTGTTTCATTGATTCTGTGTATTGTTCTATTTTTCTATTTTATTGACTTTAGCCGTGATTTTGATTATTTTCTACTCCTCTTGGGTATGTTTTTGTCTTTTTGTTCTGGAGCTTTTAGTTGTGCTCTTAAGTTTTTGGTATGAGATCTCTGCAATTTCTCTATGAAGCACTTTGTGCTATGACCTTTCCTCTTAGCACAGCTTTCATTGTGTCCTAGAAGTTGAGTGTGTTATGCGTTCATCATCATGCAATCCACAGACACCACACAGACTAAGAAACAAGAAATGTTCAAGGGAGGACTTATGGCTCCTAGGAAAGTGGAAATAAAATAGATACGGCAGATGAACTAGAGATCATATGGGGAGAAATATGCCCAGGCACAAAGGGCCTGGGGGCCAACTAGAATCATACCTAACTTCTCAATGGAGACTCCAAAATCCAGAAGGGCTTGGATAGATATGATGCAGACTCTAGGAGACCACACATGCCAGCCCAGACTACTATATCCAGAAAAACTTTAAATCACTATAGCTGGAGAAAATAATAGTCCATGATAAAGCCAAATTTAAGTAGTATCTATATACAATTCCAGCCATACAAATGGTGCTAGAAGTAAATTTCAACCTAAGGAGGTTAACTACACCTATAAAAACACAGGGATTAGATAATCTCAACTAGTAAAATAAAAAAAAAAAAACAGAAAAATGCACAACACATCACCACTACCACCACCACCACTATAACCAAAAACAAAATAACAGGTTTCAAAAATTATTTGTCATTGATATCACTCAATAACTATGTACTCAATTCCCCAATGAAAAGACACGGACTAACACAATGGATGTGGAACACAGAATCCATCCTAGTACATCCAAGAAACACATCTCAACATCAAAGATGTTAAACCCGGAGTAAAGGGTTGAAAAAAGATATTCTAAGCAAATGGACCTAAGAAGTAATTTGGTGTAGCCATCTCAATATCTAACAAAATAGACTCTAACAAAAGTAATCTGAAGAGATAGGGAAGGACACTACATACTTATCAAAGGAAAACTCCATCGACACGACATTTCAGTTCTTAACATCTATGTCCCAAACACAAGGGCACCCACATTTGTAAAAGAAACAGTACTACAACTTAAATCACATACTGGCCCTCAAACACTGATAGTAGGAGACTTCAGTACTTCACTCTCTCCAATGTACAGGTCATTAACACAAAAACTAATAAGAAAATACTGGTTCTAACAGATGTTATAAAGCAAATAGACCTAACAGATATTTATAAAAAATTTCATCCAAACATAAAAATCACATACTTTATCTTAGCCGGGGTTTCTATTTCTGTGAAGAGACACCATGACCATGACAACTCTTATAAAAGGAAGCATTTAATTGGGGCTGGCTTACAGTTTCAGAGGCTTAGTCCATTATCATCATGGCAGGAAGCATGGCAGTGTATAGTCAGACATGGTGCTGAAGAAGGATCCAAGAGTTCAAAGAGTGACACTGGGACTGGCTTGAGCATCTGAATCCTCAAAGACCAACCCCCAGTAACACTTTTCTTTTAACAAGGCCACACCTACTTCAACAAGGCCACACCTCCAATAACACAACTCCCTATAGGTATATGGGAACACTTTCATTGAAACCACGTCTTCTACGCACTTCATAAAACTGTCTCTAAAATTGACCACATACACATACACAAAGCCAGAGTCAACAGATTGAAGAAAATTGAAATAACTCCCTGCATCCTATCAGACCACCATTGATTAAAGCTGAATACCAGCAAGAGAAGAAGCCACGGAAAGCTTAAAAAAGTAATTGAAACTGAATAACTCTCTACTGAATGAAAAATGAATCAGGAAAGAAATAAAAATTGGAATAATAGACTTCTTAGAATTCAATGAAAATCAATAATATCATATTCAAACTTTGGGACATAATAAAAGAGATTTCAAGAGGCAAGCTCATAGTACTAAGTGTCTACATTAAAAAAGTGGAAAAATCTCTTACTAGCAACTTAGCAGCATACTTGAAAAAAAACTCTAGGATGAAAATAAGTAATCACATCTAAGAAAAGTATACAGCAAGAAGAAATCAGGAGGATACATTATAGATGTAACAGGAATGATCCATCAAGATGAATTCTCAATCCTGAACATCTATGCCCCAAATACAAGAGCAGCCACATGTGTAAAAGAAATATTACTAAAGCTTAAATTGCACATCAAACCCCACACACTAATAGTAGGAGACTTCAACACTCCACTCTCCCCAATGGACAGGTCAAAAGACAGAAATCTAACAGAAAAATAAGAGAACTAACAGATATTATGACTCAAAGGGAATTAACAGACATCTACAGAACATTCCACCCAAACACAAAAGAATATACTTTTTTCTTAGCACCTCATGGAACCTTCTCTAAAATTGAACACATACTCAGTAATAAAGCAAACTTCAACAGATACAAAAAGTTTGCAGTAGCCCCCTGTATCTTATCAGATCACCATGGTTTAAAGTTAGAATTCAACAGCAACACTAATTTCAGAAATCCCGCAAACACATGGAAATTAAACAATGCTCTATTGAATGACTCCTGGATCAAGGAAGAACAAGGAAAGAAATTAAAGTCTTCTAGAATTAAATGAAAATGAAGGCACAACATCCCCAAACCTATGGGACACAATGAAAGCAGTGCTAAGAGGAAAGTTCATAGCACTTAAATGCTGACATAAAGGAAGTGGGGAAAGCTCACACTGGTGACTTACCAGCACACCTGAAAACTCTAGAACAAAATGAAGCAGACTCACACAGAGGAGTAGAAGACTGGAAATAATCAAATTGAGGGCTGAAATCAATAAAAAAGAAACAAAGGAAACAATACAAAGAAACAATGAAACAAAGAGCTGGTTCTTTGAGAAAGTCAATAAGATAGACAAACCATTATGCAGACTAATCAAAAGGCAGAGAGAGAATATCCAAATTAACGAAATCAGAAATGAAAAGGGGGACATAACAATAGACACAGAGGAAATTCAGAGAATCATTAGGTTATACTATAAAAACCTGTACTCCACAAAATTGGAAAATGTAAAAGAAATGGAAAATTTTCTGGAGAGATACCACATACCAAAATTAAATCAAGACCAGATGGACAATTTAAATAGACCTATAACCTGCAAACTGTCATCAAAAGCCTTTCAACCAAAAAAAGCCCAGGGTAGGATGGTTTCAGTTCAGAATTCTACTGGAATTTTGAAGAAGAGCTAATATCTAATCTCCTCAAAGTGTTCCACATAATATAAACAGAAGGAATTTTGCCAAACACTTTTTATGAGGCTACAGTTACCCTGATATTAAAACCACACAAAAACCAAGAAAGAGAATTACAGACCAATCTCACTCATGAACATAGATCCAAAATACTCAAATACTGGCAAATCAAATAAAAGAGCACATCAAAAATTGTCCACCATGATCGAGCTGGTTTCATCCCAAAGATACAGGGATGATTCAACATACACAAATCTATCATTGTAATTCCCCATATAAGTAAACTGAGAGAAAAAAACCACATATGATCATCTCATTAGATACCGAAAAGGCATTAGACAAAATCCAACGCCCCTTATGATAAATATTTTGAAGAGATCAGGGATACAAGGAACATATCTAAACATATTAAAAGCAATGTACAGAAAACTGACAGCTAACATCAAATTAAATGAAAAGAAACTCAAAATGATCCACTAAAATCAGGAATAAGACAAAGCTGTCCACTCTCTCCATATCTATATAATATAGTTCTTGGAGTTCTTACTATAGCAATAAGAAAACAAAAGGAGATTAAGGGGATTCTAATTAGAAAGGAAGAATTTAAACTTTTTCATTATTTGCAGATGATATGATAGTATACATAAGTAACCCCAAAAACTCTACTAGGGAACTTCCACCACTGATAAATACCTTCTGTAATGTGGCAGGATACAAGATCAACTAAAAAACATCAGTAGTCCTCCTATATACAAATGATAATGAAGCTGAGAAAGAAACATCACCCTTCACAAAAGCCACAATAACATAATATGTCTTGGGGTAACACTAACTAAAGGAGTGAAAGGCGTGTTTGACAAGATCTTTAGGTCTTGGAATAAAAAAGTTAAAGAAGATAGCAGAAAATGGAATGATCTTCATGCTCTTGAATAGGTAGGGACAACATAATAAAAATGGCAATCCTACCAAAAGCAATCTAAGGATTCACTGCAATCACCATCAAAATCTCAACACAATTCTTCACAGACCTTAAAAGAACAGTGATCAACTTCATATGGAAAACCAAAGAACCCAGGATAGCCAAAACAGTCCTGTACAATAAAGGAACATCACATACATAACTTTGACTCTACTCCACGTTATTTTTTCCAGTAAAAACAATTCAACCTCTAATTTCAAAAAAAATAAAAACATATTTCAATAAAAACTATATAAAAATTGAACACATTCTAAAGACTGTTCAAATAGTCTAGATTAAATGTTAGACTGGATTATTTTTCTGCTTTCCTTGTTAATAGATTAAGATTTACTTTTATTTTTTCATAATTTTGACAATTTGGCATTGTTTTAACAAACTTTTTGAGAAAAAAGACAGATTACTTACAGGTGTATGTGCACACTAACACACATTCCTGTGATTTGTAATAAACTCCTGGCACTGTTATTTCATTCCCCAATGCTGTCTGCTTCACTAGAACATGACAGAAATTCCTATTCATACTGGAGCTCTCTATCTCTTTAAACAGTTCTAGTTTATTGTCTCCTTGCTTCTTTTATATTTTAACATATTTGTGAGAAAGCACTGAAGATTTAAAGAAATGAACTAATCAATTCACTAATCAAGCCTGTCCACTTCACATTTTATGGAGATAAATGAGCACACTTTTCCAGAACACACAATTTTTGTCAATATAGAAAATAAACTTCCTTTGGTGCTTGACATTCTTTCCTAGCTACACTCAGCTATTTGAGAGAGTTTAAAGGAAAAGTTTCTATTTGTTGTTAACTTGAATGTCTTTTGAAATCAAACCCTTAATTTCCTTTCATGTCTGACAGCCTTCTAGTCTTTTGAAATCTTTGGTTAAGAAGTGAGCATTAAAATAGCATGTCATTAATTTCACACCATCTAATAGGGTTACATCTTCCTCAATCACTAAAAGGAATTACAAGTAATAATTTTGCTATTTTTTAAAACTAGGTATTCCTACTGTCAATGTACAACACACAGTTAAAATTCTCAAAGCATGTTTGGCCATTGGGGCAATGATTGAAATACCAGCTTAAATGTAATTGCATCTAACTGACAGTTCTGCAGATGGTCAACTAGGTGGTATGTTGTGAGAGTTGGGGCTTCAAATACCCTATTATGAAATAAAATATTGAAAGAAATATATACCATTAATATGAATTTCCAATTGCCGTCAAATTATTTCCTCTTCTATTATCTACACTTTTAATTAACTAATAGAAAAGACACAAATAGCAGTAATGGATATATTACAAAACAATAACAACCTATAATCTTTAACTGTGTGAAAATTAATATATTTCACATTGATAATAGTGTGTAAGAACCTCTCTCTTTTTGTAACAACTATATTTTACAAGATTTGACATGAACCAGTCCAAAACCCCAGCACAGATGGTAGAGATTCTCAGGAAGTCCATTCAGTAGGTGAGAAGATGTTGGTAGTTGATGCCTCCTTAAAGGGGGAGGGTCAGCTTTCTTGAGGTGTGCATCTCCTGAGAAGTTATTCATTCTCTGGTAGATGGTTCTACACACAGGCCCATATAGGTGGGATTAATGTCCTTACTTATTTTAAAAATTAGTACATAAAGAAGGAATAGTGAGCAGTGAGGGGTTAGGGAAAATTGTTGGGGATGAATCGGAGTAGATTTGATCAAAATATATTATATGTATTTAAGAAATCCTCAAACAATAAAATGCTAAAAAGACTTACAAAAATATAAAACATACAAAAAGTAGATAGATTTAAGTTGCAAAGCACATTTTGATGTGTATGCGAAATGGTTATTATTATCAAGCTGATTTAACCTCATCAGCCCAAATTTAGTCTTCATCAACTCCACTGATCCTTGTCACAGACTCTTGGTCCTATCTTTAGATAGGGACCCTAGAATTGTGCTACCAATTTCACTCATCCCCAGGACCAAAGTGCAGCTCCTCTCCAGGTAAGGAACCAAGGCTCACACTAACAATTTCCCCAAACGTCATGATTTACCTGAGGACCATGTGTCTTGTTGTCTTGTCTCTCCAGACTCCTGTTGCCAACTCTGCACATTCTCACTCAGCACTCCTGGCATGGACTTATTATCTTAGTCATGTTTACATTCTTGCAATAAGATATTTATCAAAGTCAAAGAGGAATACAGAACAAAGAATAGACTGGACAAGAAAAATAACTTCCTATGTAATGCACTAGTTAAAACACTAAATGTATAAAAGAAAAACAACAAAAGTATATTTAAAGCAACAAGAGAGAGGAATACAATTTGTATACAAATGTCCTTTATAATCTCCAAGGCTGGATTTCCATGTTTTTTTTCTCCTGTCTTCAAGGGGAAAATTTGCTTTCTAGCAAGCACTATGGAGTTTTAATCATGTGAAAACATTAGTTTGAGGCAAGGTAAGTGACATCTTAGGTCTGTGCTCCTTTACAGATGGGCAGGTTGGAATGGTCCTAGTGTGGCCCATACTGTAACCCAGGCAGGCCGGCTCTGGTGCTGATACTGCTCAGTTTTGTCCCATTGATTGCTGGTGTCTTTTCATTGGTTAAGTAAACAGCCAGCTTCATCACATTATTTATTATTACTTCCCCAAAAGTAGCAACTATTTGAATTTACTTAATGACTGCCACATTCTAGGCTTAAAGCCAATTATTGGGAGGATGCAAAGGTTTTTCTTAAAGAGGTCTTGATGGTCAGGATAGGCATGCTCACAGGGAGTTACAAATCAAATATTCTGACAGCAAGAGTGAGCCATGCCAATTCCAAAGGGAGAGTTTTATAGGACAGAGGAGAGAGGGTAACATTATTAAGTCACTGACACTGGAATTTAGAAGCACATACATGAATTAGATCGGAGTTACTTTGTACTTCTTGACATCTTACTCATTATCTCATATGTGCTAGGCTAGCTCCGAGCTACAGCTGTGGAAGCTCAAGAGACTCTGGATGTTATTTTGCTTCATTTATTTTTGTTTCCTTCATAAGATAAAGCATGAGAAGATCAAGAGATAGGGGGATTTTAAGTCAAATAAAATTTCCATATGATAAGGATATTTGAATAGTAGCGAATGTGTACCCTGTCCTTGAATACATTGAAGAAAATGACACATGGCCATTATTTAAGATATGACACTGCACAAGCACTTTGCAATTAAATTATAGGGCAGGGATAGTGTTGGTACCACTGAGGTACTTCTAGTTCAGATCTGGTGATAAGACCCCCAGCCAGTGGAACTGGCAAGTGTTGAACTAAATTGCACAATATGACTGTGGACCAGGGTTCAATGGGAGAGCAACATGGAGAGCTGAGCAGAGCCACTTCTGTTTTGTGGGGCCTTAGAAAGTGTTTTGCCAAGAGAAGAAGTCCAGAGATCCTCAGGCAATGCCCATAGCTATGTCCTGATTTTAACATTAGATGAGATGTAAAAAAAAAAAAATCAGCAATGACTCTCTTTGAAGTAGTAGTTGCAGTTCGTGAAGCAGTTCAGAAAGTCCCATAAGAAGCAAGTATATTTGTGATCTTGAGAATGATCCTTTGCAAAAGGCACGGGGAAAACCCACCTGCTTCCAAGTTGGATTTAGAGAAACTTATTTTAGGAGGATACATATTCAAAAAATGCTTTCAGAATAGAAAAAAGCAAACTTGAAACAGAAAATATGCCATCACAGGAAGAAATATGTGAACTGTGACCAAGTTTTGTAAGGCACTCAGAGATTCCTGGCAGCCAATAGTCAGGGAAGAAAAATGGGTTCCATACATCCTACAGTCTTGTGAGAAAAGACTGATGACTTTTTGTGATTGAATTTTAAAACATTGCTTTGCAGTGTGAGCAGATATATTGATAATACTCAGTAACTTTTATGTTTTTAAATGTAGACTCAATGAAAAAAGGATATAAAATCAGAATTTTAGTTTACTGAAAATTGTACCAATTTTTATTTGTAGTTTTGAATAAATCATCAATAATTTACTCACAAAGGAAAACTGCTACTATGGAGACATTAGCCATTGTGGTCCAAGCTTACAACTTTGTAGTTTAGTTTACCTTGAGGTGGGTCTTAGCCTACCAAACTATCATGATCTTCTTTGTGCAGTTCCCTTTCTTCAGGTATGATATTATTTTTTTTGGGGGGGGGGATGTTAGTAAAAATGGATCCTCTCCACTGATGTTTAAGTCAGTAATAAAGGATTTGAAAATCAGTTCTGCATTATATATTTAAAGTATTTAGCATTGAATGGCTTAGCATAGCAGTGCAATGTAAAGGTAGAGACAAAATGCTAAGATTCGAATGCAAGAGTCATCATGTTCAGTAGCAGTGCTCTACTACTTAAGCATCTATAAAAGAGTGGCAAAAATAGAGACAAGCATTGGATTTAGGAAAAGGCTAAACACAAGTGTATATCAGATGAGAATCCCTAACATTTTTACATGTGGCTATTATGGTTACAGAGGCAGGCTGAATTCTGTGCGAAGAGGTCCCTCCTACATAGAGAAAACCAACCGTCTGTACCAAACCTTATCTTTAAGAAGGAGCTTTGTGAAATGTTTGAGTGAAACTTAATTTTACACAACCAATACTTTCCCCTGAAGTTATAAGATAAGCCATCTACCTCAGATGTGAGAATACTAGGGTTTCATAACTTGGAAATACTTTCCCTCAAATTCCACCCAATCACCTACTATACGAACCAAAGTTGTAGTTAGTCCATTGCCTATATATTACAAAACTGTGCCATGTTGGATTGTTTAGTAACAGCAGCTACTATTTTGATTTGACTAAATTGACTTCAGAAGTGTTTGGAAAAAAAAAGAAAGAAATGTTCAAGTGGCTGTTATAATTGTCTGGTTCTCCAGAAAAACAGAGTAAACAGGATTAACATACAAGTAAGTGCGCGTGCGCACACACGCGTGTACACAACACACACACACTCATAGAATATACACATTCACAAATACACACATTAACACACATACACATAAATATATGATTGAGTTAACTAACATGGTTTTAATGCAGGGGGTAAGAATTGAATAGTGGTACCTTGTATACCTGCAGAGGTAGATAATGTTTCTCCCTGAAGCTATGGGTTATTAAATGAAAATCTCAATACCAGGCTTAAGATAACCCCCCCATGAGCTGTGTTCCCAGATGGCTCTAAAAAACAGGCCGTTGCCATTGCTATTGGTTGCCCATCATAATTACATGGCATGACTCTATTATTGGATACACTCATTGATCTAGAAATCAATTTGGAAATGATCTGGAAACTCCTCCCTTTTGACTAGCTTTAACAGTAGGGGGATAAGCTATTCAAGACACTGGGGTGAGAAAGGGGGAAGAAAAGTACACTAATGATCTTACTCAGTGGTTAACCCTCCATTCTACACTATTGCACTGCCAGGCAAGGTGTATCTGTTAGTTCAGTAGGAGCCTGGTGATTAAAAGAGCAACCAAACACATCCTGATACACTGGAAGCCCACAGGAAAGAACTCACTCTTGGTCCTACGAACTTGGATAAGCTCCTCAGTCTGAGGAGATCATAGGATACCTATTACTATTACTTTGCTAAGTGGACATGTTAAATTGTCTTCTGAATACATTTATACATATAAATTAGTAATGCTATCAGCCTTGGATATGAAAAGTTCTTTTTGCAGTAAGCAGTGGCTAGTGTAGAGTTAAGACTAACTGTAGGAGGAGGGCCTGCTTGTTCATCCTGGCTGCCCAGCTAGCTTAGCCCTGAAATAACCACACAGAAACTATATTCATTAAATCACTGCTTGGCCCATTAGCTATAACTTCTTATTGGCTAACTCTTACATATTAGTTTAACCCATTTCTATTAATCTGTATGTCACCACGTGGTGGTGGCCTACCAGCAAAGTCTCAGTATGTCCATGGCATCTTTGACTCTGCCCTTCTTTCTCCCAGTATTCAGTTTCGTCCTCTCTGCCTACCTAAGTTCTGCTCTTTCAACAGGCCCAAAGTAGTTTCTTTATTAACCAATGAAAGCAACACAAAGACAGAAGGACCTCCTACACCAACTGATATATTTTATTTTTGAAAGGTATAGAAATAATAGATGTAAATTTATCATAAAATAATTTCATTTTTATAGATAATTCTACAATGTATGTATGTATGACCTCAAAGCTCATTATAGTGAGCATATTTTATAGACACATATATATGTTAGTCTTTCTACTTAAAATAAAAGTTATCTCTGGCACATTTTAAAATCTATGTAATGCACTCTCATTTTCTTAAGTCATTCACTGTAACTCCATTGGCACCATGTTTATAGAAAACAATAAATAATTATAATTCTGAGATCAAAGATGCATCTCTGTTATGTACATACTATTAGTGATTATAATGTCTTATCTATCTTTAAGGTGAGTCAACTCACTAAGCCTAGATCATGGTTGAAAATAATTTCTAGGCCTACAACTCAAAATATTTCCATACCTTTTTCTTGAGATTTATTGAGAGGAATTAAAAGATGAACATCCTAAACCAGAGACTTCCTTTAGAGAGGTACATGACTCAACATTTATTAATGGAGGACTTCAAGTGGGTTTAATTTGGATGAATTAATTCTTAATTAATAAGAACTAAAAGATAAATGGAGTTCAGAAATTAACTGATTCATATGAAAATGAAAATATTGGTGAAATAGACCATGTCCCAGTGCTGAGAGTGCCAAATGGAAACCCAAAACCTAGAAGCTGACTGCAACTGACACTTGTTTGTAGAGGAAAAACAAGGTATTCTTCAATAAAGTCTCACTAAGTTAATTAATGAAGCTTAAAGGTGAGTCTCATACCCACCAGTAGGTGGCCAACACAACACAAACTCAATGGTATTTTTGTAGAGTTCTTTCTCATATTAATTTGTTTGGGCATTTTTATATTTTCATGCTTGTATAGTCATAATATAAAAAATATCTATAATAATGTTTGTATATTCATTCTTTCGTGGTGCCTGTTTATCAATGTTTTTGGAACTGTGGGTTGTCTGCCAGTAACCTGAATCTCATTCCTACTTTTTAGCTAGATTCTGTTGAGCCTTTCATAGCATCAGTGTAGCCAAGCTTACCTGGGCCCCACATTCCTCTCTTCACAAGTACCAATGACAGGACTCAACCATGAGTCCTGTCTGTCCATCAGTACAAGAAGAAGGTATTGGGACCCAAGAACCATTAACTAACAGATTTTTCTAAGACAGTAACATTTGCATCTATTGCCATGTTCAAGGCCCTATAATTGTGATTTTTGATTACAACCAGATTATAATCCTGAATGGTTTATATTTAAACAATAATTCTTTAAGCCCATATAGTCCTCATTGGTTCTTCATCAAGAAGGTCAAATGCCTTATCTTATTGTTGAACTTTTTTAGTTAAGGCCATCAATTGACAATTCTGGGCCAATTTTATTGATGTGTCCATGGGCATTCAAGTTACACATTTTGTCCCCAGTGCCAAGGAGTTCTCTTTTGACTCAGTATTTCAGCCAAGTTTGGGCAGGGAGCATGAAATGGCATATTCTTTTCTATAATTATTTCTAGTTGTTATTGGGGCACTGTTATATGGGCATAAAAAGGCTGAAAGCCTAATCAAAAACAAAGATGGCATTTAGGCAATGGGGCATTTATCAAAAGCATCTGGTTCACTGACTCTGCTGAAGAAACAGAGAACATTCTGGTTATATTGGTCCACATCAACTTTCAGCAAGTCTAGGGTTTGTAGTCATTTGGAGCAGGGTGTAGTCAGCAACTGGTGCTTGGATGTGTCTGTCAGCCAAGTATAAATATGCTGAGACAATTTTAAATTAGGAACAGAAGTTAAAATTTATGAAATTATTTGGAACTTTCAGGCTTATAGTCCTAGGAAATGGGAAATGGGGGGGCAGGTCCCAAGACCAAGAGAGAGAAAAATATCATCCTCAGGAATAGACAGGTCTGGAAAAATTAGACTGTACTTACTTGAAGTCCTTTTGACCTGTGTGAAGCTGATCTAAGTTTTATGAGTTTTTAGATCCTCTTATGCTTATATAAATTTTTGTCTTACAAAATGACATAAAAGTTTTAGATACATTAGTATTACAAATTTGTACTGAAATCTATTTTGTAGAAAAACTAGGTAAATGGGTACCTAAAATAGGAGGAGTAGACTAATAACTTTGAGTCCTAGCAGAAACAACAGATTAAGGGTTAGTGTAGTGTGAAGCGGCAGGGCTGTGTCCTGCCACCCGGCAGCCGGCTAGCTTTACACCCGAAATAATTACACGGAAACTGTATTCTTTTAAATACTGCCTGGCCCATAGTTTCAGCCTCTTATTGGCTAATTCTCACATCTTCCTTTAACTCATATTTAGTAATCTGGGTAGCACCACGAGGTGTGGCTTACCAGGAGAGATCTTAACCTGCGTCCATCTCGGAGAGGAGCAGCATGGAGACTGCATATAGCGACTGCCTGAAGCATCTCCCCCACTCCTGCTACCCAGCATTCTGTTCTGTCTACTCCGCCTACCTAATTTTCTGTTCTCTTAAAGGGCCAAGGCAGTTTTCTTTATTAATAATGAAAGTAACACATAGACACTCCTCCATCATTTCCCCTTTTTCTGTTTAAACAAAAATGAAAGGCTTTAACATAGTAAAATTACATGTAACAAAACAATTATCAAGCAAGAATTACAGTTACAATATTTAAATCTATTTTATCTTTTATCATAACTAAGGAAAGCTATAACTATCTATTTATTCTTCAACTCCATCAAAGACTCCAGAAGGATATAATATTACCTAAGTAAACAAGTCATATGCAACTTTCAAACTCTAGAAATGACAGAGACAACTCGCTGCCTGGACAGTCACCCAAAGTTCCTCTGTACCGTTGGGGCATCCATCTTCAGCCTACAGGCCCATAAGTATTCAGCAGACATTTCCATGAAGCAGGAAATTCCAAAGACAGTTCAGTCACTTTCTGCTGTGTCCTGCAGAACGTCTCGCAGACTCTTTAATGAATCAGGAACCCCAAAAGGCCATCTCACCTTTAGGCAAGTTCAGCAGTCCTCTTTCTGTAGGTTCCTTGTGTCCAGTTTATGCAACAGTCCAGGCAAGAGGAGTTTCTTGCCCAAATGGCTAACAAACTCCATAAGTAGCCTCTTCGATGCCCATCTTCCTCTCGAAGTAGATTGGTGCTGCCAGGAGCAGACGTGTCTCATTGTCATGAAAACCCTAAGTTATTAAAACATTAAATGCCATATTCTGCAGTCTTTGAAAGATATGAAGAATGTCTATCTAACTGAAATATATCTCTACATATCTAGAAAATCTAATAACATGACTACAAGCTTAACTATTATCAATGATTATCCATTAACAACCTATATTTTCTAATTATACATTACATTTTTAAATGAACTACACAATCACAATACCTTAATCAAGATCAGAAATACATATACATATAACAAATTGACCTTAAAATCCATACCATTGCAAATTATTCATCTCTATATCATATCCCCCTTTACATGTAAAAGAACATTTATAAACAATATTTGGGAATGTGGGCGCAGTTATTTCTCTCCAAACTGCTTCCTGCTGAATGGGGGTGCTGTTATTTAGGTCTTTCATGGTGTAACTTGTGTGCTAGGTTCCTCTCAGTTGTCAGTTGAGTGAAGTAATTTTTTGAAGATGTTCACAGCAACCTTTCAGGAGGGCGTGGTCTATCATACCATATTGGGATAGAAGCAATCCACACTGTGTCATCCTCTGTGAAAACAAAAGAAGACCCTCTTTTCCAAAGCATCATGTTCTTAGATCCAAATTCTGAAGTCATACCATTAAGATGTCCATTCTGGTCTAGCCTGGCAGCCCATATAATGAAATGTCTCTCTGTACTTAGCTCCTTTACAGTCAAAAAAATCAAAGAAAACACAACAAAATACATAATCCAGACTCTCTGTGAATTTTCCATTTTTATGCGGCTTATTTTCATTCTATCACTTTACTTTATTCTGTCTCTTTAAAGACTTTAGCCTTTTTTTAGGCATTAACTTTATTTTTTATATTTTCTTCTTCTCTCTCTCAAGCCTACATACATTCATCCAACACTGTGACTCATTTAAAAGTCTTTTATGTCTGAATCTGTCCTATTGTGAATCTGTAATTTTTTTACTGTCGAGAAACTTGTTTGATTTGAGCCTTTACATTGCTAAGCGCTTAAGACTCTAAGCTGTGACATTCCTAGGTCAAAAACAGGTACTGCGGGCTTGCCCCGCCCAGTCCAACATGGCGGAGCCGCTTATGACTCTGAATGGGTTGCAGCTCTGAATGTTGGCTCCACCTCTCTCCAATTTCAAAATGGAGGACGTACCATTTTGTGCTAGCTCTGGGACTGCCAGGTAGGAGCCGCACTCAGCACTTTAACTCTGAGACTGAACATGTGGCACAGAAACTCTTTTCATCCAAGTTACAATCAAATCTGACACGCAAAGCACTGTGCAGTCTGAAAAACATCTCTCTGTATGGTGGCAGAAATCCGCCATGTTCTCCCTCTGGCCTAAGCCTGATTCTGCCATCTGCCCAGGTGCAGGCAGGGAGCAGTGAGCCATTGGCATGGTCTCAGATCAGCACTTTCTTTCCGATCCCAAGCAGGCACACAAACATCCAGTCCATAAAAGCCACTGAAATGCTTTAAAGCCAGAGTTCGCACTGGCAGCACAGCACCAAGAAGCCACGTTTTAAAGTGACTCAGCTTTTTCTCTGCCGCTATTGCCGAAACAGGAAATCTCTCTACGGCACATCCTAGCAAACAGCAAAAGGCTGTGTTAAACTCTCTCTCTCCTTTATTTAAAGCCTTTTCAGGTTTTTACGTGGATTTAGTCACCACGTTGGAGCACCAATCTGTAGAAGGGAAGCGGTGGGGCTGTGTCCCGCCACCCGGCAGCCGGCTAGCTTTACACCCGAAATAATTACACGGAAACTGTATTCTTTTAAATACTGCCTGGCCCATAGTTTCAGCCTCTTATTGGCTAATTCTCACATCTTCCTTTAACCCATATTTAGTAATCTGGGTAGCACCACGAGGTGTGGCTTACCAGGAGAGATCTTAACCTGCGTCCATCTCGGAGAGGAGCAGCATGGAGACTGCATATAGCGACTGCCTGAAGCATCTCCCCAACTCCTGCTACCCAGCATTCTGTTCTGTCTACCAAAGACACTCCACTGGGAGTTTGTCTTCTACTTGGCAGAACTGGCCTTGGGGCAAAGAAAAGCCCATACCTCCATTACTGACTAAAGTACGAAATATCCATAAGTGGATAAAACAGAATTGTCTTATCTTGCCAAGACAGGATAGGATAGTTCTACTAAAGGTTCCTTGCCATTGTATAATGGTATGTCAGGTTTTTTCAGGCCTCAGCCAAAGTTGGTTGCCTCAACATTGCTATCAAGACTTCGTGTGGTTGCCCAGGTAGTCAATTGTCTCTGTCTTCTGTTGCACATTTTGGAAGTTTCTCGTTTGTGCTTCCTGGTTGCTTTGGTAATTTTACTCTCCTTCTCAGATCTTTGATGGGGTTGAAGATTAGATAATGGTAGCTACCTTCTAGATTATTTAGACTTCCCAAAGTAGAGTGATTAGAAAAATTCTTCGTTATATACTTCTCGCCTGATATTGTTTACTTTTTGTAATTTTATATGATCTGTTCCCATTGTATATAGTTGTATTTGGTTTCTGAATCTGTCTTATTTAGACAAAAAGGGGGAGATGTTGGGGCAGCTGGCCCAATCCCTGCGTTCAGGGGCGTGGCTGCTCCAGTGGGGTAGCATTCCCCTTAAATAGGATTGGGGAGCCGGAAGGCGGCCCGTTCTTTTGCGCTGCCCCGCGCTCACCTTCGGCTCCGCTGGACCCTTGGTTCTGTAAGTTCCCTTATCTCCCCTTGTATTAAAATTGAGTAATTATAAAAGGACTATTTTTGGTTATTTCCAATCTTCGCCGCTTCAGTTAGGAACATGTACATTTTCCTTCTGTCCAGAGAGCCCAGTATGGATTGGACAGGGATTTCTTTTGCCTGATGGGAAGCACTTTAACGTTTATGTTTAGATTATAAGCAAAATAAATCTAAAATATTGAGTGTGTGACCCAAACAGTAAGTAGTTATGGCTCTATTAACTTGTCAGAACTCTACTAATGTTAAACTCCAAACTTTTGAATTCTTAATATAACAAGTTCATAGAGCGGAAAAGAAACCTGAAACATTTTTATATCCTAAATCATTTATTTATATCTTTGTAACTTGCATTAACTTTCATTTATAGCTCCAATCATTTTCTGAGACCCTCAAAGCTCATAAGCTTTCATAGCCACAGACTTTTACATATCTTAAAACATTTTAGACCCTCAAAAGTTGCATAGACTTCAACACATTATTCCACTTAATCATTTACTAGAGACACAAGCAGTTATGACTGAGAACAGTCATTTCTAATCATGTTTCTTTAGTGGATAGTAACATCTAAAAGCTGATTATCTTTTAATATGAAGCCTTTTAGCAAACAAACTTGTCTACTTTTTTTTTCCTCATCGGGATACCTAGTATCTCTAAGAAAAATGAGGCTTGATTTAACAAGGTAGCGATAACCTTGGGGAAAAAACTTAGTGCCTGTTGCTAAGCTAACAAAGTTATAGCTATTCTAGTTGTCAATACTATCAGAGATCTGAGAAGGATAAATTGTAAATTGCATCTGCATTTTGTTTCCTGGCTACCAAGACCCAAATATCACATAGAAACTGTATTAATTACTAGACTGTTTGGTCAACGGCTCAGGTGTATTCCTAGCTAGCTCTCAAATCTTAAAATAACCCACTTCTATTATTTTATATTTTACCTAGAGGTTCGTAGTTTGTTACCTCTTGCTTCCTGAGCAGCTACATGGCATCTAACTGACTCCACCTTCTTTTTTCCTGCATTTAGTTTAGTTTTCCTGCCTAGCTATATTCTGCCCTGCATTAGGCCAAAGTAGTTTCTTTATTAAACAATGGTAATAAAACATATTCACAGCACACAGAGGGGAATCTCACATCATCTCCCCTTTTCTGTCTAAATGAAAAGGAAGGTTTTAATTTTGTCATGGTATCATACATATGACAAAACAGTTATCAAGGTAGAATTATAGTTATAATATTTTGTCTATCTACATTTCACATATTAAGGAAAATACTCTATCATCTATTCTACCTTTGTGAATCTAAAGTTTTATTCCTAATATATTTTTTATCAAAACTAAGGAAAACTATAATCATTACTATCTAGTCGTCTACTCTATCTAAGATCCCAGAAGGATATATTATCTAAGTAAACAGAAAATGCATTGTAAGCAACTTCTAAACACTGGAATTGACAGCGACAACTCACTGTTTGGACAGTCACCCAAAGTTCTTCTTTAATGTTGGAACATCCATCTTTGGGCTACAAGCCCATAGTACCTGGCATACTCTTCCATGAAGCAGGAAATTTGAATGACTTTCTATTATAGTGGCAGTTTGTCAGTCACTTTCTTCTGTGTCCTGCAGAATGTCTGGCAGACTCTTTCATGAAGCAGGAACCATGAAGGGCTGTCTCACCTTCTTTTGGCAAGTTCAGAAGTCATTATTCTGTGAGTCTTGCATGTCCAGTTCCTACAGCATACCATCAAGCAGTCCAGGTAAGGAAAGTTTCTTGTCCAAATGACTAACCTTGTCACATTGACGGCAAATTCCATAATGAGTTTCTTCAATGCCCATCAGCCTCCCAGGAGTAATTGGTGTAGTCAGAGGCAAATGCTTCACTGCTGAGAAAATTCTAAGCTCTTAAAACCTTTTAAATGCCATGTTCTGTAGGTCTTTGAAATGGTGAAGATTAGCTATTTTACTGAAATATATCTCTGTATATCTAGGTGACCTAACTAACATGACTACAGTTTGACTATTATAAATGATTATCTATTAATCTGTAATTGTTATTCATTACATTTTAAATGAGCTATATAAACATAAAATTTAAAACAAGAGTAGAAATATACATATAACAAAGTTGACCTTAAATTTGTGTCAATAAACCATGATCCATAAAAATATAAAATACTCATTTCTATATAATGTCCCCACTTTTTAAAAGAAAGATATTGACTGTGATCATTACTTATAAACATTTATAACCAACCCTTTTAAAATGAAAATAAACATTTATAAGCAATCATTTTGGAAATTTGGACATAGTTTTCTTCGAACTGCTTCCTGCTGTTTATTGAGCAAAATATTTTTAGGGTCCATGGAGACTTTTGGGAGAAGGGGTCTTTTTCCAGCCAACCATACTAGCCTAGAAGAAATCCATAGGTTCTTATCTTCTGTGAATAAAATTCAGAACCTCTTTTCCAAAGTAAAATAACCTTAAACTCGAATTTCGAAGTTAAGATACCTTTCAAATATATATGTTTGTTTAGCTAACAGCCCCTGGAATTAAATGTTTTTCAGCAGTTAACTCATTAACAGTCAATCTAAAGAAAACACAATATACATAATCCAGACTGTGTATTTTCCATCTTTACATGACTTATTTATTCACTCTATTACTTTTTAACATCTATTTTGTTATCTTTAGTCCTTTAATCTATGACAATATGTACTTTTTATATTACTTTTATTGTCTCTTCAGACTTTGTTTTATTTTTATGAACTGTTTCTATAACTGACTATACCCATTTTCTTTTTTTCTTAACCTATGTACATTTTTAAACACAGTATGACCCATATAGAGGTTTATTTCTTTCTAAATTTGTCTTATTGTGTATCTGTAGTCATTTTTGATCACTGTTGTAAATTGTGAAGCAAGCATGGCTAGGAACGCAGAGGCTGCTTTGGCTGTTGGTTCTACCCTGCTCAGCTTTCCAACACAGCAGAGGTCCCTTTACCACCCCAACTCTGGAAAGCAGTTGGCCCATGACACCACCAAGTAACTTGCAGCATGCTGCCCACAAACCCCATTCAAGTGTGCTGTAGCAAGATCTCCTGAAAAAGCCAGAGCCATTTGTGCCATCAACATGAACCAGAAATCTGTCTCTTAAAGGAACCACACAGGTTTTGCTGCTAATGATGAGCCAGGAGAAGTCAGGAAGTCTTCTCTTAAAGGAGCCAAAGTAGCCTCGCCTCTGCTCACCACCAGCAAATGGAGCCTATCTGAAAATATATGGCTACCAAGAAGCTCCAACTGAATCCTATTTTTAAGTGTCTTGAAGCCATTTTTAAGCTTACTTAGTCTTTATGTGGATTTTTTTTGCCAAATGTTTGAGGTACCATTTGTAAATGGAGACAGTGCTATAGTTTCCTGGCTGCCTAGACCAAAACAATCACATAGAAATTGTATTAATTACAACACTGTTTGGCTAATGGCTCAGGTGTATTCCTATCTAGTTCTTACATCTTAAATTAACCCATTTTTAAAAATATTTTAGAACGAGGCTCGTGGATGGTTACCTCTTGCTTCTACATGCAACTTCCCTGACTCTGCCTTCTTTTTTCTGCATTCAGTTTAGTTTTCGTGCCTAGATATATTCTGCTCTTCCATAGGCAAATTAGCTTCTTTATTAACCAGTAGTAATAAAACATAATCATAGTATAGAGAGCGGAATCCCACATCTTACTTTACTTAATATTTTTGCATCAATGTTCATGAAAGAGACTTGTTTGTAATTTTTCTTTTTTTGTTATTGCATTGAATTTCATGTCTTAAAATATTCCTCAGTGCTCGCTTCAGCAACACATATACTAAAATTGGAACGATACAGAGAAGATTAGCATGGCCCCTGTGCAAGGATGACACGCAAATTTGTGAAGCGTTTTATATTTTTAAAAAATTTATAAACTTAATGAGGGCATGGCTTGCAGTGTGGCAGGCGTCACATCTGATGCTCACGTCCTGACTAATGAACTAAGGCTCATTGCTCAAAGGTATTTATTACAGTACCAGGAGCCAATTCCATGTGAGCAGTTGGTTACAGCACTGTGCGATATCAAACAGGCTTATACACAGTTTGGAGGAAAGCGTCCCTTTGGTGTTTCTCTGCTGTACATTGGCAGAGTGACCCAAGTGGAAATTACGGGGGATGGAAAGCCACGTGTACCGGGAACAACGGTGCTGCAGCCGTGTCAATGCTGAAACAAGACTACAAAGAAGGAGAGATGACTCTGAAGTCGGCGCTCGCTCTCGCTATCAAGGTGCTAAATAAGACCATGGATGTTAGTGAACTGTCAGCTGGGAAAGTGGAAATCGCCACACTAACAAGAGAGAATGGAAAGACCGTGATCAGAGTCATCAAGTAGAAGGAAGTAGAACAGTTGATCAAAAAACCTAAGGAGGAAGAAGCTAAAGCTGAGCGGGAGAAGAAGGAAAAAGAACAGAAAGAAAAGGATAAATAAACAAAATCACGTATTTTATAACTTCTTAGAGGCACCAATTCAGTTAGGTGTTGTCCTGGCCTTCTACCCTGGAAAGGTTTTTTTTTTTTTTTTTTTTTTTTTTTTTGTTGTTGTTGTTATTTTTTTCTTCTTTAACTTGCCCATCAGGAAAACGGAACATTACATACTGAATTGGGTCCTTGTCATATCTGTCCAGTTGGATGCATTATTGTAATGATGGACATCTTTACAGACATCTTAATCTTAACACATAATTTTTTGAAATAAAATTTAGAAAGATTGGTTATGGTGAAAAAAATATTCCTTCATCTGTTTATTTTTTTTCTTGGATTTCTTTCCATTTTTAAGGGATTTGTTAATTTCATCCTTTTTTGTTTTGATTTCTGTAGGAGAATTTTCATATCCTCTTTAAGGACCTCTGTGATAATCATTAACTTGGTTTTAAGATCATTTTCTGAGGCTTCTCCTGTGATGGAATATGCAGGGTTTGCTGTAGTGGGATAGCTGGTCTCTGGTGATGACCTATTTCCCTGACTGTTGCTATTTGTGTTTTTACACTTATTTTAAGCTTCTGGATTTGGACTGATTATAGGTCTAGGTGATAATTACTCCATTTGTCTTTGTTAGATGGATGTTTACTTCTTTACTTTCTGTTTCTTCTCTAGTATTCTGGTTCCTATAGCCTGTGATTGAGGACAGTGTCTCCACCCACATTGGGGACTGGACTTCTGATGAGCTGGATGGTCTTTGGTCCAGCAGGGGGTGCTGCCCAAGTTTGGGGCTGAAGTTCTGGCTATGTACATTGCCTCTGATCTGGCTGGGAGTCTTCTGAGGTTCATATACTATCCTGGCTTCTGTTGGGGAAGGAGGTTTCTGCCTGGTTTTCAGGTAATTGACTCCGTGCATATCTAAATTTCATTTCAAAGTAAAATTAAAGAGAAAAGTACATTTATAGTAAGATAAAGATGTTTGGAAATAAATTTTAGGAAATATATTTTTTTTTACTTATTCACTAAGAAAAAGAGCACAATTGAAAAGAAAAATACCCTAACGAATGGAAAGACATGTGTGTTCTTAAGTTTGAATATATTACTGTTAAGATGTAAATATTCTTTAATTTGTTCTACAGATTATTTTAGTCTATTTCATATTTCAGCTGTGCTTTTTGGAAATGCAAAGCTAACCCTAAGTGAGTTAATATAAACAATCATCAATATAAAATATAATGATGCTCTACTATTTGCTATACCATGAGTAAATCTTGAAAACCCGTGAGAGAGCACAGATACAAAATACCAGATATGTAGTTTTAGTATGGACTGTCCAAAAATAAAAAGCTTTATTAATTGTCCCCATGTATTGAGAAAAAAAGAAAATATAAATAATAATTTATCATTATTGAAATTATTAGTTCAAAAATAATTCTTTTCAGTTATGAAAACATCTGGAATCAAATAATTATGTCTATTGTTCAAATCTGTTCATGTAGTAAAAGTTACAAAATTTAAAATTTTAAAGTATGAATTTCATGAAATATGTCTCTCTACATTTAGATGAATTAATTCATAAATTAGTTGATTCACTGCACCATTTTGTTAATCCTATGGCTGGAGCTCCTTGCTTCATCAAATCTTTCATCAAGTACAGTCAATAAAAATCTCAAGTCTTTATGATACACGTGCTTACCAATGTCAGTATATTCTGCCTCTAGTAGGAGCAGGATAAATTATCACATTTAATTTCATCAGAAAATGATAATGTAAAATTTTGAGATAATTTTTTGAGTCTTATTAGTATTTTTGTCCTTGTTTTCTCCCTACCATCTGTCTGTCTGTCTATCTATCTATCTATCTATCTATCTATCTATCTATCTATCTATCTATCATAGCTCTCTCTATATATAAACATATGCTTATATATATACACACATATATATCATGAATTCTTATGAATATTTTGCTATAACACTTTATTTTTACTAGTTTGATGATCCCCATTAAATGTACCTTCAGAATCATTTATGAACCAAATTACAGGACAAAATATCAACGTATTATTCATGTCATGACATTTGGAAATTCTGAGTACAGATAGAGTTCTTTGATAGATTATGTTTATTTTCTGACAGTGGTGATGTATTAACCTGTCATTGAAGCAAGTAGGTAGCTTTGAACTCTTTCATGTCATCAAATAACTAATTTATGTGTCAAGTAACTTGTCAAATGTCAGAGGTTCTTCTGGACAATTCAGAGTCAAAATGCATTGTCTAGTTAGATGATAGCATACTAAGCTTTTATATAACTTTTTGTAGATTAATATGAACTATTATGGTGCATCTATCTAAGAAGAAATTCTAGATCAACAAGCTTTCCCACCCAGTTTCTTTGCATGTCTTAGAGATGAA
This sequence comes from Arvicola amphibius, assembly GCF_903992535.2. Classification (NCBI taxonomy): domain Eukaryota; kingdom Metazoa; phylum Chordata; class Mammalia; order Rodentia; family Cricetidae; genus Arvicola; species Arvicola amphibius. Next base: position 123,990,596 of record NC_052053.1, read on the forward strand.
AAATAGAAGAAAATGTTAAGTCAATTTGAGCAATTTATAAATATAGTAAGACAAATTAGTTGCAAGGAATTTTCTCCCTTCTTAATAAATGCTTTTTTTTATAAACATGGAGTCTTTTGCTTGTGAATTTGTTTACATTTGTTTAGTTCTACAGTTCTACAGTGATACAGAAGTAGAAATGAAAGATTTTTGTAGCCAATGTGAGCACAAATAATAGAGTAAGTACACATTACTTCTTTGAATAGATGTTTAAATTTAGATTAGACAATAGAAATAACTAATGTTTAGTTATTTCTAATGCTGAAATCTCTTCACTTCGTGTGTCTGTGTGCGTTTGTGTGTGGGTATGTATGTGTGTTGGTCAAAAGACAATTGAGGGTATCTTTTGACAAAAACTACCCACCTGTTTATTGAGAAAGGACATATGCCTTAGAACTCACTAAGTAGGTTAGGCTGGCATGCCATCAGCACTGCTAATTACATGTGAACTGTATTGACAGCTTCAAGGTTACAGCAGATACAGAGGGTCCATAGAAGTAGTGCAAAGTCACCCAGATAGCATGAAAAAGTTAAAACTGAAATTTAGCATACTTTTATAGATGACATTTTAACTGTTATAGAATGTTAGAGTTTAATTAAGAGGTAAAGAAAGAAACTAGAAGATTTACTACTTTCTAGTTTGGTGAAAGAATAGGAGAAATATTTGGCAGAAAGTGCTAGTTTTATTGAATTTCCATAGTTATCAACTCTTAGGCAGCAGCTCCAATTTTACTAAAAGTATTCAGTTATTTGGAATCACTGTCAGGTATGCAGAACATTTGATCAAGAACAGCCTCAGGTATTAACCTAGATCACAAGACATAAATAGTAGAACATACCTTCACTGCTACACAAGTGCTTACTGAGGTGCCCTGCTTGGGGATTCCACCATTCAAATCTTTCAAATATTTATGAGAAATTCTTTGGCAAATATATTCAATTTCTTTTTTTCCCTTTCCTTTCTTTCTTTTTTCTCTTGAGATGGGGTTTCTCTGAAACTTTGTATAAACATTACAAACCTAAAAGCAACTTTATCAAACAAGTGACCAGAGGGCAGATGTTCAATGAATGCTCTTGTAGGAAACACCTAGCTAAGTGAGAGTTTTGGGACAGGAGAATGGAAACAGAGGCGGAGATCAGGGGAGTTGTGCTTAATGAGCAGGGTCTCAGTTTTTTAAGGTGAAAACAGATTGTGCACAAAAATGTAAATAAATTTGATTTTAGAAAACTATATACTTGGAAATGGTTAGGTGGAAATGGTTAATGATAGGTAGTTAATACAACTAAAATTCATAAAGAAGGGAGAGAAAGGAATGAAAGTAAGCGTCAGTCTCCTGAGTAAACTGTGCTCACCTTCCAGCCATCAAGCCTCCTTCTAGATGAATCTCTTCTTGGATTATCTCCAGAGGCTTAGAATGTTAGAATGAACATATATTTGTCATCTAAACTTGGGATTACTGAAGAGTGCAGGTGTGTGATTCTAAGACCACCAGTGTTGGGAGCAGTGAGACCCCAGATCCTGAATTTCTTGTAATCCCCTGATCTGAGTGCCTACAGCTGCTCTGAGCATGAGACCTTCAGGAGTTCCTGATGGCAGGAGAGTGGTTTCTGGTGGGTTCGGCTGGGGCGTGGCTATCTCTATATAATCTGCCCCTTAACATAATAAAGGGGGCATTCTTGGGGGATTCAAGGATGACCCGTGCCGCTGTCTCTCTGTCTGTGTGTGTCTGTGTTTTTTAACTTCCAGCCCCTTGCCGGGAGCTCAGTAACTGGGTAATAGTGCACCGAGTGCAGACACGGGGGCGCCGTGTGTGGCACACCAGTTTAAGCCAGAATTGTTCTCTGAATAACAAAGCCTCAGTGATCTTTTAAAAACATCAGAATATCTTCTGCTGAAAATCCACAACAGTCTCTCGTTCCATGTGTAGCCCAAAGGTTTCATTTTGGATAGTCTGATTCAGATGATTGTAATGTAGATGCCCGAGCTAACTAACTAATGAGAAGATAGGTGGTATTGTTTTATTTTCTTCATAATGAAATTCTATCCACTTATTCTAATATCTGTCATGGAGTAATGAAGTAATAAGTTTACTGGAGTGTGGTGGTTTGGAATAAAATGGCCCCCAAAGGGAGTGGCACCATGAGGAGTTGTGTCTTTGTTGGAATAGGTGTGGTCTTGTTGGAGGAATTGTACATTGTAAAATCCTAAATCTTGTGTTCAAGGAGATAAACAGATTAAAAATGGAATAATTACTTCAAGGCAAGTTCCACCCAGCTAAATTTCCAACTTGTGAAAGGGAACAGTTTAGAGCCAGGTGTGGTGATGCATACCTTTAATCCCAACCCTCAGAAGGTAGAAGAGGGCAGATCTCTGAGACTGAGGCCAGTCTGGTCTACAGAACAAGTTCCAGAGCAGCCAACTTTAGGGAGTGAAGCAAATCGTCTTAAAATAGTAAGCTGGTAAATATGTAGTTGAACAAGAGGGCCATGTTCTGGTCCCAGCAAGTAGCAAAATTTAGCAGTTTCAGCACATGGTTCTAACTTTAGATGAGGATAGAGGAAAAGGGTTATGGAATTTGCCCCTAGGAGTAAAGAAAGCTGATGAGGCCAGGCATGCATCAGGTGTGTTCCTGAATCAAGGCCTAGAGAGGACATTGTATGAAGCTGTAAAGTTGAGGCCTGGATTAACTTGGAGACCCCAAGATTTTGGAGATGTCAGAGTACTGGAAAACTCCTGAGTAAGGATGCTAACAGGGAGTGAAGAGAGAAGTCTGTTGCAGTCAGCAAATCTTAAGGAGCTGGATATCTGAAGAGTGTTTTGACATCAGACATGGAGATGCAGAGTTTAGAGTTTACTCAGCTGGTTTTTGTTCTTGCTTTGGTCCAGTATTTTCTCACTATGCTTCTTTCCCTTCATTTTGAAATGAGAATGTATATTCTATGTCACTATATGTTATAAACATATAGTTTGCTTATTGCTTTTGATTTTATAGACAATTATAGTTAAGAGATGAAGGTGTAAGTCAGAAAACAATCCCACACAAGTTTGAAATTATGATTAATAAAACGGTTATTTATTTAAAGGAAAAACTTACAGATCACTGTCCTAGAGAACAGCCCTCTGCATGACCAGGAAGAGTCTAGTAGCTGGAAGCAGAGTCCGAAGCAAGAGAGAGAGAGCTCACAGCTACTGCTGCTTTTTAAAACCAAAGAGACCATGCCCAAGTGGGCTGGTATCTTAAAGGTTATTAGCTGAAGGAACAGAAGGAGCTCCCAGAGCAAAGAGATTCAGTGAATCTCAGAAGAGACTTTAAACTTTAGATTTTAAAGTAAGTTTGAGACTGTTATAGACTATGAGGTCTTCAAAGTTGTACTGAATGCATTTTTGCATTATAATATGGTTACAAGCTTTTAGGGGCTAGAGACTGGAATGTGGTGGCAGGAAAGAAGATGACCCTCAAAGGCTACTTCTCTAGTCCCATGTCTGATAATAATTGGCTGAACCTCTGAACTGTGAGTCTCCCCAGTTAAATGTTGCTGTGGTCATAGTGTCTCCTCATACCAATAGAATCCCTAACTAAGACAAGGAGACAAGGAACATTTTTAAAAGTCTAATTTTTTATTTAACAATAGGAAAAGTCTAATAATGTGCAAAAAAAATTTGAGGAATTGTATTCTGGAATACTATTTTTTCTTTTCAATTGTACTGATGAATGGTTTAAAGTAACCTGAAAATGTTTGTACTCAAAGATAAATATGAGAACACTGAGATCATGTCTGTGTACTGGTGTAACATATCAGAAAAGTGAACAAAATATTTGAATAGTTTCTTTGTCTGCTACTAAATATTCAATTTTTTTGCTGGCATTTCCTCAATGAAACCAATATTCTTTTAGGCTGGTTTATGCTTAAAATTGATCCAACATCTGCCATATTTTATAATTAATCAATGATTATTGCCTTTACTTTGGGGGCTGTGTGAGATGGCAATGAAAAGAATTTCATGAAGGCCTCAACATTATGTGCATATGCAAGTTCTTGCCTCATTTCATCTTTAACTTAGCTTAAGGAAAGAAGAACCCATGCTCTTCTCTGAAAGCCACAGTCTTAGAGGATAGGTGGCATCTGATGCAGCATCATAAATCAGTAAAAAAAATTTAAATTCTGTTGCATTAAAAACAAATTATGATTAGTGTTTTTATTTTGTTTATTTGTATATTATGGTGCCTCATTAGGGTCTCAGTAAACTTTTAAAACTTCTAAAAGATTTCCCATCAGCATTTTCTTTCAGCTATTGAAAACACAAATTGCTTTTAAGTAACAATATATGGGCAGTATCTCAAGTTAAAAGGAAACAGTAGATGCATATTACTGGGTGATTAGTACCGTACCCATAGAGTTCTTCTAATCACTCAACATTTTCTATATGAGTATTAATACCTTTTTTATATTGAATTATTATAATTAAAGTTAAATTACTCAGTAACATAATAATAATGGTACAAGGATGGATAATGTGAAAACAGTCTTCTTAGATGGGTACAAAACATACCCAAGAGTATTTGAGAACACTTTTTCTAGCCATTTTCCCACATATAGTCTCAAGCATTGTAAGATGAAGAGAAATGTGTGTATAAATGAGTGTATTTTTGCTCACAAATGTGTGTATAGGAAGCAAAGACCAGTGTTGACATTATTTTTTTGTTTTTCAATTCATGGCACTAAATTTATAATTAGTTCATATCAACTTCTCCTCTAATAATTTGTAGGGAACCATTTAAAGTACCATGTCAAGAGAACAGGGTTCAAAATAGAAATCTGTCCCACCGTCTCCATAAGTGAACGCACCCCTCACGTTCCTGACTTTCTTTCTCATGTTCTCTCTCCTTCTGCTCCTCATCAGGACCTTGGGAGATCACCAACTCCAGTTGGAATGGGACTGATGGATCATGCGACCAAACCCGTCTCTCTGAATGTGGCCAACAGTGGGGGCTGACTGAGAAGCAAAGGACAATGGCACTGGGCTCTGATTCTTCTGCATGGACGGGCTCTGTGGGAGAATTCTCAGCTTGGTCGATCACCTTCCTGGACCTGGGGGGAGTTGGGAGGACCTTGGTCTTAGCATAGAGTAGGGAACCCTGATGGCTCCTTGGCCTTGAGAGGGAGGGAGGGGAGATATGGGTGGAGGGGAGGGGAGGGAAGGGGGAGAAGGAGGGGAGGGAAGGGGGAGAAGGAGGGGAGGGAAGGGGGAGAAGGAGGGGAGGGAAGGGGGAGGAGGAGGGGAGGGAAGGGGGAGGAGGAGGGAAGGAGATGGAAATTTTTAAATATAAAAAAAATAAACCATGAGAAAAAAAAAAGTTGAAAGAAAAGAGAAGAGAAGAAAAAAGAAATGAAAAGGAAAGGAAAAAAAAAAGAAAAATAAAAGTAAAATATTTTGAGCCTCAAAAAAAAAATAATAAATAAACCATGTTAAAAAAAAAAACAAAATAGAAATCTGGTAATTAAAACCACTTGGTCTTGCAAGAACCTGTTGGGAGGTGAAAACTTTGGAGAATAGGTTAGTAGGGTACTTAATGATTGCTGACTTTACTTCAACATGAGTTGCTTTAAGATCGAGGGTTTGATCTGTAGGTGCTAGTCTAGTTATGATAAGAGTTATAAAACATGACGGGTGCATAAATCAGATCCATGGAAATCTTAGACTTTCAGAGATAAAGATTTGATATAACTGGTTTTTAAAACAAATCACTTGCTTTATCTGTAAAGATGTAGCTGATTTACCATAAAGATTTAATGTTTTCAAAGACTTCCCCCTGTATATATGCCCATGTATTCACACACATATGCTGTGAATGATGATACTGGATAAAGAAATAAGATGAAATCCTCAGGCTACTTTCCTTTTAACCCCAGGGAAACAAAGCCCCCAGTAACTGATTCTGCGGCAGTTGGGGCCAGCTGCCGTGTTAATTCTTCCCCATTGATGTCGCATTCTATAAATGACAGAAGCTTTAGCCTTTATTTAGCAGGAGAAGCCATTAATCTGTCTTCAGACTTTCCCCTACCTCCCACAGAAAAAACAATTTGCTTTTCAAAAGTTTGTTTGGAAATGAAACCAAATTCTGTGTTTCCTCTACAGATGGTTGACCTCTTTCAGTCGATGACTGCATTACTCATTTAAACAATTATACAGGTCAATATAGTGTAATCTAAATTATTTAGTCTCTTAGTGTTTTTCAGACACTACTGACAGTTGGAGGGATTCCAGCTGCTGCTTGTACCTGGATTTGAACTCCACACAATGATAACAGAACTATATCCCAGATTCTCAAATTTTCCATGGACCACTCTCCTACTTGGCAGTCCTGCACATTGTTCTTTATGGAGTTACAAGTTAAGCATCAGTATGTCCACACAAGTGACACATTGCTTTTAGATAAAATGTTAAGAATACATGGGATTTTAAAAGCACCAGTCCCACCTAGCTGGTCTTGCTCTAAAGTTCACCTTTAAAATATCTTCCTTTTTGCTTGTCCTCTAAAGGGAGCAATTCCAATCTACCAAATCAACTAGGAAAATATTATGATAACCCTTTCCATTCTAATTTGTACTGAGGTCTCAGTGTGTACCTGGATCAATGTTAATTACTGTATAGCATATCAGCAGTGTAGTTCATGGAAATTTCAGAGTTAACTGAAGGAGACCTGGGGTCTCAGAAACATCAGGGGAGAGACAGCAAAGGAACATGTACTCCATTGGACAATGAAGGTTCACAAACACAAAATTTGGAATTGAGGTAGAAATAAACATAGAACTAGCATGTTAACACACACACACCAAGATAATCCAAGAAAAGTGGGCATCTCTAGACAGAGAGGGGGCTCCAATGCAGTAACATCTGTTGGTCTTTCCAGTACCTTTGGATTATTTTTAAATTATGAAAACTTAGGCTCCAACAGTTAACCGAACAGCTGTAAAAATGATTCGTTGTAATAAGGGATCTAACTTGTTCAAGTTAATATATTGGTTAGAATTAATGAATTTTTAATTCAGATTCTCTTTGCAGCTTGAATTCAGACTAATTACAGGTTTGAAATTGTCACTAGTCGGAGCTCAGCCAAGGCATATTTCCTCTCCTCTTTACTTGCACCCTGAGAATTCATGAATCATTTTTTTTCTGGGTCATGACTTTGCCCCACCAGGAGCAGAGAAAACCGTTCAGTTAGGGGAAAATGTGATGGCAGTGATCCCAGTTGGTCACAATGTGGACAAAAATGGAAGAAAGTAAATGACAGAGGAAATTTCCCAGCAATTATGGGGAAAAGCTGGAAGACTGCATATATAAATGAACTAGTAATCTATTTGGTAACTATTTTTAAGTCCTGCAGTTAGTGCTTTTACATTTGTAACAGGATTATTGACCAATTTAGAGGAGGGATTTCATGTAAACCTTTCTTTAAACAGCAGAGGTCACCTTAGCATGAGCCTCTTCAGGGGTATAGGTGTCGTAGGAGACCTTCTGCTCAGTGGTGATAAATTCTAAACCTTCAGCAACACTTCCCCTGTTCCACTGGAACTCAGAATCAAACACACATTGTCAGTTGCATCCTTTTTTTTTTTTTGATTTAACAAATTCAAAATTTCAAAGTTAAATACTTGCTAAGTTAATTTACTTCCTTTTCTTCCTTTTACAAATGAATGACAACAGTATGAAATTATTTAATAAACTATAAGCCCAACTACATTTTAAATTTGCATAACAGCATCCTATTTAGTACATACAACTAGAAAAAAGTATCCATTCTCATTCACCTCAGTATGATTTAATTTAAAACTAAGTGCACCCAGGAAAGGATACCTACAATAACGATATGCAACATATAAATCAACTGGAGAGTCGGCTCCAAAATCAAGAAATAATTGTTATTTACTAAGGCTTCACTTAAGGAAAGGAACAGTGGTTTTGATTTTGTTTGCTAACTGGCCTAGACCTGGATGACTGTCTCAGCTGTCATGGGTGTTAAACTTTCAGACTTTTAAGATCAGGAGTTAGAAAAATGCAATGTTTCTGTTTACTAAGATTTTATATGAAGTATTCTTTTAGGGGTTGCAAGTTCAATAGAATGCTCTTTTAATTAACAAGCCTGTTCTGTTATATGATCTAAATATGCAATTCATAATTTCAAATGAACTTATTTATAAATATAACTAATTTTAAGTAAATGCTTCTAGTAATGTTTTTGTGCAAATGAACATATATCATTGTCATATTGTAAAGAACAATAACTATCTTGACAGTAATGGCAAGGTATATTAAGACTCCCTCCTGCATTTTTTCCTTTCCTGCTAGCTAACAAAGTGGTTATAACTTTCACACTAGGACTGTTAAGATAGTTGCCATCTTTCATATAATGAGGGTGGGGGATGGGGGTTCTAAGAAATAAAAATTCCCAGGAAATTCTTAAATGCTATTTTAGATTTTAATCACTTTATTAGATTTCTTGCTTGAGTGATTTGTGCAGAAAACATTTTATCTATTTTGTTTTCCTCTGATTACCGAACTGTGTTATACACAAAAGTCTACTTGAAGCTCTCTCACAGTTTAAAGACAGGTTTAATAACAGGTGAACACTGGAAAATATGCAAACAAAATGGCAGACATGAATGACTTCATTTAAGGCATAATTGCTTCTCATCAACCAAAGAAATCATGCAGAAACAGTCTCTGTTTTACCCCGCCAGGAAGAGACCAGAGAAATCACTCAGGCAGAGACACCAAAAGAAGGTCCATTCTTGGGTCTCAGCCAGACAACCAATCCACACACAGATCCAAGTTTAAGACAATAGTTCTTAGAATCACAGTTCATCATAACAGATAATTATACCGCCAGTAAGACAATAAGGTTTTTTGGCCTCTGACTACATAAACTAATTGCTGGCTGTGGAGCTCTGCCTGGAAGGCATACAGCACAGCCCCTGAAATGTCTTCTTATTATGTGGGCACTGGTGTAATTTGGGTGGACAAGAGAGTTAGTGTCTATTAAATTCCATATGGTGCCTTTTTCTGGTCTGTAGATTATTTACTCCTGACAGACACTAGCCATATTCCAAATGGCTTCTTCCTCTCACCTGAAAAAAAGGTTATAAAAGAAATAATCCTGTTTAGGTTTCCAAAGAAACTTCCAGTTGATAAAAAAAACAATAAAAATGAAATTCAAGAAAAATATAATCATTTAATTGCATAGTTTGCCAGTGTACCTTGAAAATATAACACTGGTACTTAGAACCTTGTTTGCTGAAATGCATGGAAGGTTCATAGATTTGTTCAGTCAGGCAGGCAGAAATAAGAGTTACTGAACGACACTGGGTTCAAGAATGCATCTGGATGGAATAAAGACACACCTCCATTTTGATTTTGCTTTATCTTTTCCTTTTACTTTAACAGAGTCTATCAGAATTGTATTTGTTTTCTATTTATTGTTATCATGAGAAATGAATGGTGGCTTCTTTGAAGATATTTATGTAGACACTAAATAGCAGTGATCCTTCCCCCTAGGGGCAAATTATACCTCTTCAATTTGTGGAGCAGCAAACACCAGCCAGTTAACTTGAACGTGAGTTTTGACTCAAACTCTTGACCCTTGCAGACACAGATTCCCTACATCTGGTATGACTAAACCGAGTTAGAGTAAAAATAATTCCTGTTATTGTTTTTCTGTGTATCTTACTTCTTTCACCGTTGCTTTTAAAAATAATTAAAGCTTTATGATCTCCTGAGGTCTTTGGCATTCCTGAAGCTCCCTACATGATATTTGTCTCTTCCCAGCTCTTTGGGAGGAGAAAAGCTCTGGGACACAGTATGTTGATTGAATAAAGTTTGCAATTCATTAAAGGCTTTCTAGCTCCCCTGTGCAGATGCTGACCATGACATCATACACCCCGAGGCCTGCTAGCTGAGAGAACGAGGGCGAAATCAGCAAAAAGAAAAGAGTCTTCCCAGCTTGAATGAAAAAAAAATGTGCTTGTTTTTTGTTAAACACTACAACTTTGCAGAGAGGCTGGCAAGAGTAATCGCGTTCTAAAGACGTGCTACCTCGGAGGCACAAAGCCCTCACTTGTAGAAATATACTTAAAATCTGCACTTTGATCTTCAAGATTTATTTAAAGAAAACAAGTTTCCGAGATGCACCATCCATTTTGAAAACAGGGTTTAAAATTCTGCTATTAAGAAGGATAAACACACTGCCCTCCAAAGTCCCATTTCAGTAACTCTTCTCATGGATCCATAAAAACAGAGTCTACTGAAAACAAAGGAGATGGTTCTCTTCTGAAATCAGGTGAGCCAAGGATGGAATTAGGTGCAAAAGACCATAGGGAGAATAAAGAATCTCCTCTCTTTTGTCCTGAGTTGTCCTGTTTATTAAGTGTTCAACAAGGTCTGGCAATTGCAATGTCTAGCATGAAGAATACAAACAAAGTAGACAGTCAGATACAGTGAGTAACATTAGGAGAGAGGATAGGGGACCCAGTCCTGCCTCAGATGTATGTGTCCACAGCTAGTTTCATATAGTGCCACAGTGTGGGGACTAGTAAATACTCCTTGGATTCTTTACCCCATACAGTGTCTATTTTTGTACCGAAAGTCAAATGAATTCACCAATTATTTGTGGTTTAATTTGAGGAAGAAAATAAAAGCACAGCCAAGTCCAACAAGGCCAGTCGCTCTGCTGCGAGACAGCATTTTAATGTATTCGCTCATTGTGTGAGTATTTTTCAGAGTACACAGATCTTAAATATCGTAGCTAGAAAGTTGATATGGCTTGGATTTCAGATGATAAACAGTACCAAACGGTGTCATATTAAAATGTAAAAACTATGCACGCGTGCCACAGCCTCTGCCTGCTATGAGTTCGGTTGTATGAATGTTTCTCTGACTCCTAAATCACACGTTTACTCAAATGAGCTCTGCTAGATATCAGTTTGCGCACAGGCACAATGTGTCTCAGTCAGATTCATAAAACAGAGAGCTGAACTCTACTTTGACTTTTGACATCAACAATCTGACTTCAATATTTCTCCACAAAAAAACGAGACTCCCGACTCTGCTGTTGCACAGTGATGGAGAGCTTTGCTGCCGACAGCACTGAGCATAATGAACAGATTCACCAGCGTGGGGGGGCTGTGCATCCCCACATCTTAAGGTTTTCAGCTAGTGACTTTGAAATGCCACGCAGAAACACCTGCACAATTGCCTCAGCTCTGCAGAACTGCAAAGCCACTGTGAAGAAATATTAGTACAAAGTTGTCTGTGTATCAGCATTTCTGTGCTAAACAACCTTTTAATTGCCTCTCCTCTAATTTTTCTTTGCCTGGAAACACTGGTAGACACATATTTTCATTTAAGCTGCTCTGTTTGACTCCTCTGATCATCTGGGTTTTCATTGTCAGTGCCTCACAATAATTTAATGTCATATATAACGGCATCAAATTGGGGAAAGCCCTAAAAGCTGCCAATCCAAAATGATCTGAATGTTCTCTCATATTTGTCTAGATGGGCTTGATTTGTTTGTGCCAACATTATTCATTACATTCTGTATCTAACTAGGCCAGTGTTCTCTTGCTCTTGCATTTTCTGTTCCTCTTTCAGTATACATGGAGGTTTCTTAATCAGTCCGTCTCTTGTGCTGTAGCTTCCGAAATGGTAGCAAATCGTGCATTTTCACCAAAAACAAGAGTTCTCTGACAGCTCTCTCCACACTCCATGTAAACATTTTACCACACTGTTCTTTAACTTTGTTCTTATAAAACAAAGCTCATTTTGTTTGCAGCTAGAAGACGAGAGTTGGACCACATGCACAATTCAACATTTGTTGTAGATTTACACTTAATAATATTACAGAGAGCTAACTACTATTAATGAAAACTTACTTGGGAGGCCACTCCAAAGATGATCATATATGTCTACTTGGGAGGAGAAGAGTTTTATTTTATAGCTAATTAAAACTTTCTAAAGATGCTGTGGATTTTTGTGCAAATTAAAATTAATTAGAGTTATTAAGGAGCCATGAAAAGAAGGATTTGAGAAATAGTGAGAAATATTATTTAAACCCTAATGGAATTCAGTGAAACCCACAGGTCTATTACAGGCCCCTGATTTGCCAGGATCACTGCAGGGAATCTAACATTAATAAGCACACTGGTAATTAAATCATTTGTTACTTTGTCTGTAATGTTGTAATGTTTCACTGATACTCTGTCAGAGCTCTTTGTGCAGATCAGAGCTAATCAAAGGTAATCAATTTTCAGCATTTGAGAAATCTGTAAATGATTATACATTCATCAGATCATTTAGTGGAGTGCAAGGAGAGTGCAATGCAATTAATCTTCCTGCATGAGGAGGAATTACCACCACAGAACTCAACAGTTATAATTAATTTCATTGTCTTGCTGTGAATTTTGATTGCTTTTCTTTGGACTGTATAGTACAAATGATGATTCATTGCAAAGTATTTGCAAAGCAAACACACCAGTGTGCTATGCAAATTAAAGAAGCTGTATAACAGATAGGTTTCAAACTTCCTATTTACTCAGGGTTGTTGAGTACTAATTTGCCAAATAATAATTGCTTGTTAACTTTATACACTCTTCCCTTGAATATCAAGATTGGTTACCAACGTAAACAGAGAGCACGTGCTATTTTGTATTTTATGGTATGTATGCAAAATACTAGTTAGTGCTTAAACTTGTTCCTCTTACCAAATAAGCATAAGATGCCTATTTACCACTAAAATCCTGTGCTTTTATTTTAGTTAGACAAAATAGATATAAGAAGTATATTATGCATGTAAATTTGCTTGCAAGTTTCTGGTCTTTGTTGCAAATATAAACTTTTAGGAGATTTTCACTTCGATATCTGATAATTTGAGTTATTTATTATATAAAATGTCAGTTTTTAAAATATCATTTTTGGCACATGATACAGTGTTGTTAAATCCCTTTCATTTCAAGATTTCCTGCACAATCTCTTTCAGATTCTAGTGTTATGTTCACCTCAGACTACGCTTGTGGAAACAAATCCTGATTGAAAAGTGACCTAAAAGTATAGCATTGCATTTTGTGATTTAGTCTTAAACAAAATAATTTACCAATGGAAATGAAGGTCATAGTTAAATGAGTAAAATGCATAAGTTTAATATTAATTGCTTGCTAAATGACTCTAGTCTCTGCAATAATTAAAATGTAGAGCACACTTTCCCCTTTTCTAAATTGCTTTTGTGAAATCCAAGTCCAAACTAGGACTCGCATTAAGGGTTTGTAAGTGTTAAGACCAGCTCCCATTCTATCCACACATTAGGGTTCAAGAACACAAAAACCTCACTTTAACATTTTTTAGTAAATTATATACTTTAATCTCAACTGAAAACTAACATTAAATATTATGTTTGTTTCAAATACATTCTCTGTATAATGTGGATGAGGCCTTTGTTGAATTCACATGGACGAATAAGTGACTTTCACATATGCCAGCATTTTAACCCATAAATTAGCCTGAATTAGTTCAGTCACCTGATGGAACCAGAGGAGTTAAGACAAGATTTAACTCTTCTGGAAAACTCAGACATACAACGCCAACAAGACTAAAATAGGACAACTTGGTGGGCATATTTGAAATATGTACAAATTAATAAGTCAAAGCATCTACATTTAAAAATCTATGTTACAACAAACAAAACTACAATACAGGTTGAAATATTGCACAGATATAAAAGTGAGTGTTTGTTGTTATTTTTCCTGAGAAAATATTTCAAACTGTCTGGAAAGCTAAACAAATAGTTAGATAATAAATGATGACCAAATAACTATTTTGTTTTCAAAATCAAAAGAACAACAGCACCGGGAAAACACTTCATAGCACCAAATCCGTCACACACATTTAAATATATGTTTAAATATATGTCTGAGATGCAATGAATGCTTCAGTCAAGATCTGGATGATGAGAAATATTAATTATGACAAAAACTGTAAAGTTGCATGAAATTCTTTTTTCTTACTTTTAAGTTTACATAAAGAATCTGTTTTTCATAGCTCTTTCCTTTGAATTTATTCACAATGCTTAATTTTTTTCTTTGCTGACATCTCTTTTTAAATGATTGTCTATTGTCACTAGTATCATAATAGTTCATTGTAGATGGTTCAAGTAACAATATATGTTAAATATGGTGCAATTAGTTTTCAGTTATTGGACTGATAAGTTCAGAAAATTCACTTAAAAATAAGTTTTTTTTTCAATTGACATATTCCATTAATCTTTTCAGATTAAATCAACATATTTTACCCCATTTAATCTTGTGTATTTAAGGTATTTGTCTCTTCACGTGAAATATGCTCTCTTTGAGGTAACAGAAGAAACAAACATGCCAGACCAGTGATGCAAGAAATTCAAAAAACATCTATGCTCTGTATCCTGGGTCAACTTCCAAGAGGAAGTTTACAAGATTCACTCATACAATGGGGACATAATCTGTTTTGCAGGAAACTGTTTTTATTGGAAATGCATTATATACCAGCACATAGTAGGTATTCTTTGAAGGTTCTCTCTTACAAATAACTCAGAGGATGAAAAATATGAAGGATGTATATGAGAAGTTGTGATGGGAATAGTAGGAGAGGGGGCCATAATTAGGAGTGGCTACATATGAATGTAAATGCTTATGTTTTCCCCATATGTAATATTGGTCTCTGTAGCAGAAATCTAGCTAACAAAACTCTAGTCCTATTAATTAAATTTTTGAACCCTTGTTTGAGATGCTAAGATGTTATGTATCTTTTCAATCTGTCTCTGAAAGTTTTTCTTTAGTAACTAAATCACTTTAACTATTCCAGTCTTCTAGATCAGCTTGTTCATCCATTAGGTCTCCTGAATTACTTCATTTAAATGTCCTTGGTGCTCCTTAATCATTACCTCAATTTGTATTGAACAGAAAGTTTTGAAATGGTAAATATATTTCTGTAATTTCTAATAGCTCTCTACATCATCACTTTTAATTAGTAAAATTATTAGGATTCATCATTTATTTGTGTTTGCAATGATTTTCTAGAGATGATTGAAGAACAAAAACATGTAGAAACTTGTAGTCAATTTAAAAACCTAATTCATGGGTTAATATCAGCTGTCAAAATGTAACCTAAGCATTTTTGAAAGTAAATATCCCTCTGGTAAGGCATCTTCTGTGACAGAGACTTTTTGAAACTGTCAGCTAGTTCTTGTCTAAATGCCTTGAAAATTTTCTAGCTGGAATTTAAATAAAACTTTCTGTAAGTGAAAAGTAAAATCAGGACTAGTTTTATGTGATTGTGAAAACCGACATTTTATTTGATTTTGAAAATTACAAATACGGGAAAATCCTTAAAACTTGATGTCTGCTTCAATGTGAGATTTGAAGAACCTGTCTCCAACTAAAGAAATATCATTATTAATAAATTGTGCTTTTTGAGAACTCACTATCACGAGTATTTCCATTATTTATTTACCAAGCAGGAAATTTTTCTTTGTCTGTTTTTTAAATTTAGAAAATGTAAGTTTTTGTTGAACATCCAAAAGTATTTGAAGAATACTCAACTAAAGTAATTAATGAAGTAAAATTGAATAAAGGATATATACATATATATATATATATATATGCACATATATGTAGGTAGATTACACAAATGTTCTGTCCTTTAAAACACTCAGAAATTTTATTTGATGTGAGATGGAGAGCAGTATAAATAATCTGTCTGACAAAAAGTACACGTAACAAAGAAGAAAAAGCTTGACAGGTTCTTGCAGGATCATCATCTGTGAAACATGCGAAACAACATGCATTCACAACACCTTTCCTGTCTGGCTTCATCTGCATTCACTTGTTGTCAAAACAGGTTTCCATATTTAACTTCTTTTTTTATTATTATTATGCCTTTTCCTTTATTTCCTGGAATGATACGTTATTATCTCTGAAGTGAGGATTTATGCCAAGTTCTGTGCACTTCAGTGTGAAGAGTATGGGCCACGACTCTGGGACTCTCTGTTGAAGCTGTGGAAATCAAATGAATAGTCTCAAAGCTTGATGGCATCTGTGGATAGGAAACTCATTAAAGGCCCAGCCCTCTGTTTTATTTCTAACCACATTTTCCCTGTGGGATTTCAGTGTCTTGCCGGATGAAACCAGCAGGACTCATTACTTACAAAACAATGTTTAGAGTCCTTTCGTGGTATTGGAATGCTTCTGCCAGTCAGGTAAAGAACCTAGGCCTTTATCCCTCTGGAGACAATGCAGCCAGCTCACATACTGCTTCGAAAAGTCATGCCTTTGAATGTAACTGCAGGTGTTGCTTCCAAAGGCTGTTGGTTGGTACCCTCTTATGCAATGTTCAATGGGATAATAGAAAATTCACTTTGGAATTCAAACAAAGTCTCTGAGAAATAGAAATAATAGGAACACAATTTTGAAACTTCCTTAGTTTTTCCCACGAACTACGGACCATGACTAATACCCTCAGGGCAAAAAACATCCCTTTGCCCCTAAGGGATGTATACAATTCAGTGTTTCAAACAAGCAAGTTTCATGACCTCACCAGTTTTGTAGCTTCCATTCATTTACGAGAAAATAAATTTGAGGGAGAAAAGAAAGCCATGTTGTGAGATAGAACTTTAAAACACCCACTCTAATAAAAGATCAATGCATTTGAATATAAAGTACAACAAATAGGGTTTTCCCTCCTCTGAAAGAAATCATTTGCTTAACTGGATTCCCTAAACCAAATTAGTATAGTTCTTAACTAAATTGCTTGCCTCTCTTTGGTGAGGTGGCTAGTGGCATTTTGGAAATATTCTCAGAACTTGTAAAATTCCTGCGAGAATAATAAGGACCTTGCCATTGTGATATCAAAGAGATTCAATCACTTAAAGTAGTACTATAGGCTTGTCAAGTGGAATTGCTTTTACAGATTTGCTGAATAACTCATCCATAATGGCTGAAAATTTCAGCCATTTTGTTAAAACATCCAAGGCAGAAGAGATTAGCGTGCACTATAGAACAGCACATGTATAATCATGTGGAAGTTTAGAACACGTCTCCCAGTGAAGGACCGTTTAAACATCCCAAGCTTCAGTCATTGCATTATGTAAAACAATGTGAGCTATCCAAGAAGTGAAGTGTGACTTGTCTTTCGCTAGCTGATGAGACTTCAATTGCATTTAAGATTGGTAAAATGTATTTCTAAACAAAGTTGCTATATTTATGCTTATTTTTATAGATGAGAAGTTCTGTGGAATTGACTAGGAAGAATTTAAAGGACAGTTAAATATGGCAACCACAGAGAAGTTAAACAGTGAGGAAGTGTTAGCCTAGTTGTTGAGAAATTAATATCAATTAGATTCTTATTAATAATATTATGATAAACTGACAACAAACATCTGGGTGACCATAAGGATTTTCCTTTTTAAACATATTTTTTGAGAATGGAGATATGCATGATATTTTCCAATGGGTCACTTTCAATGTGTAGACTAAGGGCATGTATTTTCACAATTTTATCTTAATTCTGAAAATAAAGTCAGGAAACAAATTGGCAGTTCAGAGCTTATCCCTCGAGTCTGGTGCTCTTTACAGCAACAATCATGAAAGTAGTTTCTGGGGGCGTGTTTGGGGAAGAGAAGCATAATTCCAAATGTCAAACTCACCTTTCATTTTCTATATAGAAAATGTCACGAATAAAATACTTGAGGTTTTTATAGTCTAAGGCGCAAATAAACTTTGTGGAGAATAAATATTTTTCTCCCATCAACATTTCAGAATTTGAACTTTGGGAATTGTGTTTGGCTTGAATTGTACATGATATTCAAAGGAGTAAAAACATAGATATAAAAGTTATTTTAGCTTGAATTTAAATTCATGTGCTTGTTACCTTTTGAAACAATGGAAAGGAAAATATGCAGTAGAAAACTTTTGAATAGCAGAATGCAAATGATGACATCATCTTTTAACTGAGTGGAATTTACTGGAAAGCACGACGTGGATATCAGAATGTGTTGTGACCAGAGTAAATACAACAGTGATAAGGCAATATAATAGAATTCTTTAGACTGGCATGGTGGCACACGCCTTTAGCCCTAGCACTCGGGAGGCAGAAGCAGGCACATCTCTATGAGTTCAAGGTCAGCCTGGTGTACTAAGTGAGTTCCAGGACAGCCAGGACTACACAGAGAAAAAAGCAAGCAACCAAGAAGACTTCATAGACCCAGTGCACTGAGAGCAGCCGAGTTATATATACAGTTGGATATAAAAAATATACATATTTTCCTTTCCATTGTTTCAAAAGGTAGCAAGCACATTCACCCTTTATGTTCAAAGAACCTAGGGACCTTCTACAAGTTGAGCCAGATGTGATGACCCCTCAGCAATGTCTAGCAGTTTTAACTATTAATCTAGCTTGTCAGAGGTGAGGAGAAATGTGAGTGGCTCTACCAGGAATTTCTTTTTTACAGCTCCAGCATTCTCCATGAAATATTGCTACATAGGGAGAATTAGAGGATTTATCTTTAAAACACAGAAAACTATTTGAAAAAATATCAACTAATGAACCTACCCAATTACTCAATTCACTGCTAAAATCGGAGTTTATTTGATGTTTCCAATGTGCTCCCTTCTTTCTTCTTCTTCTTCTTCTTCTTCTTCTTCTTCTTCTTCTTCTTCTTCTTCTTCTTCTTCTTCTTCTTCTTCTTCTTCTTCTTCTTCTTCTTCTTCTTCTTCTTCTTCTTCTTCTTCCTTCCCTCTCCTCTTCCTTTCCCCTCCTTCCACCTCTTCCTCATTCTCCTCTTTCTTTTCCTCTCCTCCTCCTCCCTCTTCTGCTCTCCTCCTCCTCCTCCTTCTTCCTCCCACCTCCTCTTTGCCCTCTTCCTTCTCTTCTTCCTCTCCTTCCTTTTTTTCTTCTTCCAAATCACACTGTGTTCTCCACTCAGCTCTGTCAGTTCCACTTAAGGTTTCTAGGAGTCTAGTAACTAACACCTCTTCTTCTAGTTTCAGGATAATGAATATCAGAGGCAGACAAATAAAACTCAAAATGTCAGCTTCATTACTGGCAAATAATAGAAAATAGAACCTAACAAGTAAGCCTATGAAAACTTTATACCATAAATAAATCTTTGGCTGAGCTACAGACAGTGGCCATACTTGCAGAACTCAGCAGGGGTGGAACAGGCATTCGAAAGAGCAGACTTAGGCACCATTTCTGGCCCGGGTGCTTTGACCTAGATAAGGGTGCTGAACTATTTTCCTCCTGCACACTCATTGAAGTTCCACTCACTACTTATGGCCTGAGAGTGAAGGCTCCATCGGCGCCATGAGTCCTCCACTCTCCTAGGTAATGGGGCAGCCATTTCCTTTACTATTACAAGCAGATGTGGCAGTCAGTGTGGTTTGGCAATCATTTCCTGAATCTGACAGTCAGATCACTGACATTGACATCTTGTTTATGCCATGCACCTGCTTCTCCTCCTTGTCCTACTCCACCCTTACTATCCACCCTTACTATTTCATCGTTATCCCCTCTCCCTTTCTCTCTCTGCGTATATATTTTCTAAAGTTGTCTAGACGGTCTTATTGTATTACCTTTGCAGATTAGCTTAAAGTTTTGCTTTATTAATCTACATATAATTTACCATCTTCCATCTTATGGTAGATTTCTGTAAGTGAATACTTAAGACAGATGCTACAGTTGAGAGGTGTCACAATAATAAGATCCATGAATTTGATTTGGAAGTCAAAAGTTTAGTTTCCTGCATTAAGCCACCCTAAGCCTTTTCTCTGTTCTCACAGTTCTACCCTGCGTGTTCTCAGATGTTCTCTGTGCTGACTGGCCCTGTTACTCCAATAGGATAGTTTGTTACAGGAGAGAACATTTAGACTGACATAGGTCTTTCCTAATACCTCATTCACCAAAAGAATATCATTTGCTGCCGGGCGGTGGTGGCGCACACCTTTATTCCCAGCACTCGGGAGACAGAGGCAGGCTGATCTCTGAGTTCGAGGCCAGCCTGGTCTACAAGAGCTACTTCCAGGACAGGCTCTAGAAACTACAGGGAAACCCTGTCTCAAAAAACCAAAACAAAAAGAATATTATTTGCTCAGTCCAGTGGAGGCTATTACAAGCTGTTTATAAATCAAATAATTATCTGTTTTTCACACTTAAAGAACCATTTTTTTCACTAGTCAAAGCCTGGTCCCAAGGTTAGAAATATCAGAAAGTTGTAGAACTGTTAGAAACATAAGATATTGTGTGGCATTCTCATCTAGATGAACCAGAATGTTCACAACATCTTACCACTGGGTGATGTCTGCACATATTAATTTCCTTAAGTGTTAGATTAGTCAATATATTGTAAGAAAGTCTTGTTCCTCAAACTAATTTTGGAGATGGGGAGTCATTGTTCTTTTCTCACAGTTGCTAGGGATATCTTGCTTTAGGAGTTAGGACAGTGTGGGGTTAGTCAGGACACTATATAAGAAGTTCCCAGTTTGACCAACTCCAGAATCTTGATCAGATTCTTTGAAGTATTCATCAACATAGGCTTGAGATTAGCCCTGTCTTTGTCTGTCTATCTATATGTCCATCTGTCCATGGGGTTGTTTATCTATTAATTTATTTAACCTCCCAACCTCAGTTTCTCTTTCCCCTCTGTCCTTTTCATCCAGTTCCTCACCCCTTACCTTCCCTCTGTCTCCCCATATACTCCTCCTCCATTTTTTCTTTAAGAAAAGGGTAGCATCTCATGGGTATTGACAAGCATGGCATAAAAAGTCTTAGTAAGACTAAGTAGCTCGCCTTTCATTAAGGCTGGGCAAGGCAACTCGGTATGAGGAATAGAGTCCACAGTGCCAGCTAATGTCAGAGACAGCCCTTGCCCCCACTGTTAGGAGTCTCACAAGAAGGCTAAGCTACACAATTATCACATATATGTAGAGAGTCTAGGTCAATCCATACAGGCTCCCTGGTGGTCAGTTCAGTCTTTGTGAGCTCCCTTGAGCTCAGCTTAGTTAATTCTGAGAGTATTCTTATGATGTTCTTGACCACTCTGGCTCCTACAATCCTTTCTCCCTCTCCTCAGTGGAATTCCTTGAGCTCTGCCTAATGTTTGACTATGGGTATGCATCTGTTTTCATCAAATGAAGCCTCTCTGATGACTCTTTGGCTAGACATAATCCTATGAGTATAGCAAAATATTGTTAGGTATCATTACATTGATATTTTTTCTCTCCAGTCATGTTTGGTTCTATCTTACATCTCTTGGCCATTCAGTCTCTGGGTCCTGGTATGCCAGGCATTGTCAAGGGTGGGCTCACTCTTGTGGCATGGGCTGCAGGCTGAACCAGTTATTGGGGGGCCACTCCCACAATCTCCATGTCACCCTTACCCTAGCAGGTCAGACTATAGGTTGAAGCTTTGCTGTCCCAATCTCTCCACAGGTCTGACTTCCCTTTTTAAGTTGATAGTCACAATGTTCTATCCATCAGCAACAATTGCTTTATTCTGTGAAGTCACATCACTTAATGCTCTCAGAGGCCTTGGGAAATCTACAAGCTAGCTTTTAAGGCTCATGTTCAAGAACTCTGAGAGAGAAAACATATGGAGTGAATCACTCCTGATTTTTTTCTGTGATAAACAGGAGGCTGTAACCAATGGTTGTTCGTGGACAACAAAAATGAATGCAAACTCAGGTTATCTTTCTTACTCCTTCATCAAGACTATTATAGTCTCTAAACTTTATCATGACAAACATAAACTTTATGAATTATAACACAATTTCTTCTATCTTAAAAGTTTTAAATGGTGGTCATGATGATATTATTTTAAAGAAAAATTTAGAAGACAGGAAGATTTTACTGGCATGTCATTTGTTCACTCATTCATTCATTCATTCATTCATTCCTATAATATACAATGTAAACTCTTTTAGCTCTTACATAGACTCTGAGGGCAGAGTCATAGCTGAGATGGACAGGTTGCCTTTTCTACAGAGCCGATGTTCCAGTTAGATCAGAGAGAACTCGTATTATAGAAGTGAAAGGTTTGGTGTCTCATTTTGAGTCTTGATAGCCTTCAGCAAATGGCAAAGAAAATTACAGAGAGAACTTAATTTAGGAAAATTCCCTACATAATTTATATTTCATGATTAAATTGTTCATAATAGCCACTAATAGGTTAAGAACTATTCTGGGAGGTATGTGGTTTTCATAATCAAATTCTCCCTTAGAAACTATTGCAGGAAAATGATCATTTAAATTAACAATTTGATTTGCCACTGCATGCACAGTAGAAACAATGCTAAATACAGAAACTTAAGTATTTAGAAACATCAGATAACAGCCATGGAGTATAGAGCATGAACCCCTACTTACCCATCAATTTATCTGTCTACACTTCAAATACGTAGTAAGTTTGCCCTTTTTGATACAACAGGGCTTACTCATCCAGATAGTATTGGGCAAATGGACATTTTGCAAACTTTATAAGGGAAGCTGAAATTTTCCTGAGTATTGTTAATATACGGGAAGGCAGTGTTATTGCATGTCGCTAAAAGGAGATGCTCGGATTTTGCATCTCATTCAAGACCCTTAGATTTTTCTATTTTAAATGTTTCTATTCTACCATTCCTGACATTTGAATTCATCATTCATGTCTGTGACATGTTTTCATATTATCATTTAATACCGATGTCAGAACCAAACATTAATAAGGGTGCAAACATCTGCTGTTTACTCCGGAATGATTAGCTTCCATATATAATAATGAAAATCTACCCTATTGCAGTGATGCTTTTATTTTTAAAACCTGCAAACATTTTGGATTTTGCTGATGGCTTTCAAAAAGCAATGAATAATCGATACAGGCAGATTGACTTCTAGCTTCTTAATCTGAGTAAATTCTAGGTTATACAACTTATTCTAGATGGTGCTCACATTACCAAGAGTCTATGAAATATATCAGGGCAAACATAGTTGTGTTTAACTTCAGAAGACTAAGAAACAATGCAGCAGACTTGGTAAAATCACCTGCAATTTCTGGGGAGGGAGGCCTTCCATTTGACTGTCCTTTCCTAAGTTTGCTAGTCCCTCCTGTGGTGGCATTTAAGAAAAGATAGAGTTGGTTAGTGAACTCTGGAGGAAACACATTTCTTTTGTTGGTTAGCCTTTAAGTATTTTTGAAATTTTGTTTCATTATTGCTTTTGACAGCACCCTTCCTTAATTCTATGGCACAGGCATAAGGCTCCCTCTATGGAACTGGCAAGGCCTAGTGTGCTCTGACCAGTGCTCACCATATTCTTGCATTAGGCTCTTCTCAGGTCTGCAGAAGACTGCTTCCTTCCCCAAAGCCCCTTAGTAGCTTTTAAAAAAAAGTTATCAGCATTTAAAATGAAACATACGCTTCTAAAGCTTAAAAGATAACTAATCTTTCCCATCATAGCATAAGTAGAGGAATGACCCTGTTAGTTTTGGTATAGGTGCTATCCAGTGCATTAATAATTTGCATGGTCATGAATGAGTTCAGAAGGTGCCAACAGCATATCAGAACACTACACCAGAAAATGTGCTGCATAAGCTCCCCCAGCCTGGAGGAGCATTGTCTTTTAATTTCTAAACTGTGGAATCATGAAAACATAAATATTACCAATAGATTCAGGTTACCAATTACATTAAAAGTAGGAATTTCATCAATAAAGGATGAAGAAGGCTAAAGAACTCATTCAGTTGTTCAGGGATAAATGTCTCAAATATAAGAGAGTAAGAACTCCAGAAAACTGCTAATCATTAAATATGTTTTGAGTTTAGGAATACAAAAGTTGGAGGAAGTACTGAATAAATAGTTGAGAGTTGGAACAAGATGATGCCATTAGATGCCAAACCCTTATCTTCCCAGATGAGGAATCATTAGAAGATGTTAATTAGAGGAATGATATTACGAATGTAGAATTTTAGGTGGACAATTTATGGAGAAATATTTCATGCATAATAGATCTTGGTGGACACAAATTCTGGCAAACAAACAGTGGGCAGTGGAAAAGTATATAGAGTCCCAAGGTCTCCTGGGAATGCAATGGCTGTGTGACATGAACTTGGTGAACGACAGGTTGAGGAATCTAGTAGGGTAATGAGATTATCTCCCGATTCTGGGAGGATGAAAACTATAGAGCAAAGCACTGCCTGAGGATAAGATCATATACTCTATTTTGGACATGACACATTTGGGAAGTTTGCAGGGCAAGAGGTTGAAATTGCTAACTGATACAGATGTGTAAAAGCTTAGTAATTGTGTCTCTAGTTCTCAGCGACTGCAGTTGGAACTGTAGGATTTGCTTTGCCTTTCAGGACTTTGCCAAAATTCTACCTTCCATTGTTTTGTTTTCACCCACTACCATGCTGTCCTGTCTACCTGTAATGGCATCTTCAGTGAATATTTTCACTGCAAATTCTTATCACAGAGTCTCCTTCTGAAGGTGTCTATTCAACATAGTAAGGCCATTCATGTAGACTATTTAAAATGAAAAGAATAGAAGTTCAAGCTAGGGAAGACTGTCTCTGTCCCATGGTCGCTTACTAGTTTCTTAATGCCCATAAGTATTTCAAATTAAACATGCATATCTAAGCTATGCAGCTAATGTCTGCATATGATAGAAAATAGGCAACTTTGTCTCTCTGGGTCTAGGCTGTTTCCAACTCCATCCATTTCACCTTTGAAATTTTTATTAATATCTGAAGGATATTCCATGTGTACAAGTACCACATTTTGTTTTTCTGTTCACTAATTGCTGGCAATCCTGGCTATCTCAGTTTTCTGGCTATTGTGAATAGAGAAGCACTGAGCATGAATGAGTATGTATCTCTATAGTAAGAAGTGGAGTCTTTTAGGTATATGCCCAAGAACGGTATAGCTACATTTAGTGGTAGATTTATTCCAACCTTCCAAAGAATCTCTGCACTGATATCTAGAGTGGTTTCATCAGTCTGCACTCTGAGCAACAGTAAATATGTATTTTCCTTTCTCCACATCCTTGCCATCATCCACTGTCATTTTTTTTTAAAATCAGAGCCATTTTGACTGACATTAGATGAAATCTCAAAGAAATTTTAATTTGCATTTCTCTGATGACCGAGGATATTTATTAAACTGAGATCTTACCTATATTCACATGTAGAACTTACAACACCATCTTGTTATAATTTAATATGTCTCTTTTAAATGTCTCACGTTCACATCATAACAGAAAATGTTGCCTTGCCAATTTCTTTTTTGATTTATTTATTTATTTATTTATTTTTGGGGGGGGGGGGTTGAGGCATGTGCATGAAGGAAAGTAGATGGAGATCAGAAAACAGCTTGTATGGGTTGGTTCTGTCCTTCTATCATGTGGGTTTTGAGGATGGAATTCAGGTTGTCAACTTGGTGGTAAGTACTTCACCTGCTGAGCTATTGTCATTGGCCCCTCTAGTTAAACTTTACTAAGACTAATTTTAAGCTTGGCTAATGCATATTACAAATCCCCCCTGTAGAGTTTCTCATCTTCTCATATCCACCTGTGCCAGTCCTAGGGCCCTGGTGTCTTGTATCTTTGCCACCAGGCTAGAGAAGGCACATTGCCTGAGATTCTGGCTCCAAGTTCAAAAACCAGTGGCAGTTTCTCCAGGTGTCACCAACTAACATTATCCCATGGCATCAAAAACAGTCTGTCTCTAGTAAGCACTATACGAGGAGAGAGAGAAAGAACGAAGAAAGAGAAGAGAAGAGAAGAGAATAGAGAAGAGAAGGAAAAGAAAAGAAAAGCAAAAGAGCGAGAAGAAAAGCAAAGAACAGCTACTGCTCGAGGCCACGCCCTCCCCTAAACCCTCCCCTCCTCTCCCCTCCCCTCCCCTCCCCTCCCCTCTCCTCTCCAACTCACTTCTCTTTTCCCCATGCCCATCTTCTTTTTCAGTTAGTCTTCATGTCCTACTGATATCTCAACTTTGGGTTCTTTTCTACATCAGTTGGAAAAGAAAGCACCTGTAGGAGAAAAACAGAAACTCCACGACTTTCTTTCCTAGATTTTCTTTCCAAATATTCCTGAGAAAATAGGTATATTACAGGTGGTCTCCAGAGTTGTGCTGGAGCTGTAAGAGAGTCCTTGAGCTCTGAAAGTGCAACTGATGTGGGGTGGGCATGGAACTGAGTATGGAGCAGTGCCATGAAGTATAGGATAACCTGCAGATCATACATTCCTAGGAAAAGAAATGGACAAATATAGGAAACTCGACAACTTGCAACTATTGAAGACTGTGAAAAAGTCGAGTGGAAGCAAATGAGAAGCTTGAGGAAAAAAGGGAGTAAGTCATCTGGATGCCCAGCTCACCATGCCCAAAGGAAAGGGCAGAGATTTTTGTCATTAAAGGTTGAAACCTTGGTGGTGTAAAACTTTGTAGGGAGCGACGTGATAAATGGGGTGGAAAAACCAGTAACTGAAGGAATTGAAATCACTGTGAGACTTGGGTTTGCATTGCAACTGAAGCCAGGAGAGTAAAGGATGAAGCTAAGATGAACAGAAAGACGAATTCCCTGGGTCCAAAGGTTCAAAACTTGTGTCAAGGTTATTAGTTGTTTAGCAGAATAACATGAAGACAGTGCGAGCCAAACACTAGGATGAAAGTTGGAAGAAGCACAGGTTTGATCTGCACGAGGAAGGTTCTGAATGCCACCTAAACGAGAAATGAAGAATTGAGTTATAATCACTCTCTACCCCACTCTGCCACTTCTGGGGAGACAAGTATTTCAAGAAGATAAGGGGCAGTCTCAAAAGGAAGCTGGCTCTCAGAGAAGGTGGAGATGGGAGGACTCTCTCAGCCAGTGCCTCACAGGACAAGACAATGCATTGAGAAAGCCAGGAAAGACTAGTATGCTTGCCTTGTGGCCAGCAGGACTGGGAAAGAAATGTAGCTCTGTTCTGAAAAGAACATTCATACCTGTTTGCTGCTGCTAACAGATCGCTGGAGTGTGACAACCCCTTTGTTTCTACTTTGTGACCTAGTCAGTGGGGGGTAGCTTGGTTTGAACTCCCAAGACAATGCTGACTAAAATACACTTGAGAATTAAACAGAGAATCCGTGTGCTGGCAGTGAGAATCAATATGCTTAAAGTTTCTGATAAAAGTGAAATTTGCTTGTGGGATAAATTAGCTGAAATCCTAATGTGAACCTATCTCAAAGTGGTCCACTGTCATGAGTGGTGTGCAAGAATTTGCAAGAGTATTACTAAATGTTTTAAACATCACTTTATCTCAAGTAGATATTAAGGCAAGGATGGAAACAATTTATTCATCTAGAATCTGAGAATTGCAAGTGAAAAAAGCTGAAGCCTTGAAAAAAGTATGTATCCAAATCAACCTAATGTACTGACATTTGTCATGCTTAGTTCTTGTAATTCAGCTTTAACAACAAAGCTCAGACCCGAGTAACGAGTTATAAAAGGAATACAAAAAAAGTGCAGCAATTAGGAGATTAGGAGACAGGGACATGGCAGCAGGCCTGCTATTTTCTTGCTGTCACTCCAACTTCTCTGAGACAGTGGCATGAGGACCAGGCAGGTCTGTGGGCTTTTACAAGTGACTGTCCTGTCAGTTTTGGGCAAAGGGGACCTCAAACTCCAGTTGGATCGCAGCTTTGGATTTCTGCTCTGCCTCGAATCAGTCATTTCCTGTTTGGTGTGAGTTAACAGTTACCTCGGAGAATGATTTTCCCCCCCTGAGTCATCTCACTTGATAATGTCAGCCATGGGCTCACTGGGACATGTTGTATTGTCAATCTGTGATTCTCACTTTGGGCCATTTCTGTTGCTGTGTCTCTTCTCCTTTCAATTTCCCGTTGGTCGCCATCCCCTATTTTGGGAGAATTCAGTCCACGTGCAGAGAAATATTATAGGTTAATCTCAGCAGGATGTGTGAGAAAGAGACCTTGGAAACAGGATGCAACTTGGAGTGTCATAATTCTATTTGCAGAGACTTGATCCTTGCTTACATGGACTGCTCACAGTTGCTGAAAAAAAATAACTTGGTGATATTTTCATGGATTCAGCCATATGGCACCGCCCTACCTGAACCACCATTCTGTTTTCCCTTCCAGACTCCGAGGAGTGCAATATGGACATCTCGTCTGACTACACAGTATACAAACTTTTTACCTAATCTTGCAGATGGGTTTCATATATCCAAAGGGCTGTTTATTAATGTGGATATTTTTTCTCTTGCTTATTTACATATTGCTTAGAAGCCTGCCTACAACACGAGACAAATTTGCATGCGTGTCATGTTTCAGGAGTAAAGCTGCCTCCTACACAGTAGGGCATGTCATTTCACATAGAGGCAGTCATTTGGGGGGTCCCTGTCTCCATGTGTGATGGGGGCAATGCCATAAAAGCACACTGTAGAAATCCCTCTGTAGAGAGCACTCTGCTCAAACACTCTCCAATGCTGATTCTGAGTTCTGAACAAATGTAAGGAGGCGTTCAATTGTTTGGAGACTATAGGATGTATTAGAAATAGAGGAACCTGGGAGGAGAGATGGAAAGAGGGCATTAAGATGAGCTAAGGAATATTCTTGAATTTGCTGTTTACTATCCTGTGCATCATTAGAAAATCCTTAATTTGAATCCTGAAATTGAAAAAATAAGTTATACCATGTAAAGTTGCAAGGACGTGATACTACCTATGAATTATGTGAAATGATGTTAAAATTAATTTAGAATTAATACCTATATATTAGGGACTAGAAGTACTACTATTGCTGGAAAGTAAGTATTTTACTTTCTTTTTTATAATTAGCTCATCTGTACGCATATATTCAGGTGCATGCAGATATGACAGGTGTCAAGGAACCAGAATGAGTGGATGGAAGCCAGAGATTAATGTCAGGTATCTTCCTCAGTCACTCTTTCTTCCTTCTTTTTTTAAGACTGGACCTTTCACCAGGACCTAGGACTTGCTAACTGGCTAGACTGACTGGCTAGAAACATTGAAGACACTCAGGTCTCTACTTCCCAGTGGTAGGATTATAAATATGTGTCACTGCATCTGAGAATCTGAGCTTGGGTCCCATATGCTTAATTTTTGTCAGCTTGGCACCACGTAGCGTCAGCTGTCAAGAGGAAACCTCAATTGAGGAGTTGCCTTGATCAGAGTGTCCCTTGAGCATGTCTATATGTTATTCTTGATTAATGATTAGAATTGGAGGATGTAGGCTCCTCTGTGACCAGTGTTATCCACGAGCAGTTAGACCCAGGGAATAAAAGAAAGCAGACTGAGAAATGTAGGAGGAGCAAACCAGTTAGCGGCACTCCCACTTGTTTCTATTGCAGTTCTTGCCTTAAGTTTCCTTCCATGAACTCCTGCCCTGGCTGGCCTCATGATTGGACTGTAACCAGGAAGATGAAATAAACCCTATAACCTCCAAGCTGTTTTTGGTCAATATTCTATCATAACTAAAGAGAAAAAAAAAACTAGCACAGAAATTCATATTGAGTGTGGGGCATTGCTTTGACTATCTTGTTTAGAGGAAAATTGGAACTTTGGAACTATTGTTGGGGGAGCTCTGAAGATAGGGATTTTGAGAGAAATGCAAGCAATGGAGGGCCACCTTGTCAAGTTCATAAGGAAGTTTGAGAATCCCTCAAAGACTTGTAGGATTGTTTGTGTGATATTTTGAATTAAGAATCTGTAATGTGTGTTAGGCTAAACCTGAATCATTGGCTGTGATTAAGAAGAGACCAGCACAATTTAAATTCTAACTTTGATTTACTTAGAAAGTTGATATCCTCAGCATGATTGAGGGCACACTGCTGGAGAAGGATTTCTTCAGAGTTAGTGCACAGAAGCTGTGATCAGTAGGACCAAGGCTGTATTTCAAGCTAGTAGCTGAACTTGGTAATGTATAAGTCTCCTACATGACACTGGTTTGAGGCCTGGGACCACATGGCATGACTGGATTCCCTGCAGAGGATCCAGCAGGGTATTGGTGAAGGTGCAGCCACAGTTCCCACAAAGACACAAGCACACTAGAGGTGCCAGTTCAATAGAATGGCAACAAAGGACAGCAATGGGTATTAGATAGAGTGGGCCTGAGCTAATCAGACAAACTATGTGTGTTGTTTCTAAAACTGGAGAGTTTTGAGCACGGGAGATAATGAGTGAGTCTTACCTGTCAGATACTGAGCTATTCATACTCTTGGAATTTGGTTTTCCTTAAGTGTGATTTTGGTTCTGTTTGTACAACTGTTTTTATGCCTTTGTTCTTCCCTTTAGAATAAAAAGTATTTAAGTTATTTTTGGATTTTGTAGGAACCCATGGTTAAGAGACTTTGATATTTTAGAGACTTTGAACTTTTAACGTGTTGAAATGTTTTTAAGACTGGTATTTTAAAGTTGTACTGTGTTTATATTGTGTTGAATACATGAAATCTTGGAAATAAACAAGAAATGGGGCTTAATAGTGATGTGCTTGAGTGTAGGAGGAGGCTGCTTGTTTGTTCTCAGCTGCTTAGCCCTGAAATAACCACACAGAAACTGTATTAATTAAATCACTGCTTGGTCCATTAGCTCTAACTTCTTATTGGATAATCGCTTACATCTTAATTTAACCCATTTCTGTTAATCTGTGTATTACCACGTGACTGTGGCTTACTTGATAACGTTCCTGCGTCTGTCTCTGGTGGGGCTACATGGTGTCTCTCTGACTCTGCCCTTCTTTTTTCCCTGGATGAAGTTTAGTTCCCCCCCCCCCCAGCTCTGTTCCCCTATAGCTCTGTCATAGGCCCAAAGCAGTTCATTTATTAACCAATGGTAATCACAGCATACAGAGGGAAATCCCGCATCACTTGAGTGTGAAGTAGACAAGGGGTCCATAGTGATGTGCTTGAGTGTGAAGCACACAAGGGGTCAATAGTGAGGTGCTTGAGTGTGAAGCAGACAAGGGTCAATAGTGAGGTGCTTGAGTGTGAAGTAGACAAGGGGTCAACAGTGAGGTGCCTGAGTGTGAAGTAGACAAGAGGTCAACAGTGAGGTGCTTGAGTGTGAAGCACACAAGGGGTCAATAGTGAGGTGCTTGAGTGTGAAGCACACAAGGGGTCAATAGTGAGGTGCTTGAGTGTGAAGCACACAAGGGGTCAATTGTGCTGGGTCTATTTTATTATTTTTGTTAACTTGTCACAAACAGGTCAAAGGACCACAACCTTAGGACTGCTTCCATCAGATTAACTTGTGAGCATGTCGCTGGAGCAGTTTTTAAGTGAATGATTTGTGTGGAAGAGCCCAGCATGCTGTTGGCAATCCCACAACTAAGAAGGTAGTCCTGGCTTATAAAAAGAGACAAGCTGAGCAAGCCCCGAAAAGCAAGCCAGTAAACAGCATTCCTTTCCTGTTTCTGCTTCAGTTCCTGCTTCTAGGTTCCTGTACTGAGCACCTGCACCGGCTACCCTGGATGATGGAAAGTCAACTGTCAGAGGAAATAAGCCATTTACTCTCCAGGTTGCTTTTGTTCAGTGTTCAATCACAGCAGCAGCAAAGAAATTAGGACAATGACATTGGTACCTTTCTCACGGCATCTTTCCCAGCCTATCAGCATCTTCCCCAGTCTCTAATGAGAATTTTAATTACCAGACGGTTTTAGATGTTTACATTCTTAGTACCTTTGAAAGTGCCTGACAAGTAGTAGATCAATCCATATGTGTTTCACCAACTATAAATTGCATTCATTTTTATGAAAGAGACATTTAATGTACCTTAATAGTTATTCATATTTGTAGAGATGGAATTAGAATTCAATGGATGATTGCTGGATAATTTCCTGGCAGGGAAGGAAACTAAACATGAAAGGGATTTAGATTGTTTTCACTCTCTGTTTGCTTTAAAATCTTTTGGTTTAGAAGTGGAAATCAAGCAGGGATGTGGAGAAAGACCACCAGAATAAGAGAATAGATACATTGTTCATGTATTTTCTTCATTTGCATAGATGGCCTTCCTTTCCTGGAAGGCCACCCTGCCTAAGAACAGATACTGTGCTTGTTATTATCTACTGAAAAACTACCTACTGCCTAGGTCAGCATCTCAGGTAGAGCAGCTGTTCAGGCTTTATTAAGCAGATTTCCATCTCTTTGCATCAAACACTACAGAATTTATCCTAATATTTATTTCCTCCTTTTCACTCCCAGAGTTATGAAGCTCACATCTTATACTACCCTGATATTTAGAAGTCTTCATTTCAGTATTTATTTGAAGTTTTATCAAAGTATTTCTTTTTTCTATAATTCCTACCTTTACGTTATTTGGTGAAATTATTATAAAGAGATTTACATTGGTTACAAAAGAGTATGTTTTGATCAAACTTCTTAGTTTGGCTGTCCATAACAACCAAGAAAATGTCATGCTGATACTTTGTTCTTAGAACTTCACTGTTCCTGTGAAACATCTACAGGAAGAAGCCTTCACCACAGCATACGTTGTGTGAAGAATATATATTATTTTCTCAGAAATTATTCCTTACACTTGTACCAAACTTTTATAAAACTCCCAGAGAGATGGCTGAGCATAGAGGCACACTTTCTTGCTGTCTAATGGCACACTGAAGTACTTATCTACAACATGTAACAAGATTATCTGACCATGTAGGGTCAACAGCAAAACTGGTATGCACCCTATGTCAGGATCCCCACTATCCACACTGATGCCAAAGCATTGAGAAAGCTTATAGTCTAAATCTGTCACCCCTGTTCATTAGAAGTTACCTCAAGTGAAGCTGTAAACTATACCATCTCTAGTCTGAGCATTATGAGAACCAATAAACAAAATCCCAAATCACTCTTAAAGCTAATTTATATCTCGAACTTGTAGTAGAATAAGGATCAGGAGAAGTGGGATTTCTCATTTTTCCTCAGCTGCTGTGACAGCAAATATTATAGTAATTCTAGTGAGCTGTAAACCAGTGAATCAACATATGAAGAAGGATTTAGTGGTGGGGCAGTACTGCAGGTTCTTGGCACTTTCCTGTCTTCAGTTTATGGGGTACTATGAAGACTGTTTAAGCTTCATGTTTCCTTAAGGAGACAGGAAGAGGGGGTGCATCAATGAGGTAATTTTGACCTTCTTTATGTCTTCAAAATTTTATAATCCATAAACTGAATAAACTAATTTATATCACTGAGAAATCAATGCACACTTATGTGCATAGCAAAGCATTTCTATTACAAGTAATTCATTTAAGTGGTTATAACATCTCAATAGTTTTGTTTACACTTATGTGGCAGAATATATCAGTGAAAGCCCATGCTATAGATGTTGGCATTTATTATCTATATACTGCAATACATCTGAAGGTTCATAGATCACTAAGATTTGCCTCTGAATTTTAGGAAAAGCAAAACCTAAACTCCTACAAAAATAGGTTTTAGGACAATCATTACTATGAATTGAAAAATATTAAATATCTGAAAATATCAGCAGCAAATATAAGCATATTTCATGCTCCTGATAGAGTCCTGGCATGGGTATGGCTCATCTTTCTATAGTAACATGTTGACAACAGAGCAATAATGATGTTTAATTCAAACAATCTTTTTATGGCAGGCAGGATGTGAAAAATATTTTTGATATATTCATCATGTTTTTATGTTCTGGGATCATCTTGCAAAAGCAGACTAACATCTTTCTGAAATGTGTGGTCCTTCGATTTGAGCTGCTAGAATATTATGACTCTTTTTGTCTTCTATTTTGTGATTTTGCCAGTAGTTGAAACACGGAGAACAATAGAGTGTACATGAATAGAACTGAGCATCAGTGAAGGTGTAAAGATACTGAAAGCTGACAAAAGAGGAGCGCTAATGAACAAAAATATCCGCTTTATATTCTTGAGTTAGAGATTTGTATACATATAACTTCGTGCCATTGAAGGTTTTTAAAAAAAAACAAGTACTTTATTCAGGTGAAACTTTTCCTACCACTAATTTCTAAGTGTACATGATTTCAAATAATACGGAGT
The DNA here is from genome assembly GCF_903992535.2 of Arvicola amphibius. NCBI lineage: Eukaryota > Metazoa > Chordata > Mammalia > Rodentia > Cricetidae > Arvicola > Arvicola amphibius. Next base: position 124,024,719 of record NC_052053.1, read on the forward strand.
TTATTTAATAGAAATCAAAAAAGAAAAAAAGAAATATTGGTGCTTCCAATCTTTTTGGAGCCCAATCCATATAGGACCTCAAATCCATCCTTTCCAGTTATTTATTGATTTATTTGTGCATATTTTATATGTACTATGACTCTTGATCTAAAACATATTATTAGCAACCTTCACCCAAAAGACAATTGTTGTATCAAGATGATCTGTCACTACATATAAGAAAATTGATTTGGAAACCCAAGTGCAGTTGTATTCGGGCACTTCCAGGTTTTCCTAGAAAGCTTCCCCATTTCTTCACCATTCTTATTGCACAGGGTTTCCTTCTGCTGTTTGTCAAGCATGTTCTCCTCATTTCTCGATGCTGCCAGCTCCAGTGAACTGCAGTCAGCCATTCTGTTTGTGTGTTCAGCATATCGGCCATGACTAAAAGGAACTGCAAAGAAAGCTTGTGTCTGTACCACAAAAGCACATAAGCTTTCCCTGCTATCTTTCCCTAAACAGCATAGATTAGTGGCTTACATGTCATTTACATTAGATTTGGTGTTGTAAGTAATTGAAAGATGAAGTATATGGGAGGATATGAATAGGTCATATGCAACTACTGCACCATTGATGGATTTTGAGGTCTGTGGTGGACCAGAACCAAAGTCCCAACTATGAAAAATGATTTTGCTCCTTGCTCACAATTAGCAATCCAGTTTTCTCTTCTTGCCAGACTACTGGGTGGGGCGGGGGAGGATCAACTTATGCTGACATGGGAACACATTCAATGCAATGTCACATGCATTTTGATATGACTTTCATTGTAAAGGACCTCCAATTTTTGGATTTATTTGACTCAGCCTTTGTTCTGATATTGTCTGTTTTAAATTGATTCTACAGAAATATGTTATTACAATTGGTTGGTTAAAATAATTTATCTTTATTGAAAAAACAATTTCTTCGCAGCGAAACCTGTTTTTGCAGAAATTATTTGTGTCCTTCTTCTTGTCTATGTAGTTCCACTAATTTTATGTTTACCTAGATGCAAATATCTAGGACTTCACTAAATGCCGCAACTGATTGATCTAAGGTAAAAACATTTAATTGGTCTTTGGCGTAGGGTATTGGTAGAATTTCTTCGAAGAAGAACAATTGCTCTCTCTGTCTTTTTTGCAGAATACCCTCATAGTGTGGAACACCCAGCTGCATCCCCAGTTCCTGCCTTTGCTGCTCTGTGCTCTGGTTGTAGCTCGCTTCCAAGTCTCTCTTCTCCGTGGCAAAAATCAGCCTATCTTGATCTATTGTGCTATGCTTGTCTCTGAAACCACTGAGGCAGTTTCCAGAAGCCTTCACTCCTTGGTTACTGGTTGTATCCTCAGTCTATAGTGAAATACCTTGTTTTTACTGTGAAGATTTCTGCTCTGTCCGTGACAATTGAACATTTTGTGGATAACACAGACCCTCAAGACTCTTTTTTTCACAGACCTGTGTCTGATGCTCTGTCCATTGAGGAGGTGCTGAAGTTGCCAGTCAATACTGCTCTAAGAACACTTCTTCTTTTAGAAAACTCAATTAACGTCTGTAGTCTCGCTCCCAATTCAATTTTATTTTCTTTTAGCCAGTAGGACGTATACATTTGATATCCTATAGAAGACCATATTTAAGTTTTTCCTGCACAGTCAGCACTCTGGCACGGCATCCTGATCAGAGGATGTGACTGTTGACCTCTGCTAAAGTTTGTGTAAGCAGATAAGGACGCTCTGTCATATGTGTCAACTCTGGCCCAAATAAATCATGTGACACCACATCTTTTCTTTTGGTGAGACTGATTTATTTATTCAAGAGAACAGAGCGGAGGAAAATCGTTCCCTTCGCCAGTAGTCTAAATATTATATAATCGAAGACGCCTCCTTTGTTACTAGCTTCAGAGGGTGAAAGGCACGACATGATGGGTTTGCCGGGCTCCATGCTTTGAGTGTCTCCATTGTACGTTCAAGATGAGTAGACAGGAATGGGGAGTAGAATCCATTCTCTATTCGCTAGGTCAGAAGAGAGTAGAATGGGGGCAGGCATGGTAAATGCTAAGTAAGCTTTTAAAAACGAGCTGCGGAACTGGTCGAATTCTGTGTCACTGGAGGTGATACTTTGCACTAGAACTTAAGACATGTTCTTTCAGCATGAGTTTGTGAATACAGATGGAAACCAGACGTTTTGTCATGCCCTCTCTGAGAGCTTTATCACTATCACGATGGAGGAAAATAATTGTGGCTTAAGAAAGCAGGGACCAAGTGTACCAGCGCTAAGTGAAATAAAGTCTGAAATTAATACTCCATTATCTTAAGGGAAAACACACAATAGATAAGAAGCTAAAAAGTAACAATTCCTTAACTATACCGAATTAGCATATTCAATACCTCTTGTTTTCTCTGCACCAGTAGAAACACTGGAGTTCATCCCCTTTCCATGTTTAGCCCCTGCGATGTAGTAGAAGCCCCAAGAGAAAGGAAACATAGAATACAGAATTTTTTTTTTTTTTTTTTTTTTTTTTTTTTTTTTTTTTTTTTTTTTTTTTTTTTTTGCGCCAGTGGCTGCGTTCTGAGAAGGAAGGGTCAAACGAGAATGAGAAGTTCACTCTCAAATGCTGAGAATGAAACTCAAGTCTGGGCAAAAATTAGAGGTACTAAGGCAGAAGACTTATGTGTAAATTCCCCTGTATATATTGCAACAAACATTTTTCTTATCAGTATTCTACAAAATGTCTGAGAGTTAGCCATTTGTCTCTTTGTAAATTTATGACATGAAATTGATAATTCTAAATAGTGCTTGAGGAGTTTAGTCATGTATAACTTTTATAAGAAAATGTTGATAAATGTGGTTAGAACAAAATGGTGACTCTTAACATAGAATTTGAAATTTAAAAATTTTTATTTACTTGACTAGAAGTTATGTCTCTGACTACATTTCTTCAAAAGCATTTTTTTCCATCTATGCTAAAAAAAAATCCAGTGAGATTGCTGTGGATAATGTCATGTACATACATATTCATGTTGTAGAACAGTGTTGGTTGGAAATTTCCAAGTCATAATCAATAAAATTTCAATGTTTCCTGTTGTTTCAGGAAAGTCTTATTCATTGAGGTTTTTCCATGCAAGGTGTTCTGGAGACTTAGAAGACAACGTTGAAAACCCGTCTTAGGTTGTACATCTATAATGCAATTAGTGCTTCAAGCTGAGGAAACAGGGATGAAGTAGTGGACAATATAGCATCATACACTTGGTGCCAATTGCAGCACTCCCTTGGTAGGCTGAATGCTGTGTGTCTATGACTCTGATACCTGATATAATAGGATGTGGAAAACCAGGAAAATATTCCTATCACCTCCTTCTGAACAGATATTCAACATTTTTGCCCTTGCTGTGCTAGCCTTAACATTGTGAGTGATTGGGGCTGGAGAGATGGCTCAGTGGTTAAGAGCATTGCCTGCTCTTCCAAAGGTTCTGAGTTCAATTCCCAGCAACCACATGGTGGCTCACAACCATCTGTAATGAGGTCTGGTGCCCTCTTCTGGTGTGCAGACATACACACAGACAGAATATTGTGTGCATAATAAATAAATAAATATTAAAAAAAAAACCATTGTGAGTGATTTCCACCAGGCCATCCCCCGACCCCCTATTTCTTAGTTCTGTGGTCCTTTTCTTGGCATCTGGCATTAACTTCATCATAGATGCTTAGCAATTAATTTTCCATGTCAACTTGATTGAGGTAATAGATAAATAAACAGCAGACAGGGGATTGATCCCTGTGTCTGTGAGGGTGCTTCTGGAAGTTTGGATCCATAAACTGAGTAAGAAATACCCCCACTTATTATGTGTGATAGCAGCATAATTCAGTAAGGTTAGGATCTGGATAGTAAAGAAAGACAGACAGAATGAAGTTTACTTTCTCTTTCTTCCTTTTCTGCAGTTGTCAGATTCCTGCCTCTGTAGATTTGGCCTTTAGGTCTTGCTTCATGGGGCTCCATGTTCTTTGTTCTTCGATTTGTAAGTTTTCACTTCAGTTTCCTGGCTCCCAATTCTTCTGACTTGAGCTGAACAATTACACTAGACATTTTTGGTCCATTGTTTGCAGATGGCATATCATTGAGCCTTGGTTATAATGTGAGCTCAAATTGTAACACTGCCTGTTTATAGTTTTCTTATTGATTTCATTACATTTCCAAAAAGAAGCTCTGTGATAAAGTCATGCTATCTTTTTGTTTGGTTGAAACATGCAAAACTTTTCTTCTGTAAATATATAGATGGCCAGTAACAAATCTTGTTCTTATTCACCATTCACTTTAAATGTATGCCCAGTTGTTCAAAAAATTATGCATTCGCTGGGCAGAGGTGGCAAATGCCTTTATTCCCAGAACTTGGGTGGGAGAAGCAGGTGGATCTTTGTGAGTCTGAGGACAACCTAGTCTACAGAGGGAGTTCCAGAACAGGCTTCAAAGATACACAGAAAAACCCTGTATCTCTGAAAAAGAAAAAAAGAAAGAAATGGAAAAAAGAGCATTATGCATTCAAACCTGGTATGATATGTTCATTTTAAGTGCTAAACTTCATGCAACAGCATTCTATATGCATTATGTGACACACTCTTTTCCTTAAACCTATAAATACCACATGATTAGTTTCCCTATGGTTTAGACACTTTTGAGCTGTTAGGAGAAATCCCATTTTCAAGACATATATTATTCCTTTACATACTCCTTTTATGAATTTGCCAATATGTTCTTGTAAACACTTATGGTGGTGAAGCTTGGCTTTGTGCAATCTCTTATTTAATGTTAGTATTAGGGTCACAGAGTTATACACAATGGCTTTGAGGGGTTCCTTCTGTGTTTCATGACCTTTTGTAATTAATAAAGACATACTAATAGCCTATTCCTTGAGGACTTGATTTATGTTTTTTACTTTCTTAATGAGTGCTTCTAAGTTTTGTCATTTGTCTATTATTTTTTATTGTCTATTGCTCCCCAAATCAAATTCATACTGCTGTGATAATGAGCCTATCTTTATTTTAAACAGACATAATATTCTCTTATCTATATCTTGGTTTTTTTTTTTTTAATTTTAAAGAGCTATCATTGTTCCCTGAAGAGTAGCATGTTTTGGGGGAAGTGAGATTACATTTTTGTTTTGTGTGTGGTCACTTTAGCTTGTGTTTGCGGGTGGTTTTCTTCAAGTGCCTGCCAGGTCTTGGTTATCTTTTCATAGACGTAATGTGTAAATGAGGTTCTAGGTTGAACACTTCTGGTATCCGAAGCAGAGTTTCACGATATCTGCAGACAGCAGAGCAGTTGCTAATGGAATTTGAAAGCCTTTCTTGTCATTTCACACTCTTTACTCTCTGGGTATGAGAACAAACAGGCCCAGGGCAGTATGAGTGCAATGAGAGCGGATAAAAATGACCATTTCCTCCCAGGCCAAAAATATCCAGTCCTTAAGATGGACAGAAACTTATGAGGAACGATCTCCCGTATCTATGTTTGAGGTTGGAAACCTGTACAATTTCAAAAGTCCTAGTTAAATTTTCCTTGCTTTCTCTCAATGATTTAAGATAAGAGCAGTTCTAATGTACCTACACATAAGTTCCCATTTAAGATACACACACAAGCCTAGGCTTTTGCTCATCTGTAAGAACTTAAGCAGAACCCACGTTCTTGCTTTTTTTTTAAAATAGACTCACTAAGTACTTTTCTAAATTTCTTGGTGTGAAGTCTGAATCATGGTACATAGATGGGGAGATACAGTAAGTGAAGAACAATTTATGTAAAGCATTGTGAAGACAATGATTCTGCTAGAATTCATAAGCCGGTTTTACAGACATATTAGAGCTGACAGTGGTGCGGGGGACTCACTTCTCTTTTGGCTTGCCATTGTCGGCATAAGAAGGGACTTCTGAGAAGGTTGTGGAATCTGCCTAACATCGCTACAGTTCAACTCAGATGGTTGTGGATGTGGCTCAACAGATCATCTGTAAGGTTGTCCTTGCCTTCTCCTTCAGGCCAGTTCCTAGTGGGTTTCTGCACATCCTGTCCTGTGTCTCTAGTGTTTCATAGCGAATATAGTCAAGTTGTTACGTCTTTCCTTGAGACTGGAGAGTGATGGGTAATCTGACAGGCAGCTCTCAAATACTAGCCTCAGACTATTTGATCTCTCTTCATCTTCTCCACAATTAGTTTCTTTAAGATGGGTTCTTTCTAATAAGTTCCTAGCTCTTCACATAAGCCACTGAAAAAGTATCATGATTATTTATTTTTTCAACTTCCTCAGTTTTTTATTGATTTTTATTGAGCTCTGATTATTAACAGACATAATATTTCCTTTGTCATCACTGTGGGTTTGTTCCTTTTAACCTGCTGTGACAAAATATATAGCAGCATCAACTTAAAAGGATTTGTGTTTGCTCAATCTATTATGGCCGGAAAGCACGGTGGTGGGAGTATGAATTGGCAGGTCACATTGTGTCCCTCTGGTCAGAGAGAGAGAATACTGGTATCCATTAGATGTTTTCATGCTGTATTTCATTCTAGAAACCTTGCTCAAGTTTAGGGCAGGAGTTTCCTAAATCAAACTTCAGGTACCCAATTGTGTGTCTCTTGGGTAATTATAACATCCAATCAAATTGACAATGAAGGTTTGTCATGATTTGGTGTAATCATTTTGGCTTACCAAACTTAAAATCAAACATAGGAAATAATAAATAATAGTAAATAAACAAGTTTCTGTCTTTGAAACTCAGGGAAGATGTATACAAATGTTTGGTTTCCATTACCTTGTGTAACTTGGGTAAAATATATGCACAAATGTGTTACATATGAAACATCTCAAGGAAAAGGGGATAAATGGACAAAATATCTTAGTCTAGGACCTCTCTTTACTGAAAAAGATGTTAATTTTAAAAATGATGTGAGTGGTCTAATAGTTAATGGGTAAATTTACATAAATGATGGCTTATTTGAGAATTCTGTAACTGTTGACTCCTTTTATTTTTCAACTCCATATTAAACCTGAGACTTATTCTACTTTAAGTTCACTTCTGACATAAATATTACTATTTTGAAAGGAAAATAAATAGAATCTTCAGTTTAACATTTTAATATATATTAAAGTGACCATGAATTTGAAAAAAATAATTAATAAATAGGTACATATGGGAGAGTTTCAATTTCAAGGGATGAAATGGAAGATGGAAATGATGTAATTATATTAATCTCAAAAAATAAAACAAAAATATATTTGCTGGTTAGATGGGAGTAAGGAGGAATAAGAGAAACTTTGAGGGTACCAGGTAACTTGAATTCCCTCTAAATTCAGTCTCTGAAATGTTCCTTGAATTTTACTGGAGTTGTCTTTTATAGTAGTTACTTCCTATCTGCTGGGACCAAATACCTTGCAAGAAACATGTTAGTGATTGTATCTATATATCCATTGCTTTTTGTTTGAGGTTAGAGTGTACAGCCTACCAAATGTGGGGGACTGTGGACCTAGTGAATAACAGAAGCATGAGGATTGCTCACATCTGAGTGGAATAAGGAACAGAAAAATTAATGCCAGTAATAGCCCAAGGTTTTTCTTTTTCATTCGGTCTCATTGGAGGCCGTGGAAGTTATCACATACCTTCTCAGAAGTATACCCAATTAATGTCCAAAATATCTATCTCCTAATCCAAATCAAGCTGATAATTGAAATTAAGTAGGACATGCCACTGTTTATTAGATTTTCTGACCAAAATGTCCACTTCACTTCCATCCATCTTCCACAATATCTTTCTAGAACACAAATTCAAAAACCCATTTTATTTCAAATTACTTTCAGTGACCCACCTCCCCACAACACAGATTATTTGAAGCAGCCTTCATACCTCTCTGTATAGTTTCCAGGAACACAGTTAATTGACCATGAGCTATAACTCTGAAGTTATCAGTCAGCTTAAATATTTCCTCCATTAAGGTATTTTCTCAGCTATTTGATCACAAAATAGAGGAACTAAAATAATTCTTTGTGGAAAAGGCATACATAGAATTATAAATATTAGAAATTTTGAGTATCCAATGAATCAAATTGTTGTGTCTATTCCTCTTACCTTCTCTGGACCATACAAAGCAACTACCTTTAATTATATGACTCTACTGTCTCGTCATTTTCTTGATGAATTATGTTTTGCTTTCTTTGTTTTAATCCTTATTTTCACCTAAATGAAGATAGTGATTTTTGATTATTATTGAGGCTGAGTCTCAACAATAGAAGCAAGAGTTTAAACCATCAACTGAGATACACAAAGCAATAAAGGCAAAGAAGACAAATACTATAAAGTCCTTCATTCTTGGCAGTATATTCGCCCATATTGCTATGATCTTAATTATAAAGTGAGCTCCTGGGATTCATTTGTGATGAAATTCAACATTAAAAATAGCACCAGCACCTTTTTGCTGATTCTCTTTGGCCTGGATTCTTTCAAGAATGTTAAATCTGATCTTATAATTATAGTTCCGACTAAGCAACTCAATTGATAACATAATGCACTAAATGAAGACAGGAAGGGGAAAGGAGATGTTTTAAAATACATTTTTGGTGTTTCTAATAATGCTCTATTTTTTTCATCTTCCGAGACACAGAGTCCTTCCTAGAAACTTTACTGTCATGGTAGTACCTGCAGAGTGATACCACTAACAGACCTGGCTGCGTGTTTCCGAGCAAGAACAGCTGTGCAACAGACTGTCTGCACAGTCTTCGTTTCGGGATGCAGCTCAGATCCCTGACACCGAGGCAGCACCGCACCAGCTGGCTCTGCTCGGTGCACTGCTATTCCTGGATGATTTACCTGTTCTCGGTCCTGTCACCTTACTGTTCCTGCCATCTAATTAAAATCTTCACTCCTGGATTCACTCTGCTACAAATCTGCAATGCTTTCTGTGTTCTTTCTGAGTCTAAACTGGCCATTTTTACTTTATGATACATGATTTATTTTTAAATTCATACAAGATGCTTGATTATTTATTTGTGGTATATTTTAGCTCTCTTGTGGAGTCTCGATCAGAATAATCCTCTTCTAATGTATTCATATAGCGTAAAGATCTAAATTTCCTAATCAAAATCATGTCAGCAAAAGTAGAGCTGCTCTTGGGATAACATTTTAGTCTAGAAAATGATTTTCCTTTAAAAAGGATTCAATGGACATGATGGCATAAAAAGAAGTGGCAAAATTACACACAATCAGTTCACATAATCAAAACAGCAATGTTTTGTATTCAGCAAGGATTTCTTTTCTACTGTAATAAATGGAACAAAATAGTCTTTTTGGAAATCTGCAACTGTGTTACGTCTACAAATGCAGTATGACTAGCTTTCTATAGAATTAAGAATGTGGATTTTCAAAACTTCAGAACAAAGTCTCCCTTTGAGACATGGTCCTTAAATATATGTTTAGATAATATCTTATCACTGACACTGACACTTGCCTTAAAATTTATTAGAGACTCTATTAAACTAGCATGTTTATTTTTAAAATAGCACAGTTTATGCACATAGGTGGAAGAGTTGCATTTTAATCACAAGTACATTAAAAAGAAACAATATATGACCATAAGGAGAATTTCTGGATTACCAAAAACAGCTGTTCCTGTCTTGTAAGGCATACTGATATCCTCTGTGCATACTTATAACAGCATAATATTTTGCATGTGTTTTATAAGGTGGGCTGGTTTCTACCCTACTTCTATTAAAAGAGGGATCATGTGTAGCACATTTTTATAATCCTGTAACTTACATTTATGATATAAAAATGATTATCAGATGTCTTCATGGCAACTGTGAATATGAGTGATTCTTGTGTGGTCTAAGAGATTAAAGTAAGATGTAAAGTGACGCTCATTACTGTATCTAAGAGGCAATTACCAAGTCAGTTAACATGAGCCTGTGTGCATAGATATGATGACTATTCCGTGTTTTTAAAATATTTTTTAAATTTATAATCATAAATTTGCATATAAAATTACCCTGGTTATGTAGCCACTTCCTCCTCAATAACCAAATGAGTCTTTGGTCTTTTCTGCAGTTTTGTTGATAGGAATTTGATTTATGGTGGACAGCTCTTCACTTTTCATGATGAACCACAGCCTACCCTGCGAACTCTGTAACCACTATGTGAAGCACTGCAATAGCTAGGCTACATTAGGACAGTAGAAAAACCATAGCAGAACCAGAACTGTTGACCTGTCCTGGTTGTTAGGCTGCCTTAGTCTTATAAGATGTCTTGTCCTCAGAGCTAGGCATGGCCCAGCTGCTTACAGAAGTCTTTTCCATGAGTATGAAAGCTACTACCACATTTTAGCATTCCACTGAGAAGTAAGCTCTCCGATGGGGTACATCTGCAAGCTTTCCATTTCTCCGAAGTTCTTTCTTATGATTTCAACCCACATATGTGTCAAGAATTTAAGGCGGTGCTCTTAGTGGAAACGAACTTCAAAGATTTATAACAATTTATAGATTAGGGACAAAATAGATGACTCAGAGGTTAAGAGCGCTGGCTGCTCATGTAGAGGACCCAGGTTCAGTTCCTAGCACCCACAGAACAGCTCATGACCCTCTATAATTGATCTTCCAGGATCACTGATGCTCCCTTCCGTCTTCTGCCAGCACCAGACAGGCACATGATGTATTACACACAGGAAGACAAAACACTCATACACAGATATTACATGCATGTCAGGTGCCTCCAGCAGTAAATGAGGGCACTGGATCCCCTGACCTAGAATTACAAAAACTTGTAAGTCACTGTGATGTTGCTGGGAATCAAAACCAGGTGCTCTACAAGATCAACAAATGCGCATATCACTGAGCTATCTCTCCAAATCTCTAAATATCTTGAAAGAACAAATTTACTTAATAAATTTTTATGATTAATTATAAAAATATCTAAATTAACAGTTAAGTAAATGTGTACACCTAATTATTGTAGGTAACTATACAGATAATTATAAACTTATGCATAAAATATTACATAATTAATTACATTGTGTTTAAGGTAATTGTTTATATATAATTATCTTACATATGTATTTATTTTTATTTTCAGATTATCCACTTTAATCTACAAATAAATGAGGATATTTAAGCAAATAGATATGCAATATGATTAAATATAATTTTAAATTCAAGGAGATCAGCATAAATGAGAAGTTTTTCAAGCTCAAAACAGTTAAGAAAAGTTATGGACAAAGCTAGAAGTTCCTATTGTAACAGACAATAGCAAACACACTTTACACACACACACACACACACACACACACATACACACACAGAGGTCTGTTAGTGGTATCACTCTGTAGGTATTACCATGACAGTAAAGTTTCTAGGAAGGACTCTGTGTCTCAGGAGATGAAAAAATAGAGCATTATTAGAAACACCAAAAATGTATTTTAAAACATTTAAAAACACACCAGTTGCCTGTATAGGATATGACATAGTCTTGTAAGAAAACTGCACAGGAACAGTGGGAAAGGTTCTGCAGTAAAACACATGGCAATAGGCAAATCATAATCCAGGGCCCAAGGTCTAACCAAGGTCATTCTGCTTGTAGTGCATGCTTACACAGTCCATAAGAGAGGCCTGACCCCTGGCAGGTAAAGTACACTTGCTCTTGTTGGTTAATGTGTGATGGCAGAACCGGACCTCTAGAAAGACCTGTCTGGTGAGTATTGACCATCCCAGATGGAAATACCTTGCCACTTTACCCTCATCACTATTCTGACATGAAGACACAATAATTTCCAACATGTTACATGAAATTGTGATTTTTAAGTAAAGAAAATTGTCAATAATTTCATTTGTATCATACTAATAACAAAAGGCTAAATGACTTTGATTCAGCCCTAGAAGGTGCTCAGTTCACAATTCTATTCTCCCTTGAGTATTTTCCCCTCTCTTCTTTCCCTCTCCTTTTTCTTTCCTTCTTTCCTTTCTTATAATATATACCACATTCTGATATATATCAAGGGAGATATATTCCTGTTTAAGTTATTAAGTACATTTGTATTTTTATAATATATGCTGCTATGGTTTTATGATGATAGCTCAAAGTTTAGATTTAACAAATTATGTGAAAATCATAGCCAATCCTAGTTTCAAATGAACACCTTACACATTGATATAAACACTTTAAAAGATGTGATCCAAATATATCAGGCACACACCAATGAATGTGGCGTTAAAAACCTTCAGGCCTGAAAACAAAATGCTTAAAATGAGTAAATAAAGATTTGCTGGGGCTGAGTATAATTTTAGCCGAACTGCAAATATTAATGCTTTAGTTGGAAGCCTGCTTGACTCTTGGTCCATTTTTCCTTTTTAGGTATCCAAAGATAAAAAAAATCACACCATCTGATACCTAGAATTACCACTAAGTAAACTTTTGTACTACTGAAAATGTACATCAGGTTCTTGGGTAGAACTGCGGGGGAAGAAATGCCCTTGTCATCTGGCAAGTTTTGAAAGTCTGCATGCTGCTGAGTTAAGAGGCCCTTTTCTTCCAGAAGGAGGACAACTTTAGTATGTGGGAAGCCCTGCATTAATTTGTTTCTCCATCAGCTTTATAAGTCTAACCCAATGGTTTTTGCATATATGCTCATGTGTAGAGATGTGTTTCTCAGGGGACAGCACACATGAAAAGGAAGGGTCTGTGTCAGCTGTTTTCCTCTACTTCTATACATACTATTTTTATGACAATAAAATAATAATATAGCTCAGTAAAACAGCTCAACCTAGAGCTCACTGTTTTGGTGAGACTGGCTGAGTAGTAAGATTTCAGGATCTGATTGTCTACTCTTCCCAGGCTGGGGGTGACAGATGCACACCAACAGAGCTGACTTTCATGTGGATTCTGAGGGTCTGCACTCAGATCCTTATGCTTTGACAGGTAGAACATCGGCCATTCAGCCACTTCCAGCCTAATCCAATGGCCACTAACATGTGTAAAGCTAGAATTAATATATAAAATCTACTTTGTTTGCTACAGTTACAATACTACAGAAAACTACAAGAAATGAGGAAAACGCTCAAAGGCTTCTTTAATGAAATAATTGTAGATAAAACTCCTTTGTGGTTGTTTTCAGTATACAGTTTCAGCTCTTTCACCTTATTTGTAGTAAGAGATTCAAAGGTTAAGAATGGGCACTAAAGAGGAGCTAGTTTAAGTCCTTTGTTTCAAATGAGCAAACTGGTCAGAGAGGGTGGAACTGGGAAGAGAGTGCATGTCTCCTGACACGTCTCATTTTGTTTTTAAGAATAAACCAGTTTAGTATGCATCAGTGGGAACCACCTTGAAATCAATTTTTCTCCTATTAGGTGACTTTTAATTTCACCTACCACTTATAGATCAATAGTTACTCCAAGTACAAATGCATATAATAATTACTACTTAAGGCTGATACAAGGACTGACTTGTTTATGAGGCCGTGTTTTACTCACAAAGCAAAACTTGTCTATTATGTTTAGAACAGAAGTGAACTAAAGCCCCGGTAATTTATTAAATATAGACAATGAGAATTTTAGAACAATGAACTTAGAGGATATGGTTACAATTTGTGGAATGTCCACATTCCTTCTAATATAAGTTGCTTGATAAAAATGACTGAGGGTTTTCCCCCACCTTACACTATCTCCACAGCTTCTGACTATGTCCCTTTAACTAACAGAAATGCAGCCTATTCGTACTTTTCTCTTTCTCTCTCACTGCATCGGTTTCAATTCCTTTTTATATACTTGCTTTTATCTAGGTGTCATATTCTTCCTAAATGACAGATTGTAATCTTGCTAGAAAAAGATGAAACTCACAAAATGATAGATTTGATTTTCAGAGATGTGATATAGTCAGGTGGCAGCTACCTGGAGATGAGCTTCCAAGAGATTTAGAATTATGTGTCCTTTATATTAACCCTTGACCCCATGGGTACAAAAACTTGCAGGCAATTTCTTTAAAAAATTGTTTAAGAACTTATTCTTTAGGTATCTGAGAATAACCATAAATCTCAGAATTTTAACATCAGAATAAGAATTATATCTTCAAATTCTATCCATTACTTTAAATATATGCAAATTAGTCATATGTTTGATCTCTTAGTATAGTGAGAATACATGTATGTCATATATTTGAAACATTTAGTAATGTAAATGGGAAGTGGAGGAAGCTCTTTTGGAATCTATACCCTAATGAAGGAATCAAGCACAGAAAGAGATACTAAAACAGTGCTTCTGACCTCTTGGGGTTGTAGAAGCTTTTGTAAGGCAAGGATCATGCCCAAATATGTTTTGATTTTATTTGCAAAAGCATATATGTTTCATAGAGCTGAAGTTCTGTGCATGACTAGTTAGGTTTCCTAAGAATTTAAAAGGAAAATAGCTTGAAGCAGAAGAGAAGTTGGGGAAATGTCATTCTCTTGAACTGAAGTCGGGAAAATGTTATTCTCCTGAACTGAATTTCACAGTAGAAATTTTAATCTCTGTACAGTTTAATATGGAACCGTGTTTAGTGATGAACCAGGATATTAACGTTTAGCAATATATCATCTCTTCATTTCAGTGTGGAACTTATGCTTATGCATTGGCAATATTCTGTGGAGTCCAGTCAGATCCTGCTACTCTGATCCATGGGAGGCACCATTTTAAGGGCTTTATCTGCACTAACTTATATAACCTGCCATCTCAAGAAAATGACAGAGATTATTTTTGTTTTATAAATAAGGAAAATGAGGCCAGTGAAGTGGTAAAAAGTGGATATTTCTTTAAAGAGTTGATTGGTGATCCCAGATTCAAGAATTTAACATTTGTATTCAGGTAATCCCACATGTAAGTTGAGCAATAGCCTTATACATTCAGAGTAAATTTTATAAATTCTGTGCTAAGTAAACTCTCTTTGCATTAGTAAAGCCTAGATATGATGGAGAAGGGTCATCTGTCTATGTGTTACTTTCATTGGTTAATAAAGAAACTGCCTTGGCCCTTTAATAGGATAGAAAATTAGGTAAGCGGAGTAAATAGAACAGAATGCTGGGAAGAAGGAAAATGAGGCGGACGCCTCAGGCAGTTACCATGACTCTCCTCTCTGAGATGGATACAGTCTAGAATCTTCCTGATAAGCCACCACCTCGTGGTGCTACACAGATTACTAAATATGGGTTAAAGCAAGATGTAAGAATTAGCCAATAAGAGGCTGAAACTAATGGGCCAGGCAATGTTTAAAAGAATATAGCTTCTATGTAATTATTTTGGGTAAAGCTTGCCGGGTGGCGGGAAGCGACCAGCCACTTCTATCCTTAAACATAGAACTAATTCTCTAAAACCACCAAAACTTATCTTAATTTTTTTTCTGATATTGGCAATAATAATCACACATACAGGAAGACATATGGAATTTAGAAATAGAAATATAATAACTTTCTTTCTTAAAATGTCTTTTTAGAAGCTTGCAAGATGGTTCTGTTGGAAAAGGTACTCACCATTGAGTCTGATGACCTGAGTTAAATTGGGTTAACTGGAACTCACAGGGTAGATGGACACCTACAAGTTGTCCTCTTACCTCTTCATGTGAGCATGGGTGTGCTTATGCATACACATACATATTCTCACAGACACAAATGTTTTAAATTTCTTAATTTTTTCTATGTGTAGTTAATGAAGTACATGTATTTATTTGTGATAATCTTATTTACTTTCCTAGTAAAATATTTTCTTTTGTTCCAAATTTTGTGAGTGTGTGTGTAATTTTACCCTCATCATCTTTCCACCAAACACTCTTTCTTAAGCCATTACCTTGATAAAAAAAATTAGCCATAAATGAACACTAGTTTTTTTTTTCTTTTTTTCTATTTCTTTCTTCTTTTTAAATTTAAGTATATCTAGTTTGGGATCTATTCTTTATTTTGGATGGCTGCCATGGCTTGTGGGTTATGGTTCTGTATCTGGGCATGAGAAAGATCCTGCTAAGGAAAAGGCAGAATGATGTTCTACATGAAGAAACACACTGTCCTGATAGCTCTGCCAGTGCTCTTTCTGCTATGTCTCAGCCTCTAAGAAGGCACATAGGGATATTTGATCAAACTCATCTAAAACACCTCTAAGCATTCCCCTTATATTTCTATGCCTCCCCCCCATGTTTTTGTCTGTTTGAGATATGTCTTCTCTAAAATGTAGCAAGTGTTGGTTCCACATGAAGGAGCAGCTTGGGAGGAAGCTGCAATCTGAGTAGAGGGGAGCCACTGTGAGCTACTTCACACTTTGCACTTTCTCTGCTGCCTTTCAGAAGTTCCCCCCCATCTACAGGCCAGCGGATGCTCATTAGTTCCTGTTCTAACCAACATCTATGTGGTCTAGCATTGCCAGCTAGTTTCTTTAATTCTGTCTCTATCTGAAAAAATGTTTCAGTTAAATTATCAAAATTTCAGCTGTGTCTTACATTACTGTATAAAATAAAAATTTTAATCAAGCATTGTAGAGCCTTGGTGAGAATGTGCTCTGAGCTCCTAGCTAGAACTAGAAATCATCTGAAATAATAGTTGTCCCAACGTAGTTCAATAGTGGCCAACCTCACATGCTCTATGGAGTCCTTCTTATATTTCATTCATTTTGTATTTTAGTATTTATCATTTATAACACAACTCTTATGTCCAGAGTCTAGATCAAGTATGATTTTGTATTTGTAATTAGTAAACAATATTAACTTATAAAATCTCTTAGGAAAGTCCTGATTGCTTTTGCTTTTGTTTTGTCAAGTTGAAACAAGCTAGAATCATTAGGGGGAGAGGACTATCAACTGACTGGAGACTCCAAAAGATAGGTTCTTAGGCAAATCTATTGAGTATTTTTGGGATTAAAGACTGAATTGGGAGGGCCTTGCCCTCTGTAGGTAGTGCTAGTCCTGAGTAGGAGTGACTTTGAATTTCGTAAGTCCTGAGGAATATCTTAGTTACTTTACTGCTATGACAAAACACCATGACTAGAGCAATTTATCAAAACATTTAATTTGAAGTTCATGGCTCCAAGGGATTAGAACCCAAGAACACCATGATGGGGACATAGGAGAAGGTAGGAGGACATGACACTGCAGGGGTACCAAAGAATCTACCTCTATCCGCATGTAAGAGCCTCTCTTTCTCTCTCTTACACACACACACACACACACACACACACACACACACACACACACAGAGAGAGAGAGAGAGAGAGAGAGAGAGAGAGAGAGAGAGAGAGAGAGAGAGAGAGAGAGGCCCTAGTTTTTAATCATCCCCCAAAAAGTCATATCAACTGGGAACCGGTCATTTAAATATATGAGTTTATGGAGGACATTCTCATTCAACCATCACAAGGAGCAAGCCAGATGTAGCATTTCTCCATAGCCCTCGCTTCAGAACTTGACTCCAGGTTCCTCCCTTGACTTGCTGCCTGACTTCCTTTGCTGTTGTGAAAGATTAAGGCCAATCAACCCTTTATCCCTAAACTGCTTTTGGCCATTGTGTTTTGTCATAACAGTAGAAATCTGAACCAAGACAGAAATTGCTATGAGGAGTGGGATATTGAAATGAGAGACTTTACTGTGTGTTTTAGAGAGGATTGTGGTAACATTTGAATATTCCTCTGGAGAATCCACTGAATAGTCATGGTTAAGTGAGCAGTCCTATGGGAGCTTGAAGCTAAGAATGTTGAGATAGCCGGGTGGTGGTGGTGCATGCTCTTAATCTCAGCACTTGGGAGGCAGGGACAGGTGGATCTCTATGAGTTTGATGTCAGCCTGGTCTACATAGTGAGTTCCAGGACAGCAGAATTGTTTTACAGAGATACCCTGCATCATAAAAAAAAATGGGGGGATGTTGTGATAAATGTCGATGATTGAGGCCTGGCTTATAAGATATCATGGGGAGGGGGGCTCCAGAGTTCTTTCTACTAGCAGGACCATTTGATATTTTGAATTAGAATCTGTGTCTTGGTCAACTGAGACTTTGAAATGGTTATGATTTTTTTTTTTTTTTGAGACAGGGTTTCTCTGTAGCTTTGGAGCCTGTCCTGGAACCAGCTCTTGTAGACCAGGCTGGCCTTGAACTCACAGAGATCTGCCCACCTCTGCCTCCTGAGTACTGGGATTAAAGGCATGTGCCATCACCGCCCAGCCAGAAATGGTTATGATTAACAAGTGTCCAGAAGCACTAAGATGAAAGCTTTGCTTTTCTGGGATAATTAATGCTGATCAGCTGGGGCTGAGGAATTGTTTACAATGAGGAAGAGATCAGCATCACTGAGGTGAAATCTTCTGGAAAGTGTTTCTTCAGAGTCAGCACAAAAAAGCTGTATTCCATATTGTACCAGGGCTGTACCCTGTGATTGCAGTCAAGATTTGTAATGTGGAAGTCTCCCAGGTGGTACTGGTTTTGAAGGTATGAAAGGTCAGGGAGAGTAGCTGAGTAGGCTTGGCAAGCCATGGTAAGCAAACCAGTAAGAAACATTCCTCCATGGCTTCGGCTTCAGTTCTGCTTCCCAGTTCCTCTCTTGAGTTCCTGCCTTGGCCCCCTTTAATGATGCAAAAGGGTAAGCTTATAAATCTTTTCTCCGAGACTTGTTTTTGGGTCATGGTGTTTTAACACTTCAATATATATTCAAGATATATCACCTCATCTGACATAAAAAAATAGAAGTACAAGCTACTTGTCATTGCTTCTTTGGAGCAAATATTCTATATATTGGTTTTTTTTTTTCATTTTCTTAACTCTGACTTGGATGGTGCCAAAAACAAGTAGGATTATAGTTTCTTAGTTTACATCGAGCAAATATCCTTTGGGACCTCATGCCTCTCCTCCTTTTCCTCCTAAACAACACATAGGTAGCAAGAATAATTTAAAACATAGGTAGGAAATAATGTGCCTAGTTAGATAAATTTCTAAATTCTTAATTATGGAATATGAGTTGACTCTCTCTAATTTTCTTTAAAATACATGGTGGTAAGGGCAGTCTGGTATTTTCCAGCTTTTTATTGTAACAAAATGGCTAATCGCTATTTCAACTGTGCCAGCCTTCATCTGTGCTTTAACATTATTTATAGTTACTCCTCCCATCAAACGTTGTTTTGTTCTTGAATTATTATTAAACAAATATTATGTGTTTTCAGGCCACCAAACTTAGTCATTTGAAAACTCGTCACAAAATGTACTTTTTGAATCAAGTATTGCTAGAACATACAAAAAATGTCAAGGAGCTAATGATATTGTTTTGTGGAAACCATGTTCACCTTAAGGTAGGCAGCTTCATGCTTCAGTTCTCCATGTGTGTGAAGGTAAGTGGTTTTTATGCTGTTCTGAAAGTGT
The DNA here is from genome assembly GCF_903992535.2 of Arvicola amphibius. Classification (NCBI taxonomy): domain Eukaryota; kingdom Metazoa; phylum Chordata; class Mammalia; order Rodentia; family Cricetidae; genus Arvicola; species Arvicola amphibius. Next base: position 124,044,094 of record NC_052053.1, read on the forward strand.
ATTAACTTTGTCTTCAAAGTGTGTTTCAATGATCACAATTCTAAGAAATGGTAATAAAGTCAGGTGTTCCATTAGACTTGGGAAATGGCGAATTGAACATTATATACAAAATGGATCTTCTAACTTGGAGTTTTCAGGACTATTTATGCATGAAAGTACATTGTAAATAGATCAGGGTTGGCATTGTACACTGCATTTATAATTATATTCATACAATGAAGCTGTTTTTGAGGTGATTCTTCACTGGAGACTGCTTAGATAAGTGACAGGCTCACACATTGACATCCGAACCTGGTTATCTTGGACTTAAACTTAGAAGTTACAAATTACTATGTAGATTAAAAATTATCTGCACATGAAGCAGAAACTTAAGGTTCCTTCCTTTTCTTGAAGCGGTAAGAGGGTCTAAGCAGCTACTCCACAAACTTTGCGACCTACCATCTCTAATCAGATCACTGCATCTACCCATGTGCTGCCCTTTTCAAAGGACAGTCAGTAGCGTCCCAGGTCCCTGACTTCAAGGCTCTGATGCTATGGTTAGACAAAACAGACCAACACAAAAAATAGTTAAATCTTCCATGTACCACATGCCAAGTGACAAATATCATAGAGCAGGTGTTCAAGTTAGGAGGTCATCAGCAGAACTAAAAAGATAAGAACAGGATTTTTGAAGAAGTTAGGAATTAAAATTAAATTTGAAAAATTGCAGGGCATGTAAGAGGTTCATGTGAGAAGTCATTTTGTTCTCCTATGAGAACAGTTTCATAAAGAAACAGGATGATAATTTTGAATTATAGAAACAAATCATAGAAACTCATAACTAAGGTAATAATCGCCTTTGTTATTTATTGATGGAAATTGGATATATTTGCCTTTAAGGAAAGATGTCCAGCCAGGGGTCTGCCTGATGATGTATAGATCTCACCTTCCAGAAAGGGTTCGTTATATCAGGGGTGGTTTTCAGGTGTCTGCATGCCTCTGGAAATAAGACAATTTATAGCGTTTGAGACATCTTCGGACAATGCCAAATCTCAATGACATTGCAAATCTAAAAAAAAAAAAAAAAAAAAAAAAAAAAAAAAAACCCCTGAAAAACTTGTCACAGAAATCACCTTATTGTCACCTAATCTTGAGGCTATTGGCTTGGGAAAGTGGAAAATCACCAACACCAAAAAAATTGTAGATTCTGTAATTTTCCTGCCTTTTGCAATTTTTCTTGTTTTTTTTTTCACAGCTAAGTTTTTATTTTAAAGGAATGCATCTCCTCCTTTTTGACTAGTAAAGATAAAAACTTTGAAAAATGTCTCCTCAGTTGAGAAGTTATTTCACAGTCCTGCTAGTTTCAACTAAACCAGGGAGGAAAAGAAAAACCTATAAAGTAAGTGTAATTATTTCTTCTTCATTGTAAGTAGTTGCACTGGGTGTAAGGTTCTTTAAAACCAACATGCTGTTCTTAAGATTTTTACTATTTCATAAGCACACAGCTCAAGTTAGACACTGAGAATTACCAAAACATTTTCATCTCATTAAATTTAATTGGAATTCTGATTATTCATTAACAAAAGCTGTTGACCTAATCACTGAAGTTATGTTCCGATGGTCCATTGACTTTCTTTTGGTGAATGACAACCTGACAGCCTATGAATGTGAAAACAGAGTTACAAGTCCAAGTCTGTCATTAATCAGAAACCAAAACCCATGAACATTAACTAGTACTTTTAAACAAATCATTATTTTCAGAGTCTGAAGTATTGTCAGACTTAAAGCAGGGAGTCTGAAGGTGACAACAAAAGATATAAATGGATTATAGTTTCTAATTTTTTTCCTTCACTTCAAAGATTTATAATGATATCAAGGACATGGGCCTAAATAAATAAGCCATAAAGAATCAGTGGAAAACTGCTATACAAGTTAAGGGAAAATGTTAGAAATCAAAGCAGTGAGGAGGACTCCAGCACTATTGAGGAACTAATCCATCAGGCCAAGATCCATTCCAGTGTTATCATTAGATAATGCAAACAGGTCTGAGAAAAATGGGACCTGAAATGAAATGTGCATTGGTGGATCTGTTAAGGACACAAACCAAAATAGCAAAGCAAAGGGAACCAGAAGACAACCATTTCAGTTGAACTTTCATGTTACTTGTAGGTGACACCTTGAAATGCCTTCAGAAAGACAGAGATTTACATTAACTTTTTGAGAGCATGTAAGAGTACCCTAAGGATGCCTATTCAGTGTTATGTGGTGTCCATAAATAAGGAAAACACTGAAATTGGTAATTAGGTAGAAGGACATCACTTTAATATAGGAATAGCATGGACCTTACATTTTAGAAGGTTCCCCAAACACAACAACTCAAGTCAAATACAAAAAGTCACTTGAATTTAATTAAAAAATAATTTTCATTTACAGTTTCCTTGCTTCATTTGTAAATATTAAAAATTATTTTTCTTAGTACATGGTTGAATTCAGGTACAAAGTAGTGGGCATGGTAAGACAGAATAAAGGAAGTGAAGACACGACAAACAGGAAGTCTAAGACCAGCCTAGGTTTCAAAGTAAGACTGTTTCAAAATCCAGTTGCTATAAATGTGGGTTCATGGAATAGCATTTGCTTCAGATGACCTGAATTCAATCCCTACACTGCCACACTGAAAAAAAATGCAGATTTTATGTACTGCCCTTCTGCCTCTACATCATTCATTATCCTAGAATAAGCATGGTCCACGATTTTCCATTTGTCCCAGAATTTCTAATGATTTAAAAACATTTTGTTCTTGTTACCCCAAGCATCAATGCAGTCTATTTTCCTGAAGAAAAGTAGATGGTTTTGAAACTTCACCAGTATCCACTGCCTTCAATAAGTTCATCTCCTTTACTTCTTGTTGTTTTCCTTTTTTTCTCACATAAATGGTGACATACACACTTTTATGCTATACTTCCCATATTTTTCTTTACTAAGTTTCAGAACCTGAATATTTGTTTTTATATGAACTTTATGGCTAAGAATAATTTTATAAGAAAGAAATTTTGGATGCATTTTTTAAAAAATTTTATACCCCAACTGCAGTTTTCCCTCCCTCCACTCCTCCTAGTCTCCCAACTCCCCAAACTCTGTTCCCACTCCTTAATCCAGTCTTCCTTCATGTCTGTTTTGGAAAGAGCAAGTCTCCAATGGTTATCAATAAAACATGATATATCAAGCTGCGGTAAGGCAAAGCCTCTCCCCATGTATTAAGACTCAGTAAAGTGACCCAGTATGAGGAATATGGTCCCACAAGCCAAGAAAAGACTCAGAGGAAGCCCCTGTTCCTACTGTTAGGAGTCCCACAAGAGGTCCAAGCTACACAACTGGCACCTATATGCAGAGTGCCTATGTCAGTCCCATGCAGGCTCCCTGGTTGTTGGTTCAGTCTCTATGAATCCGTATGAGGTTAGTTTAGTTGATTCTGTGACCCCTCTGGCTCCTACCATCCTTTTCCCCCTTCTTCTGCAAGATTCCTCAAGTTCTGCCTAATGTTTGGCTGTGAGTCTGCATCTGTTCATATCAACTGCTTAATGAAGCTTCTTTGGTGACAACTGGTCTGGGCCCCAATCTCTGAGTACAGCAGAATATCATGAAGCACAATTACATTGACTTTTTTCCCCTCCAGTCATGATGGTTCTATTCTAGGTCTGTGTGTCACCCAGCCAGTGGGATCTGTTGCTTTAGGCAGTGTCAGGGGTGGGCTTACTGTACCGGCATGGGCTTAGGTTAGACTGGTCACTCCCTCAAGAAAGACTTGAATGTGAACGACACTAAAAACCTGTAATGGGAGCAGCGGGCTGCATTCCTGCTGCGCGGCACCTGGCCACCTGGCTAGCTTATGCCCCGAAATAACACACAAACTGTATTTATTTAAACACTGCCTGGACCATTAGTTTCAGCCTCTTATTATCTAATTCTCACATCTTGCCTTAACCCATATTTAGTAATGTGTGTAGCACCACGAGGTGGTGTCTTACCGGGAAAGATTTAGCATGTCTGACCTGGTAGCTGGCTTCATGGCGTCTGTCTCAGAGAGGAGAGGCATGACATCTGTCTAACTTCCCTTCTTCCCAGCATTCTGTTCTGTCTACTCCACTTATCTAAATCCTGCCCTATCAAAAAGCCAAGGCAGTTTCTTTATTAACCAATGAGAGTTCTCCATCAAAAACCCTAGAATTTATAGTTAGGACAAATATGGGAAGTCTGAAAAGAGTGGACTGGGAAGATTTTCGGGAAATAAGTGTCATGCAAAATGAGTACCCGAGTTCAAATCCCCAGTATCTATGCAAATGGTGGGCATAATGGTGTATCAGTCATCAATGCTAGGGAAAGTAAAATCCTGGCACTCCTAGGTAAATTGATGAAGATGACTCAAGTTGAAATAAAGGTGGAATTGTAGAATCCAACATTTCTATGAGAAAACCCAACAGAAAGCCTTATAAGAATGAATCAAGAAGAAGGTAGAGTATTTGGGCTCAAAAAAGTACGGTATCTAGACCAAATAAGTATGGGGCACAAAAACAAACCAACTAATAAGCAAGCAAAAGCAAGAAAGGGAAACCCAGGAAATACAACCTTTGAATTATAGGCATGGATGATGGAGAATTATCCTAAATCAATGGCCTAGAAATTATCCTAAATGGCCTAGAACATACCTTGAACAAGGTCATAGAGTACAACTTCCCCAAACCAATCAAAGGCCCACCTCTACAAATAAAAGAAGACACCTAACACCAAATAGATAAGACTAGAAAAGAAAATCCCCAAGGCATATCATAGTTAAAACTCTAAGTAAATGGAAGGATCTGGTGGGAAGAAAGAAAGGGAGATATATTGTAATTTTGAGATTGTAATCTAAAAATCTAAAAAGAAATGTGAAAAGGGGAATAATATGGAAAGCAGTTTAGGAAGACACTGGACCTCAACAGCTGTCCCCTACATGAATATACACCTGCAAGCACACACTTGAACTTCCACACACACACATAGCTCTTTTATACATGTGAAATAGAGAGAGAGAGCTGTCAAGATAAAAGGCATGTAGATAGAGAACGCTTTTACTTTCAATGATTTTCTATTTTCCTTTTGCTTCAAGTGTTAGAGAGTTGGAGCTTCCCTGAAAATGCCATAGATATGTTTGTGTGGGCAGGGGGAGGCAGGCTCCAAAGTACTTTCCTCCCAGGGAAAGGACAATTTGGTAAGACAAGAACATCTAAATATTACTTTACTTTAGTCCAAATCATCAGGAAACCTGGTGATATTAACTCACTCATATTAGCAAAGGCAAATAGAAACCTAAACGTTCAAGAGGTTTTGTTTGTGGGTTGATTGGTTGTTGGCTGTAATGAGCTCCTCATGTCAACTCCTTACCTATTATCAGAGATGGATCCATAGGGAGTGAATACTTTTACCTCCCTCTTCTTTGAGAAGGAGGAGCTTTCTTTTCTCTCACCATCTCTCTTTGTGATGCTATTAACAGCCTTACAGGTTGAATGCTCACCTTGAGTGATGTCACAGCAGGTCAGTCTCCAAGCAGCCAGTGTTTTAAGTCAGTCATTGTAAACACTCATATCAGTGAACGCTAAAAAAACAAATGACAGGAGTATGTTAGTTGGAGTGAGAGAAAGATTACTAAACTCATTTTAAACAAAAACTAGTAAAAACAATTGGAACTAGATGGGAGTTTCTAAGAATTCATACATGGCATATGCAAATAATCTGCAGTTATTATTGTTCTTAAAGGCTAAAGATCAAGTATTTTCTGTCAATGTCTGAGAGAACTCTCTCTGCCCAAGCTGCTGATATAAGCTAGAAGTTCTAAGAACACAAAAAGGTAACAAATGATATAAAAGTAATGACAAGAAAGGAATAAATAATATTGTACTTGTTTACAGGTAACACAATTGTCTATAGCATGTCAAGGAAACAACTACAAATATTATCAACTCTTTAAATCTGATATTTAAATTGAGTAAGGTAACTGCATAAAGGTAAACATGATGAATCTATTCATTTTAAATACTACCAATAAAGATAATAAATACAGAATTAAAATATAATACAATTTATAGTCATTCAGGAAAGTGAATTAATTAACAGTAAATCTGACAAAATATTTGCAAGACTTTTATGCTGAAAACTGCAAAACTTATGGAAGAAATCAATAAAGACTTTATAAACAGAGAAACATATTGTGTTTGTGTCTTGCAAAGTTCAAAACAGCAAAGATGTCCATTCTCTCCAAAACTGATATATAGTTTTATTCAGATTCTTACCCAAATATACCAAGAGTTTGGTTGATCTAAACAAAACTACTTTGCTTTGAAAAGAAGAAACAATTTCCAGAATCCATTGCTGCACTTTATCCCTGTTGCTGCATTTCAAGGATCCCCTGTCCACAGTAATTAACAGTATATGAGGCAGACATACAGAGTAGCAGAATAGAAGATGGAGCCCAGAAATAGTTTTGATTACTAAAAAGAAATGTATAATGCTAAAAACTGACAAATTTTAATTCATCAGAATTGAGGAAAAACTGGTAGGATATCATAAGAGACCTTGCTATATGATGAAAAAACGGTCTAGGGTTTTACTACTAGAGAAGATAATGTAAATTCCCAACATTCATGAAATATGGGGTTCAATGTCAAGAATACTTGTGTGCATGCTCATGTACAAACAAATTGTAGACTGTGAAAATATTTGCAAAACACATTATCCTTATCCCTCTAAAATATACAGTGTTGCTAAAATACAACAAACAAAAATAAGACAAATGATACAAACATTCCAAATAAAAAATGGAAAAAGCACACAGAACAATACTGGAGGAAGATACGCATATAGGAAATGCAGGCATGAGGAGGAGTTCAACACAATGAACTAGTAGAAAGTTACAGGTTAAAATCACAGACACTGAGAGAAACAATTAATAAATGGGACCTCCTAAAACTGAAAAGCTTCTGTAAAACAAAGGACACGGTCAACAAGACAAAATGACAGCCTACAGAATGGGAAAAGATCTTCACTAACCCAACATCAGACAGAGGTCTGTACTACAAAATATACAAAGAACTCAAGAAATTAGTCATAAAAAACCCACATAATCCAATGAAAAATGGAGTACAGACCTAAACAGAGATCTCTCAACAGATGAGTCTAAAATGGCTGAAAGACACTTAAGGAAATGTTCAACATCCTTAGTCATCAGAGAAATGCAAATTGAAACAACTCTGAGATTCCATCTTATACCTGTAAGAATGGCCAAGATCAAAAACACTGATGACAACTTATGCCGGAGAGGTTGTGGGGAAAAGGGAACACTTCGGCATTCCTGGTGGGAATGCAAGCTGGTACAGCCCCTTTGGACGTCAGTGTGGTGATTTCTCAGAAAATTAGGAAACAACCTTCCTCAATATCCAGTAATAACACTTTTGGGTATATATACAAAGGATGCTCAATCGTGCCACAGGGACATGTGCTCAACTCTTTTCATAGCAGCTTTGTTTGTCATAGCCAGAACCTGGAAACAACCTAAATGCCCCTCAACTGAAGAATGGATAAAGAAAATGTGGTACATTTACGCAATGGAGTACTACACAGCAAAACCAAATAACAACATTTTGAATTTGCAGGCAAATTGATGGAGCTAGAAAACATTATTTTGAGTGAGGTAACCCAGACACAGAAAGACAATTATCCCATGTACTCACTCATAGGTAGTTTTAAAATATAAAGCAAAGAAAACCAGCCTATAAACCACAATCCCAGAGAATTTAGACAACAATGAGGACACTAAGAGAGACTTACATAGATCTAATCTACATGGGAAGGAGAAAAAGGCAAGATCTCCTGAGTAAACTGGGAGCATGGGGAAGTTGGGGGAGGGTTGAAAGAGGGAGGAAAGAGGCAGGAAAGGGAGCAGAGAGAAATGTAGAGCTCAATAAATATCAATAAGTAAATCACAACCATGGAGAAAGAACACAGACCACCAGCTGCAAAAAAATCTGCAGATTATATATCTGATAAAGGATTGCTATTCAACATACAAAATGAACTGTTAAAACCCATTAACAATATAAACAATCCAGTTTTAAAAATGCACAAAAATCCTGAACAGATTACTGCTAAAGAAAAACTACGAATGGCAAGGAAACTATAAAATGGTTTAACAATATTTCATAGAGGAACTGTGAGCTAAAACAACAGAGACCTACTATAATACCTATGTTCCAAACATTAATAGATTAGATTTGGTGAGGATGTGTGAGAGAGAAACTGGATTCATTGTTAGTGAAAATGCTAGCTAGAATGGAATACTGTCAGTTTCTTATAAAGGTTAATGTGCCATTAGATCCAGCAACTGTACTTCTTGATATTAGCAAAAATGAATGGAAGTGCATCCCTTCATAAAGTCTTGCAAACAAATGTTTAAAATAACTTTAATCGTAATTGCCCAGATTTGGTAGCAAAAAGATGTTCTTCAGTAGGCAAATGGGTAATTCTGGTACACGTAAAGAGTAGAATATTGTAAGTACTAAAAGCTGATGAATAACCTAGCCCTGGAAGAAATTTAAACGCATTATTACTAAGTGAAAGAATTCTGTCTGGAGGGCTCCCACATTGTCTGATTCCAGCTATAAGATATTTTGGAAAAGGCAACATTATGTAGAGAACTAAGAAAATCAGAGTTTGTCAGGGACTGGAGAAGAAGAAAATAAATAAATTGGAGGACAAGAAATTTTTAGGGCAGTGCATTAGTGTGTATGGTATAGGGGTGGAAACCTATCAATATACATTTACCAAAGCCAACAGATTATGAATCCTCAAGAGTGAACTTGAATATAAACTATGGATTGTGAGCAGTTGCAGCGTGTCCAACTATGGTGCAAGATGTCTATGACAAGGGAGTTATATATGCCTTTATGAGTAGATATGGAAACTAGATTTTATACTTAGTTACACAAGCTATGAACTTACATTTTTCCTAATTATTATTTTACTGATTAAAAAACACAAGTTATCACTTCTTGTCTGTCTGAATGCATAAATTACAAAATAATGAGATGACCAAATAAAAATAAGGAAGCTAGATTAGTTACACATTTCTGGGGGATACAAAATGACATAGTCAAGGATAGTAAAGAATTTGGCGGTTACAGAAGAGAACATACAGCTACCACTGCTTCAATCAGCTGAAATTCTGAGCTTTTATTTCAGACATGAAAATCTATGTTAACACAAAACTTGGATGTGGTTATTCATGGCATTTGACTTTTTTAAATACATATTTTGTATGTATATATTTGCATATGTTTATGTTCACAGTGTCTATGAAGGTTCTTGCAGAGGTAGAGTACATTGTATCTCTTGAAACTAGAGTTAGAAATGGTTAAAAACCACCTGCTGTGGAAACTGGACCTAAACCTGGGCCCTTTGCAAGGACCATCTCTCTAAGGCCAGCAGCATCATTTTGGTCTTTCTAATTTTGAAAGATTTCACACATTTTTCAGTGACTCTATTGATTAAAAAAATAAATTTCATACCATTTATAACAATTAAACAAAAAGCCATAAATAACAACAGGCCACATGGACAGATCCATTATTACACTGGATTAAAAAATCCTAAAAAGTTGCATATTATGTGATTCTGTGTTATAATTGAAATCAAATGACTACAGAAATAGAGAACAATTAACAGTTGCCAAGTGTTAGGTGAGTAATGATGGGAGAAGGCAGACGTTGTAATCGGCAGCAAGAGTGGGGGGGCTTTATGGTGATTGAGGGTTCTATGTTTTACTGTTATAAATGTCAGCATTTGGTTGCAATAGTGAGTTATAGCTTTCCATCTTTCCTTGGGGAAATGGTACTGAGATCTTGGTACATGGTTCATTAGTCTTTATGACTGTATAAGAATAATTATCTTTAAAAACCACTTATGAGTGAGTACATGTGATAATTATCTTTCTGTATCTGGGTTACCTCACTCAAAATGTTTACCAGCTCCATCCATTTGCCTGCAAAATTAAATATGTCATTATTTTTTTCTGCTATGTAGTACTCCATTGTGTAAATGTGACACATTTTCCTTATCCATTCTTCCAGTCGAGGGGCATTTAGGTTATTTCCAGGTTCTGGCTATGACAAGCAATGCTACTAAGAACATAGATAAGCACATGTCCTTGTGCTTTTTTTTTTACATAAAGTAAAGAAAACCAGTCAACAAATCACAATCCCAGAGAATCTAGACAACAACGCGGACTCAAAGAAAGACATACATAGATCAAATCTACATGGGAAGTAGAAAATGTCAAGACCTCCTGAGTAAATTGTGGCCATCGGGACCTTGAGAGAGGATTGAAGGGGAGGGAAGAGGCAGGGAGGAGAGCAGAGAAAAATGAAGAGCTCAATAAAAAAAAGAATAAAACTATATCAAGATAAAACAATTTTCATAACTTATAGACTCTTATCTGTGTAAGATGAAAGATTTTTCACAGCCCCAAATATTAATAGTAAACAGAACCAAAGCACACAAATCAACAAACTCACAGGAGATGTACCGCAGAGAGAGCTGACACTGCATTCTATTTCCGGCATTTCTTTCCTCTGCCTAGATACTTTAAAATTAACATCAGAGAATATTCACACTAAAGCCATCAAGTCTCCAGGTTTGTAACTCCTATGCTCAGCTGGATTGATTTTGAGGCCAACCTCTGTGCATTTAATTAAAGTTACTTTGGGTGGATTTCTGTTAGCTTTCATGTTGAGGACGGAGAGTTTGGTGAGCATTAACTGTGTGCAGTAAAATCCCCATAGGTTAGTCCAACTGTTACTCTTGTCCTCCACAAAAACACATGGAGGTATTTGTGTTACAAATAATCCAGTCTTCTCCACTTGAATGTGAATACCTCAATCACAGAAATTGACACCATTTCTTTCTTTTTTGGAAGCAGCTAGATTCATATTTGTTTACAAGTTGTTCACAGAAAAGAAATATGGAATCTTGAGTAATCGAGGAAGGATTGATATTGTTTACTGGTTCACCGGTGCTCACTAAAAGCCAGAGTTATTAAGTAGAAATAAAGCTAAGGGTAGAGTTCATTTGGGAGTTAATGAATCTTTCCAGCACCCGCTCTTGTTTTCCCTGCTAAGCTTTGCCAGTGACAAGCTTAACAATAATCCGATGGTTTAATGAGGAGTCACTGCCATGACTCATCTGAAGGATTACTTGATATTGTTCTCAGTTCTATAGTTTTGCTTATATATATGAAAAAGCATTAATAGAATTAAATAAAAATAGAAGCCTGATATCAGAATCTGCTTCTTTATTCTGATTAGAGTCTGAGACTATTTTCTGCCATGTTACCTCAACAGTCAAAATTGGAGTCAAACTTCATATACTTGGGACTAACTATCAAATGCTCTTCAAAAGCCTACAATAAAATGTCAATATCAATATTTCTATTGGAAACTTAAAACGTTAGAAATATTATTTATTTGATAAGCCAGACAGTTTTTAAAGCCAAATGTTTTTCCTCTATGTATTAGTTTTCACATCAAGGCTCTTTGTAGGCATCTTAGAAGTATCCGTATAAATACTGAGAAAATTAGGTGATTGCTTCAAACATGTGCCATAAAAGTCATGGATCATGAGCTTAAATCCAGGAATGACTTTGAAAAAAAACCATTTTTCACTAGCATCATGGTTGGCGATGTTTCTAACCTGGATCTTTACATGGACTCAGAATGAAGCTCGTCAAGGGTTGAACGACGATGCCTACTTTAAAGTACCATTTATTACCATCAAGACAAAGTACTTCCCATCCTCGTCATCTCAAGTAGGTTATGACTTCAAAATTAGTGTTTCCCCAGTCTATTGAAACACGCTGTTATTTCTGCTTGCTGAGACATCATTATTTTTCCAATAACAAAGCTGTAATAATAGGGCTAATGGGTAAACATAAAAATAAAATACAAAGTTGATTACCTCCAAAATAGCTAACACAATGTAAGGCATTCAGACGCAGTTCAATAAAGCTGGGGGTATAGCCTTATGTGTTGCTTGAGGGCTGTTTTTGAGCCTGCTGATTGAGATATTGAATGACAGCACATGTTGAAGCCCAAATCTATGCTTCAGTTGTTTCTTAGACTAATCACCAAACTTTAAAGTGGAAGATAAAGAAAGTTAAGAGAATTGGAGTTATTTGTAAAGAAAAGATGAGTCTGAGTGACATTAATTGATCTCAAGTAAATTAGCAATACAAGTGGCTCTACTTCCATTGAGGAAATAATGACGATCACATAATTTGTCATCCAAACTGGCATACTTTTGAAAGCAAATGCTTCCTATTAATAATTAAAGATAGAAAAAATAGATTAGGATGTATCGCTGTCCTAGAAACCCTTCCTTCACTCATTAGCTCATCAAGCACTTTTTACTTAATTGTGAGGGGAAAAAAAGGGAGGCACTGCCTCTGTCTCCCCAAAATAGAAGGGTTTGTGTGTGGGTATATGAATACTTTGTTAGGAATTGACATACAACTCCTCCAGGAAAACAAAGGAGCTTTCCTCACCCAAGACTATGATGGGCCAATATGAAAGCTCTACAAATTGAGGGAGTTGGGAGTACTGAGCTGAGTCCAATGGAGAGATGAAGAAACCAAGACCAAGGTTCTCCTACTGCCTAATAGCCTAATAACCGGAAGCCTTGGTTCCCTGTACTCTGTTCTACAACTTTCTATTCCACTATGCTTTAAATAAGTTTCCAGCGGCGGTGTCCACAAACTTACAGGATCTGGTTTACAGTTGTCGAGAGGAAAAGGGCAGCTTGAAATTTCCTTGTGATTTAGTGACTTTTGATTTGTTCTTTCAAAGCCCCGAGACTTTGAAGAGTTTTACTTACTTGTGTGTGTGTTTCAGGAAGATGCTAGGAGACAAGAATTTCCTAGTTGAAGGTCCCAGCAAGGGGCTTCGTGATTTGCATGGTGCCGAGTTGTGTTCACCTTTCCCAGCTTTTCTTCTAAACTGGCTTCCATCTCATCCCAGCACAGCAGAAGCAGACACAGTTGTGGATATGTAAGTCAGTGGAAGGCCAGCATAAAAACGACTCCCCTGAAATGCTTTAATCTGTCTTAAAATGCACTTATTAGAAGAACATTGTGCTAGTCTGTAATATGTGGGGTGCGCTTACTCCCACACCTACTCAAGATCACCCAAAATTGGAAATTTTTGCCTTTGCAATGTCTCCATTGTTCATTAAGTCAGTCAAATAAATACTAATACCTGAAAAGTATTTTAGTATCATTCTTGTTATATTCTCATATAAGAATATTAACTCTTTAAAATGTTCATGAGGTTTTCTTACTTATTTTAAAAATAAAATTTAAAGACAGAAAATTTCAATTATAAGAAAAGTAATGAGCTGTGCTCTTTGCGGAAGAAGGCACAAAACATAGAAGAAGACAATGGCCGATTCTCTGTGATTGACAGATGGATATCACATTAGATGAAAATGATAAGAGATTTAGTGAACTGGAGAATAACTTTTTTCTGACAGTGCCCTGACCCTTGACCTGTGGCCTGACTCTTGTTAGCTTCTCTAACACAGGGTAATTGTCACAGGTGTGGGATGAAAGGCAGCTTTACAGAAACTACCAACAGTCAGAGATTGATTTCTTTTGATGACCCCTAATTTGCTGTTGAGATAAAACCAAAGTTTGGACAGTCTCTGAACTAGAAGAACTTGAAAATTCACCCAATACCAATTGGAAGGCTCCAAATGCAGAGAACTTCCTTCGGCAACTGGCTCAATTTTTTTTTCTATTGTGACAGGGAAGGCACATGCTATATAACCCAAAGCAAATGTGTGACAATACTGCACGGAATACACATTGCACACATCATTCTGGCATAGGTCTTATAAAGACTGTGTTATTCATACTTGGCTTCCTAAATTTTTATAGTTACTTGTAAACTCTTACTGTTTTATGCTCTTAAAGTGTGTTCTATTCAGAAATGACTCATTTTTATATGCTAATCACCATGTTCAGAAGAAGCCAGTCTTTGGAGTTTTTTCGAAGGTTCTGAAGGCATGGCTTTGTGAGCATTCACCGATGAAATGGCAGCAGTCATGAATGATCATGAAAGTGAGTGTCTTCTCCTTTAAAAAATATAATGTATCCTCTGTTTTTAGCAAGAAACTGAGAAAATACAGTGGAGCACAGAGAGCCATGCAAACCCATTTAGAGTAGGAGACTATTACAAAGAAAATCAAATGTCTAAGTGTCCCTACAAATGAAATCAGTGCAATCCCATGGCCCTTAATCCAAAGAAAACTGCAGAGGAATGAAATGAAAATTAATTGCAAGCTCATCCATATGACAACATTGAAGCCAAAGCCAGTACCTCGAAGTGTTTTCAAAATGCTTCGCCTTAAAGTGGATCTAGTCAAGTTTCCAAATGTGAGACACTAACGTCCTGCTAAATTTCACCATTTTAGATTGTTTAAACACGAGAATCACAAGCATGTTTGTCACTCAAAATAAGGAAATTGTAACAATCACTTAGCCACCACAGATTCTGGTTCAAAACATTTGCAAGACAGAAATTACTTTCAAACTCATTGAGGGTTCTTATTAAGGTCACGGGTTTTGACCTTTGAGAATGTATTTTGTTATCCAACTCTTAGACCGGTGATGCAAAATTGGCATGTATTATTTTAAGATAACGAACTAAGGGAAATATAAAGGTTATGTTTATCTTACAGTGATACTGGAGGTAAAGCATTGCAGTTGGTTTAGTAACCGTGTAGCCAAACCCATCTGGTTCCAAAATATCACACTTGCTTTTTTTAAACCATGAAAATAAAGGATTACGCTCATGTAATGC